>NC_073388.1:19229940-19585773 GCF_028641065.1 Leucoraja erinaceus | reverse complement strand
TAAAGAAATAATAATATACTCACCATATTAAGTCACCCAGCCTTCTCCTGTCAATACTCAGTATATTCCGTGCTCCTTAAATGGAGTGACCCGTGACCACATCAAGCATTTATCAGGGGAGGAGGGAGCATAATTCATTAAGTATGAACAAGCGACTCTTTTTGATCAATAAAAGTGGGAACCAATGGTTTAGATAAGTGGCCAGCGCAGTTCACTAGGCGCCTACAATCAGAATCTGTGCATTGCAATGGAAGCTGAATTATTTATTGATGTCACCAGATTTGTTTATGACATTATGTTTTTTTTTTTTTAAATATTGCTTTGGGTCATCCAAATGTTATCTATAAAAGTCTAATAAAAATTCATATATTCAATTGAGGGGTTCACAGTGAACATCTTTGTTGTGTTTTTACAAGGCTGTGATCCAAGTATATTGTGATTGGAGTTACACTTCCCTATTTCTTCCTTGTCAATCATGTTTTCAAGAGGATTACATCCCTTCCCATTCTAATTTTGAAGTCAGCAAGGAGGCTCAGTTTGTCTCCCTTTGTTATGTGAACCAAGACTTGATTAGTACAGGTGTCAGGTTATGGGGTGAAGGCAGGAGAATGGAGTTCGGAGGGAGACATAGATCAGCCATGATTGAATGGCAGAGTGTACTTGATGGGCCAAATGGCCTAATTCTACTCCTGTTCCTTATGACGTTAAGACATTTAAGGTAAAAGTCGTCCATGTCTTCATCTGAAGCTTTAAGGATTGGGGTATATTCAGTGATGACCGTAATGTGTTGATTCCTTGATAGACACAAAATGCAAGAATAACTCAGTGGGTCAGGCAGCATCTATGGAGAAAAGGAAGAGACAACATTTTGGGTCAACACCCTTCTTCAGTCTCGACCCGAAACGTTGTCTATTCCTTATCTCCAGGGATGCCTTCTGACCTGCTGAGTTAATCCAGCATTTTGTGTGTATCTTGTGAAACCAGCATCTGCAGTTCCAGCCTACACACATGTTGATTCATTGCTGGGAATGAGTTGAAGGATCATGAGGCATTAATGAATTCTGCAGAGAGTCATTGAGATACTGGATTAGTTTATTCTGTGTAGCAAAAATCCTTATTCCTCTTCTGGACGTCACCACCTAATGAGCTTCACTCAGTGCAGTAATATGGATGCCAACATGCCAGTATGCCCCAAACTAGAAGAACCAGGACAGCTAAAATGACTGTAAAAATAACGATAAGAGGATATACATACATAAATATAATAGACATCACCACAATATCAAAGACATCTTGACATCATTTCATTCCAGTTCTTGGGGAAAAGATACAATAGGAGGTGATATTGTCAGAGAATAATCAGCATCAGTAAAGCACTGCACACACTGAAGACTCTTCAATCCTACGTGGGATAGAAAAACACTCTTCCGATATCTTTGAAGGTTGGCGTTAATTACTTACCAGTTCTATTGTTGACTTAATGATTAAATGCATTTCACATTCGCTGCCAACAAATTATAGAATTTACATGAGCGGGCTCGCTTCTGAAGTGTAAAAAAGTGTTTGCTGAGATTAATGCATCTGCCATCTGATTTATGATTGTTAAAATTCTGCAGCTTTTTTTGCTTGGTGCAGGGTAGAAGATAGATTGTCAGTGAACTTTCTCTGAATCATTTATATTTTTAATTATCGCTCATTTGCAAGATTAATTTGCCAGCATTTGGCATATAGATTCCATATAGTTTTCACTTGCATGTGACCATGTCTATGCAGCAAGAACAAAATATTTCCTTTCCTGCCACCCTATTCATCATGCCCTTTCCAAAATGCCAGTTTTATTAACAGTTTATATTCTCTTTTCACACAAGATTTTTTATAGAACACCTACCAGCATTTTACACAAATAGAACTATTAGTCATTTACCAATTACATTTTTCTTCAAGGTAATTTAGTCAACATAAATGAGAACCTATTATTTACACAATTGAAAGAGATAACTTAGGTACAAAAACATTATTAATTATTTTCTGTCAGATAATTGGCAGATACCAGCTTTTCTAGATACGCTGTTTACTCCCAACTTCACAAAGACATTCACTTGGTTCATTTTCTTCCACTTTAAAACACTTACAACTTTACTACTCGGTTAGCAGCGAAGCATCTCTCTCTGGCCAAGATGTTCCTTGTCATCCTCGTCTTGGATTTTGCAAATGTTGACATCTACGCCCGTTAGCACTTTCTCAGCACAACTCACAGCAACTTTGAGAAGTAAATGCAAGTACATAAATAAGCAAATTCGGTATTACAACTGTACATGGCCTGGTCATGGGTCATTCGGGATAAACATTCACGCCAGCTGAGTTACTGCGAGTACGGACGTGCGTATTCATTTCAATGAGATTTATAAATAAATGTATCCGTCAAATACGTCAGTAGTAGGCCACAGCGTACTGCAGGCTGCACAAATCCACAATTGTATCTATTTTAATGATTGACTCACACACCAGTCTTGAAAACGCACGAATGCCTGGAACAAACCTGTCAATTATAAACCCCTGGCATTAGCCCAAGTTTCAGCCATTCAAATTCGATATTGATTTACACGAATTACAAGTTGTGTGGTCAACCAATTTGAGACAATCCTTACATTCCTATCTAAACAACCTTCCTGGGTTGAAGGAAACAAGGAGAATATGCTGTGTTGGAAAGTTCAGATTGGATTCAAACAGGCTGGTTAAACTTTCGAGGTGGGTTGGCTTAAATAAAGATGCTATTGCTTTAACCTCTGGGGTTGGTTCCAGTCTGTCAGAGCACACAGTTGGGAGCCGGACCACGCGGTGATAACTATGAGAATTTGCAGCCATTTGAACCACAGCCAAAGTAGAGGCTTTGCTCAGGAGTGGGTCACAGCTCCTCTGATCTGACAGCCCTCTAGCTATCTCACTGCGTACCCGATCCTAACACAGAACCTCCACAAAACCTTTGGGCTTTGGGTAACACCTGCACGAAGAGCATCTGCTAACAAGGGCTGGTGAACTGCGCTGGTCAACATGAACAGGACGAGATGGCTGGGGGAAGCGCACTGCAACCACCGCAAACTTGGAACAGCACAGACCCTCCACTCAATCTATCCAATTCTAAAGGGCAGGCATTTGCAGTTAAATGTCTTGTATCAGATTGCCGGCTCCTTCACAGGGCCAACCCTGGATTCAGTTTTCCTCGGAGAGGAATCTTTGCCTTAACGGTACATTCACACCGCCTGCAGGTAAAGCATCAGCCCACATCACACTGATACAGTCGCTGCCTGCCTCCGATTAAATATATCTTTACACATAAATTATGAATAAAGATAAGAAAATATACAAGTAATATTTTCTTATTCCAGTAGCAAATACATTGAGGATTAAATGAAAATAATAAATTCTTTAACTTTTTGAATATCTCATAATAGCAGATTAATGAACTGAACTAGAATTGGGACTGTAAGTAGTATGAGAGCAGCAGAAGAAGATAGGAAACTATTGAGTTGACAGAATTCTAGATTAATTCTTTGGTCGAATAGTTAACAATTTATACACAGTTTATACAGCGCTGCATTCGTTTTTTTTTAAATCTCAAATGACGTTTGACAAATTCCATGATTCCTTGTGAATATCGAAATACCAAACTCGCTTATTCTAAAGTTGCTATATTTTACAAGGTCACATTCCGGCTTCTGACTTCTAGAGAATCCATTCAAAAAACCATGCTAAGGACATTTGCGGTAGTTTGCAAGGAACGTTTTCCTCTTCTTGTCATGCGTGCAGTGGTTAATTTTGTCTGCCAAGGTGGAGTTCAATGCTGGGCAGACACAAATGTATAAATGAGAGACATTTGGAAGGAAAAAAACATGCTGGAAAGAAAATATATGAATTAGTAATCAGAAAGAATTATTGAAATTTTATCTCGAAATTTGATATTCACTGTACCTTAGGACATGTGATAATAATAAACTAATATCAACTGTAGAAAACATCAAGTGCTTATGATTTCCTCAATGTCAGAGTAAAATGATAGGAGAAAGTTAGTTGGAATGGAATAGTTTATTGGCACATGTGACAAGGCACAGTGAAATTATTTGCTTACATTCCAAGGTATGCAAATAACGGCCACCTACGGCGCAGCAAAGTTACAAAGTACCCCTGCTGGCTCCGCCCCCTCACCTTCCCCATTGTTCCTCCCCTCTCCCCCTAATGGTGACCGATGGTCGACCCGCGAGGCTTCACCTCCGCCACGAGGCTTTACCGCCGTCGCCAAGGCCCAACCGCTGCCCTTCAAGGCTGATTGGCCATTCAATTAACTCTTAACTAATCCAGGTGGTAATTCCAGTTGATTTTCCCCACATCACTGCTACCTTTATGTTAACCGATTCGAAATGAGCACTTGATCCACTTGTTGGGGGGGGGGGGGGGGGGGGGGGGGGGGGGGGGGAGATAGGTGCACAATTCTGCGGCGCTATATACATATATACAGCTGGACAGTCCCGGGTGTTGGGCTGGAGAGTTGGGGGGGGGGGGGAGATGTGCGATCCAGATGGAAGTCCTTGCCTTGCTTAACTTCTGCATGATATGGCGCTCATGTTCTGAGTCCTAGGCTGCCCATATTGAGAAATGGCCAGCTTCTCTTCCCCTGTCACTACCCATGGTTTTCTATTCTACAAACTCCTCACTCTTCATGTAATCTGTTGCTAACAAAGCATTGTTCCCAACACTATCAGGTTTCATCCTTCTTCAAGATCTTGCCTACAGAGTTCTATGGGCAATTAGCTTCTGTTGAATTATTCTCAGCCTGCTTTCTTACATCAGATCCAATTCTGCTTCAATTATGCTTAATAGATTATTCATTGAACAAGTTCATTGGTGCAGAATTACATAATATTTGGACAGTGTAATCCTTGCAATTTATTTCACTAGCTATTTTCATGCTTAAAAATGATTTAATTTCCTCATTAAACCATTTATTGATGAGTGGCATGCCATTGGACTAATGCAAGGCATTCCATTTCTGTTGTTAATTATTACTCTGATGAAATTAGATTAAATTAGCTTCAGTTAATGCTTTGGAGACAGTGGCCAATCGCTTTAATAAAACTATAAAAATGTTTTCAGTCATTGAATACCTAGCGGTGCTGCAGCTAACGTGCTATGGGCTAAAATTGTAATTACTGGTCTACCTTGGGGTTTCTGTCCACAAGGTCATGTTCTCCAGGGAGAGGGCTGAAACTTTGCAAATCGTCTCACAGTAAGCATGAACAAATGTTTCCAAAGATTGATTCCGAGTCCTGAGGCAAATGTTTGGCGGTTCCGCCTGACCAGAATAGTTAGGTTCGCTCCAGTACTATTCACTTCACTACCATTCACTGGGCGGCACAGTGGCGTAGCAGTAGAGTTGTTGCCTTACAGCGCCAGAGACGAGTTTGTACCTTCTCCCTGTGATTGCGTTGCCTGTTCTCCCATACTTCAAAGACGCACAGCTTTGTACGTTAATTGGCTTTGGTAATGATAGTAAATTGTTCCTAGTGTACAAGAGGATCGCTGATCAGCACGGACTTGGTTGGCCGAAGGGCCTGTTGCCACACTGTATCTCAAAACTAAACTAAACTTCCTATAATTAATGCACATGATCCATATATGCATATGCTGTTAGGGACTGAACAATTGCTTTATCATCAGTTATGGAAGATTAATACTCAGTGTGCACAAGGGAGTACTGGTGCAGAAACATCTTTAAAAAGGAAATTAACAATCTTTGAAACTAACAAGTTTAACAATCTCTTTAAAAGAAGTCCTATCACATGCCTTTATTTCAGAAAATACATCTTTATGGATTAAAAATTAACCTGCTGCCACTGATGTTGATTGTATCCCATCTATTCTGGGTTAGTGTTTTCTAAGCAAAGTGTCTTGATATGCTTACTAGGGCTGAATGGCCGTGTGAAAGTTGCAAAAAGTGAGTAAGAGTTTTAGTGTCATAGCAAATGTGAAGGATATTAATGTTACAGTTGCTGTGATGTCAGATTGTAATGATGACATTATTACATGGAACAATTAGAGCATTTATTAGATGGGGTTTGATGATGATTCTGCTGACCATTTATCAGCTCATTAAACTTTCTGATATTCAGAGTACTTCACTCCCAGCATTGACTTCATTAGCCACCTCCTCTCACTGTGGCTTCCTTATTTAGTTTAGAGATACAGCGCAGAAGCATGTCCTTTGGCCCACCAATTCCGCACCGACCAGCAATCTTTTCAGATTAACACTACCCCACACGCACTAGGAACAATTTTCAGTTATACCAAGCCAATTAACCTACAAACTTGCACATAGAAAATGGGTGCAGGAGTAGGCCATTCAGACCTTTGAGCCAGCACCGCCATTCAATATGATCATGGCTGATCATCCTGAATCAGTATCCCATTCCTACTTTCTTCCCATATTCCTTGATTCCGTTAGCCCAAAGAGCTATATCCAACTCTTTCTTGAATACATCCAGTGAATTGGCTTACACTCCCATCTGTGGCAGAGTATTCCACAGATTCACAACTCACTGGGTGAAAAAGTTTTTCCTCATCTCATTCCTAAATGGCCTACCTCTTATTCTTAAACAGTGACCCCTGGTTCTGGACTTCCTCAACATCAGGATTTTTTTTTCTCCTGAATCTAGCATGTCCAATCCTTTAAGAATGTTATATGTTTCTATAAGTTCCCCTCTCATTCCAGTAAATATAAGCCCAGTTGATCCATTCTTTCATCATATGTCAGTCCCACTATCCCGGGAATTAAACTAGTGAACTTACGCTGCACTTTCTCAATAGCAATAATGTCCTTCCTCAAATTAGGAGAACAAAACTGAATACATTTAATTGAGTATAGAAGTTGGGAGGTCATGTTGCAGTTGTACACTGCAAGGGCCAGGGAGCGAGCGGGCAAGATAATCTCCGATTCACCCTGGCCACAAACTCTTTGAATCACTTCCCTCTGGAAGGAGACTCCGGACTGTCAAAGCTGTCACAGCCAGACATAAAAACAGTTTTTGTCCATGAGTAGTTGCTCAACTAAACAGCCAAAAATCTGTAGCCTCCCTTTGATCTGGTATTTTGTTGGTTCACATGCTTGATCAATGGTGTTTTATTATTATCAATGTTTAGTGTTTTCCCGTGTCATTTGTAACTGTCACTGTATGTCATGTTGTTACTTGTGGGTGGAGCACCAAGGCAAATTCCTTGTATGTGAATACTTGGCCAATAAACGTACTTACTTATAAAACATTGGTGAGACCGCATTTAGCGTATTGAGTTCAGTTCTGGGCATCGTGTTTATAGCAAAGATATTGTCAAGCTTGAAAGGGTTCAGAGAAGATTTATGAGGATGTTGCCAGGACTAGAGGGTGTGAGCTTTAGGGAGAGATTGAGTAGGCTGGGTATCTATTCCTTGGAGCACAGGAGGATGAGGGGTGTTCTTATACAGGTGTATAAGATCATGAGAGGAATCAATTAGTAGATGCACAAAGTCCCTTGCCCAGAATAGAGTAATCGAGGACCATAGGTTCAAGGTGAAAGATTTAATAGGAATCTGAAGGGTAACGTTTTCACACAAAGGGTGGTGGATGCATGGAAAAAGCTGCCAGAGGAGGTAGTTGAGGCACGGACTATCCCATTGTTTAAGAAACAGTTAGACAGGTACATGGGTAGGACAAGTTTGGAGAGATATGGACCGTGCAGGCAGGTGGGACTAGTGTAGCTGGGACATGTTGGCCAGTGTGGCCAAGTTGGGTCGAAGGGCCCGTTTCCACACGGTATCACTTAATGACAATACTCCAGGTGTGGCCTTACCAGGGCCCTGTACAAATGCAGTAGGACTTCCTTGCTCCTATACTCAAATCCTCTCGCTATGAAGGCTATCATGCCATTTGCTTTCTTCACTGCCTGCTGTCCCTGCTTGCTTACTTTCAGCGACTGATGTACAAGGAGTGTGGGAGGAAACCAAAGATCTCGGAGAAAGCCCACACAGGTCTCGGGGAGAACACACAAACTCCGCACAGACAGCACTCGAGGTCAGGATCGAACTCGGGTCTACGACGCTGCAAATGCTGTAAGGCAGCAACTCTACCGGTGGCTGCACCATCGTGTCGCCTTATTGATACTGATGGATTCCTTAGCTCGCATGCACTGAAGATGGCATTCTTCCACTCCAACTTCCCTATCAATGCTTCCAAAGCTGCAACTGAAATTCAGGATGCCTGCTTTCTGTTCTGTTCTGTTCTGGCACCCAGCCACCTTCTCAACCCTGTGGAATGACTTCCAGCAGTCTTGCCTCCAACTGACATTGTAGTTATCCACTGACAGATTGTACCTTTGGTAACAAACTAATTAATCTAATACTGTAAACAGGCGTCTCGATCCTACAATCAGATTAATGAGTTGTGAAAATTAATTTAGTGTACAAATTCCATCAGATCAAATAGGTGTTGCTTGGTTGTGCAACAGACTCCGGCACACATTTTCAGTACTATCTAATTTCTCTCCCATAATTTCTCATTTCCTACTTCAGATGTGTATAAAATCATAATGTAATAATGTCTGAAGGGGCCCGATCCGAATTGTCATTTATCCATTTTCTCCAGAGATGCTCCCTGACCCGCTGAGTTAACCAGCATTTTGTGTCTTTTTTTTGTGTTTAAGATAATTTTCTATACTACTTTCAATGGGGAAATCTACATTTCCACAGTTTACCTCAAATCTCATTTTTTTGCCTCCTATTTAATTTAATCTGTTGATTTTACCTATTTAGGACCCAGTAGAAAATTCATTTAATTTCAATTTAATTCCAGATAAGATACTGCCATCTATATGCATGGAATATATTAAACTCCATATTTAATTTAAATTTGATTTAAATTTCAAGCAGCTTTTAATTTAAATGAGGTGATATTCTTCTGGACATCTTCAAACGGAAACACAGTAAGATATAGTTAAGGTTTCAATAACAATTGGATTTAATTGTGATTTATTCCCTGTGGTTTGACAGTATAAATGACAGGCATAGAATCCCTTGGGTACAATTTTCTGCATCAAAATTTACCTCAAATTGCCTTTTGCAAAAGACAGGGAAAGAAATCAATTTGCACATAACCTTAGATGCACAGTAGGTATTTTTTCACACTGAATGCCTGACAGCAATGTTGTGAGCTAGACACATTTCTGGAGTTTGATTGTTTTTAAACAGAGTATTGATATTTGAAGATATGTTGGTGCCATATGGGGAAGGGCAAACTGAAGGAAGAATTTCATTTGAAAGCTGTTGAGCCTGGCAAATTTAATAAAATAACGGCAATGGTGATGAATCGATCTTTTTGGAAAACACCCAGTCCCAGATTTCTTTTGAAGTTACAACATCATCATTTTGTGGAAGTTCCCAGCATTGGGACTGGTCCTTCTCTGGTGCAGCAATGGTACCTGTGGCCTTTTTTTAAATTAAATTCAGTTAATACAAACAGATGTATTCTCTCAAATACCAGAGATTGAGGAGAAACCCGATAGAAGTATAGGGTGATTTCACGAAAGGTCACTGGATCATAGATCCTCACCCACGTGGACGCAAAATTTAACTGGGGTACAAACGTCACTTCCGGTACATGTTGTTGATCCTGGAAACGCGTACTTTCACACCCGTTAAAAACCGCGAAAACGGCCCGTTTTTGAGCTGTAAATAACTGTGCCAGTCGGGGTGACCGCGAGGCACAGTCATCTTACTTTAGAGTCCAGAAGATAAAGAAAAACGAAGGTAAAGACAAGAGGGAGCTGAAGGTGCAACAACAGCGGAAGTGGTTAGCAAACATTGGCCGTGGAGATATAAAGATAGAAAATATCGGGAATTATCGCGTTTGCTCACTGCATTTCATCAAAAGTAAGGCATTACATTTTATCTTTATTAATTTGTTATTTAAAAAGTTTTAAAAGTGAAAAATCCATCATTAAAATTGCAAAATCTTCCATGGTTCTCAGGTGGGTTTTAACATGCAAAAAGAAAATGCTTCTGAAGCTACACTTACCATTTAAATAATCGTAAACCATAAATGCGTTTTGAAATAAATTTTACTCAGATGCAAGCTAAGGAATGGGATAATTGTCAGCTGTTAATTGGACAAAATCAGGACATTTTATTATTATTATTATCCAATTAACTGCTGACAATTATCCCATTCCTTAGCTTGCATGTTAAAACCCACCTGAGAACCATGGAAGATTTTGCAATTTTAATGATGGATTTTTCACTTTTAAAACTTTTTATATAACAAATGCATTTCGTTGTCTCTGTACTGTACACTGACAATTAAAGTTGAATCTGAATCTTAATAAAGATAAACCATAATGCCTTACTTTTGAGGAAAAGCAGTGAGCAAACGCGATAATTCCCGACATTTTCTATCTTTATAACTCCATGGCCAATGTTTGCTAACCACTTCCGCTGTTGTTGCACCTTCAACTCCCTCTTGTCTTTACCTTCGTTTTTCTTTATCTTCTGGACTCTAAAGTAAGATGACTGTGCCTCACGATCACCCCGACTGGCACAGTTATTTACAGCTCAAAAACGGGCCGTTTTCGCGTTTTTTAAACGGGTGTGAAAGTACGCGTTTCCAGGATCAATAACATGTATCGGAAGTGACGTTTGTACCCCAGTTAAATTTTGCGTCCACGTGGGTGAGGATCTATGATCCAGTGACCTTTCGTGAAATCACCCTATATAAAATTATGAGGTACTAAACCAAGTGGGACCCATTGGGTCCTGTCCCCTCAAAGTGCGGTTGCAAGGGGAGGGTGCGGCCTGCAGCGTCACACAAACACTATCCACCCCCATTTATATTATATTAATTTTATTCATTCACACCTTTTACTCCTAGCCCCGCCCAATCCAATCAAGCATAGCCCCCAACTCGCAGGCGCGGCTAGAGAGGGAGGGTGATAGAGAGGGGCAGAGAGGCAGGGTAGCTTGCTGCCTTTTGGAGCTGTGGTTTCCGATTTGTGGCATCTTGCGATCGGGCATCCCTGCTGCTGCGAGCAGAGGGGACAGTCAAAAGCAGCGGAGGGCCGGCCGATTGTGGCTTCTGCGAGGGGAAGCTCACCCACCCGCGTGACGGATGATTGGGCGGGGGAGACGTAGAGGAGGTCATCTCCCGTGATGGCCAGAGATTGCCAGGTGGGATCAGGATCACCAGCGAGGAAAATTCCCCGAGGCTCTGCGATTGACGGAGAAATCGCAGGTCTCCATAGACCGCCTCCCCCAGAGGGAGTAATGGCCGTCATGGCCACCTTCCCACCGCGCTGCCCCGCACCCACATCCGCGCGATGATAAAGACTGCCGCCGCCATGTTCTAGAACTTCAAGGAGCCCAGCGCAGTGCGCAGCATGACCGCAGCAGTTTAAAAATGCTAAGTGACAAATTTAAATTTAAAGTAAAAGTTAAGAAGCCAAAAAGTACAGAAGACAGAACAGGGGTGACGTCACTCACAGCACGAGCAGAGGCAGGCAGGCAGGCAGATCCATTGTGACATCATCAGCGAACCATCATTTTGATTATATTATCTAAGTTATTTGAAATTTTTGAACATTTTCATAAATAACTTGAGAAATAATGCATGAATTTTTCAGATAAGGCAATTTTTGATTTCACGGGATAAATCTCTACCGGATTATGTAAAAATTTTACCGTTAGCGCGTCGTTTCTTCAAGTAGATGTGATTGAATGCAAACAAAAAAAAAACACACACACATCCAAGATCAGAGTTTTATAGCTACAAGGATAAGGATAGATAGTGCGGAAAGTTGGAACCTTTTTTTCCCCAGGATGGAAGTGTCTAAGATTAAAGGACATATCTTTTAGGTGAGAAGGGCAAAGTTTAAAGGAGATGGCCAGGGCAAGTTTTTTTTTTTTTTTTTGATTTTTTTTTTTTTTTTAAAAACAGAGTGGTGGGTCCCTGGAACATGCGTCCAGGGGTGGTGGTGGAGTCAGATACGAAAGTGGCATTTAAGAGGCTTTTAGATATGCACATGGATAAGCAGGGAATAGATCATGTGCAGACAGATGAGGTTAGTTAATCTTGGCTTTATGTTTAACACAGACAATGTAAGCCAAAGGGTCTGTTCCTTTGCTATATTTTTGTATGTCCTGTGTTCATTAATGAGGCTGAGTCTGAAGTGAAGAATGAAAGTTGGTAAGTGCAGAAGATTGTTGTTATTGATAATATATACAATAGAACATTTGACTACAGTATATTTTCTTTATACGATTCTCTGGGAAATCATATGTTGTTTATTCATATCATCTATTTCTCTGGTTGTAGCAACCTATTAACAGTCACTTAAATCAAAATTAATAGAATATTGATTTATTTTCCTGTTGGAAATGACGTCCACACCTACAGCTGAACATCGCAGAACTAAACGGAGGGATAAATGGTATTATATGGTATATATATGATATATGGTACAGAATGCAGCTGTTCGTCTCTTGACTGGCACACGAAAGCATGATCATGTTTCTCACCTTTTGGCCTCTCTCCACTGGCTGCCTATTCAGTATAGGATTCGTTTTAAAATTCTTTTATTTACTTTTAAATCCCTAAGTGGTCTTGCCCCGTCCTACCTATCTGAGCTTCTTCACCCTTATTCGCCCTCCCGCTCTCTCAGGTCAGATGATCAGCTGCTCCTGATTGAGCCAAAGACTAAGCGGAAGCTCAGAGGGGACCGTGCCTTTGCCGTGTCGGCTCCGAGATTGTGGAATGAATTGCCTCTGCACGTTAAACAGGCCCCTTCTCTAGCTGTTTTTAAATCACTCCTGAAGACATATCTATTCTCCATGGCCTTTGTAGACCAGTGAGGTGTTGAATTGTTTATTAACTTTATTTGCTTGGTTTTGCTGCGTTGTTCGTACTTGTGTTTTATGTTTTTTTAATTTATTGTTTGGATTTTTGTATGTAATTTATGCGCCTCGTGTTAGTTGTATGTTCTGTTGTTCTGCCTGTTTTATGATGTCTTGCTTGTTTTCTTTTTTCTGTACAGCACTTTGGTCAGCTTTGGTTGTTTTTAAGGTGCTTAACAAATAAAGTTATTATTATTATTATTATAAAGTACTGAAGTATATATATATATATTTTTAAAAAAAAGATATTCACATGTTAACATATTAATATATTAACATTAACTCCAAAATGTTGAGATGTCGCTTCCAGCAGAAACAAAGGGATTCCTTGTCAAAGGTTTGTCACATGAACTCACTGACAAAGCTCACCAGGAACGCAAGTCATCTTGAATCCACTGTAAATGTGCAAAACGACTTTACTCGAGGCAGCTTTGATTCCAGTAAACCACTTTCCCCATTTTGATCTCCCTCCCAGCAATGCTCTCCTTCTTAATCCTTGTAGAAAGTGTTCTCAATGCATAATTTATTTGCCTCCTGCCCAATAGAAAACAATAGTTTGTCTGACAGAACTTCTCAGATTGCATTTATATTTAGCAGCAGCCATACAGACTGCAAACCCATCGGGCAGATTCCTGTGGTTTGACAGCTCCCTGTGTTAAGACAGTTATATATGTTATTTCACCCAAATGACCATTGCCATTATCAGTGACCCATGGCAAGACAATTGCATGACAAGCAAAATACTGCTGTTGAATTAACCCTTGAACTCAACCTTTGTCAGGCGTGTAAATCCCCTGGAGTACATGTAGCTGATCTTTCTTTCTTTCCCTTCCATTAATCCTAGAAATGTTTGCTGCAATCTAATTCCGAGCACCATTGGTCTGGCTCAGCTGAAAACATGATGGACTATGGGTTAATTGTAAGATAATGCTAGTGTATGGGGATTACTTGTAGCCTGTATCACGGTGCGGACATAGTGGACCGAAGGGCTTGTTTCCGTGCTGTATCTCCAAACTAAACTAGATTATCTATCTAATCTTGTTTCAATCTGGTGTAACTCCACTCAGTACAACACCAGGGCTGACATTAGTGAATGCTCTATACATCGCAAAGCATGTTAATAACACTAAGGAAGCAAAATAAAAACAGGTGCATTCAAAAGCATAGTCTATTAAAGTACATGTTCCATAATTACATCCCAAATTCAACTCTAGCTAGTATATTTATAACTTAATTTATCAATATGAAAGAGTTATAGTTTTGCAGAGGGGTTAATCCAGAATAGCCAATATACCTTTGGCATGATGTTGTCAGTATGAGGACTGTTAAGTGAGATGCACAGTAGACCAGTTAAGGTACCTCTTGGCAAGGCAACTTGCTGTGAAAGAACAAATCTTAATGCACAGAAGTAGGCCTTTTGATCCGAATCCACAGCAATTATGAATCTCCTATTTGCACGGTCCTCCACTTATCCCATTTTATTTTATCCACATCTGCATCTCCTCTCACCAGATTCGACCACTCACTCGCATACTGGGAAATTTAGTCATGAATTAACATTTCAACTTACTTATCTTAGGGAGAATACTGGGGCACCCAGCGGAAACCTGCATAATCAAAAGGGACAATGTGAAAACTCCGCAGACAACACCAGAAGTGAGGATTGAATCCTGGTTGAAGGAGGAGTGAGGCTAGATGCACTTTGCACCACTGACATTGGGTCATTCAAGCTTGCAATTATTAGTATCATTGCACTGGAAACCAATTATGGTTAATGTTAATAGGTTTATTGTAGTGGGTTATACATGGGGTCGTAGTTAGGTTACCATAATTTCTAATAAAAACAATTCATCATTAAATATATGTATAATAATCTTTGGTTAGCAACTTAACATGACGTGAATCAACAACTATTGGTTGTTTTACTGTTTGGCAAAACACATTCAATGACAGGCTTCAATCATTGAAATATCAGGTTGATGGGCAAGCATGCATACTGCTAATGGAAAACGTATAAGCAACAAATTTCATAGTAAAGGTTTGCAACTTATACCGAGTCTTTTTTATTGAGGGGCAAAGTTTAATGGAGACTAGACCAAGTGGGACCCGTTGCGTCCCCGTCACAAGGGAGGCCTGGTCCCCCAACGCAACCCGTTCCCCCAACGCAATATTCTACCACTCACCCATAGCCCCCACAGGAGGCCTGGTCCCCAACGCAACCCATTCTCCAATGCAATATTCCACCACTCACCCAACGCAACCGTTTCCACCACTCACCTGTTCCCCAATGCAATATTTCACCACTCACCCATAGCCCCCCAACTGCACAGGCATGGCTCATTTCCCATCCCCCAGCACTCACTCCCCCCCTCCTCTATTCTTTTTCCTCTCCTCCCCTACTCCCTCCCACACCCCTCCCTGCCCTTTCCCCTACCCTCACAGTGGCTTGGTTATGACTTTGTGTGTTGTAACAAACTATACATTTCTCAACTACTGATCTATTTGTAGACTGGCTACTGGAATTTTGAATCAAAATTAAATTACAGTGTCATTGAAAATGTGCAGATCTAAAGGATAACAACATTGTTGATTATTAATATAATTTTATGGTACATTGCTCATCGTAAAGCATATGTTGCTTGATCTTGGTGACTGCAGCGCTACCGCTACCAGTGGAGTATCTGAGGCCCCAGATCTATAGATATAATAGTTAATGTAACAGATTTTTCTACATGGCGGCATCTAATAAATTCCCTTTGCACTTCTGCAAAAGCCACTTTTTTAAAATCAATTCAATGTGACAGCTAAAAACCCTTAAGCTCACATAGTGATAGATTGTACATCCCTGGATGACTTCAGGGGCAGCTTTTGTATTTGCCAAAGAAATGCGTGATCATCCAGTAATGTGCTTTATAAGTTTTGATATTGTCTAAAACAAAATCTTAGATGAAGGGAAAAAATAATTAATTCTCAGTTGATATGTGCACCATGCAGTCTACTAATGAAAATCAGCTGGATTTTGGATTTGATGCTTAAACTACATTAACAAGTATAACCGTTATTTCAATGGGAATGGAGGCAGTGGTGTTAAATCAGCCATTGTGGCCTTGGGCTAAAGAGGATAAAATCAGCTAAAACCTCCATCTCAAATATAACCAGGGAATTTTGTTGGAAATTGCTCATGTAGGTAGTGTGAAGATATCATTGCACTTAGGTAGGTAATCCAGAGTGTTCGCTATTCCATCAACATAGCAACTTAATATAGAAAAACAGATGCTAAGCCTGCAATGTCCAGAGGAATGATGGTTTAAAGAAACTATTCAGTGACCTAAGAGAATGCAAAGGGAGAGAGGGTCATACCGTTTGTGGAGCCTACTGAAAACACTTATCAATAATGGGGTAAAGCAGCGGTCGGTAACCTACGGCCCCCAGATGAATGCGGCCCATAACCCGAAATCATCCAGCCCACAGGCAGATTTTTTTCCCCGTAATCATCCGGTCTGCCGAGCGCCCGAGCTCTGGTTGTACCACATCCTGTGCAAAGCCACCAGCACGGCCACGCACCTCTGTGAACACGTTTAAGAAAGAACTGCAGATGCGGGAAAAATCAAAGGTAGACACAAATGCTGGAGAAACACAGCGGGTGAGACATGCAAGGATTGCATGAGGCTGCCTCACCCGCTGAGTTTTTCCAGTATTTTTGTCTACCTTCTGTGAACACGCGATTTGATGCCTGCCATCTGGGGCAGGATCCATGTGCACACATAATAGATGTGGCCCACCATCCACTCACAGATATGTGTCCCGGCCCCTATGCAGAACAAGGTTGCTGACCCCTGGGGTAAAGGAGGGGGCCAATGCACAAATTGTCCAAAGTATAGAACAACTACTTTAGGCAACAGTTTCAAAAAATTGTGTAGATAGAAGGAATTGAGATAATTGACAAAGATCTAGAGGGTCATTGTCTGTCTAGTATTAGCTTGTCTCCAATTCCTACCATTGCATATTGTAACGTGAGAGCTGAAGACGAGTTGAAGATCAAATGCTTGTACATCTGACCTCCTGCTCTGCTGCTGAACTTGTTAGTGAGTCCTGCAGTGGGGCACAAATGTACCGAACACCAGGCACCCGAGCTTTACTGAACTATTGGTTGATACAGGCAGAGCTCAATCATTAAATTGCATGAGGTTGTGTCCAGCTCTGATAAAATTAATTTAAGTTTATCCGTGTTTAGTCAATTGCAAAAGAATACTTTGACATCAAAGAACGATGGGTCAATAAATGTGAACGAGGAAGTAATTTTGTGTTGTCAAACACTCGCTGTACAATCTGTTATATTAAATAGGTTAGACAACAGCATGGACTCGCTCAGAATCAAAATGAGCATTTGTCCCAGTATATGTGCCAACACTGACTGTGTCCACAAGAGGATTGATTCTCCTGCTTTGCCTTCATCTGTAAACTTGCTGACACCAGTCCTAGTGCCCGTGGACGTCAGAATGGGAGGCGTGTATCTGACACACAGTAGCAGGAGATTCTTAGTCACAGTACTTATAGCTGGGAGGTGCTAGTTTGCAAAATAGAGTCATTCAGGCCTAGATGAAAGGTCATCAAAGTTTGCAAAGAAAATTAAGTAAACTAAGAAATGAAACATTCAAGCCATTCATGAGATTTTAATATACAAGTTTTATAGATTCTTTATAATGTGGTTCAAAACCTGTAACAGTCTGTATGTAGAAGGCAGTGAGGAAATTAAGGACTGAACTATCTCCTTCAAATGATTTCCCCCAGTGGCAGGATTAAGAAGGGCGGCTAGCTTTTGTTTGTTTAAAAGCATGGGTAAATTGTGAATTACAAATTACAGTCTTTCTCCTCATCTCACAAGTCTAAATTGCCACTAAATGTAGAAACAAGGATCTACAATTGCTGGATAACAAAGAAAAGACAAAGTGCTAGAGTAACTCAGCGGGACAGGCAGCCTCCCTGGAGAACATGGATAGGTGACATTTGAGGTTGGGATCCTTCCACTGACTGATACTCCAGTCAGTCTGAGGAAGGATCCCGACCCGAAACATCACCTATCCATGCTCTCCAGAGATGCTGCCTGACCCACTGAGTTACATCAGTACTTTCTGTCTTTTTTTTTAACTTTGCACTGAACCTTTTCCCCATGAATCATTTCACCCAAATCCCCCCAGCATATCCAATCATCCCAAATTAAAACTGTTCGGATCAAACTCAATCAATAAATATAACAACCTAATTAAATGTTTCCAAAATATTAACATAATTTTTCTCCTCGTGGTAAATATCTAATTGAATCTCTTTGTCTATGTATCCCTTTGCTGATTTAAAATGGGCCCCTGCTGAATTTCATTAGTCACCTCTACAAAAGTTTTTCCACTTTTCATTACGACATGACACAATTTCCTACTGCCTCTCAAGGTCTGAAGTGGAAATGTTTGTTTACAGGAAGCTTCGGCCTTTAATCTGTGGAATGGGTAATTGCAGGAGGTACAAACTGAGCACACAGACCCAGTCTCAATTCTCAACCAAAGTTAATCTCTCATTCATTCTGAAATCTGTTAGCCTGTCAACTTGCTGCAAAATGACATCCCCCAACTAAACTGCTACCCCCAGGAAGGAATAAGTGAATCAGCAAAATCCTTGCTCCAGGGTTTAGCAGGGCTTTTGTTAAATGATCTCACAACAACATCCTTTATAAGCAGAGTCCGCGTGGTTCAGCATGGTTCTATTCTGCTTTTATGAGAAATGCTTTTCCATCCCCACTAATAAACCCCCCCGCCCCGCAAATCTTTTTTTCCATTTTCCCTAATCCTTTCCTGGAGATGTGGCCTTTTATTGTCAGATAGTTCAACAGGTGTGACGATCTCCCACAACCTCACCCAATTCTCCCATGTTAAGCCACGATAGGACGCTGGCACACTATTTGGCTGTGGGTGCATCATACACTTGCCAGAAATCTGTCATTAAATGGATACATTCATCTTGCTACTAACTTTGGCAGCTTGGAGAAAGAGGGGGGGGGGGGGGGGGGGGGGGGATACGGTTGCTAAGGTACTACTGAGCATCAGGCTGCCATAGAGAAGACATTGTTAAATGTATATACATGTTGTATTTTGCCCTCAAAAGGATAGGATAAAATACAATTAAAAAACCCAGAATATTAGATATTATAAAGCACAGGTACTATAAAGATTATTATTGTCCTGTTTATAAAACGAGCACACGGTTTTCTATCAGCAGCTGAAACACCTTGTAGCAGCTTCACAGAAAGTCGGTCATCGTGCAGATCTGAAACTAGAGCCGCAGCAGGCAATTTAAATATGGAAATCAACCTGTCCTTCATACACCCCGCATCTCTTGACAGAAATCTTTACTGGTACCGAAAGACTAAACATTTTTGCAGCGCCTCAGTGTGAGGTCCCCAGTTTTCCATGCAAGAAATCTAAGCTGGAGAAATATAAGTGCGCTTTTATTAAACTTCATATCCAGGAAAATGTATTTCAGAATAAGTTATCATTAAAGTAATGTAGATTGACTCTGGGCAAGTCCACCAACTGCATGTTTAACGTGCCTTCTATGCAGTGCATTTCACGTGGGCAATTACAAAGCTTTCTCCATTATTTATGTCTTACCTTCCATCCATCAGTGTTCACGTTCCTTGTCAACAGTGCGTGTCCCCTTCCCTTCCGTTGCTTAGCTCACAGCAACGTGATTGAAGCCCAGTGCCGTTCCCCCTGTTCCAGCCTCTCTCTGTGCGAGAGCTTTTCAAACTCATTCACTCGACCGGAGTCACCCACACAACTCCCTCCCTTCAAACTCAGCAGCAAATGGCAAGGCGAGAGGAGAGATACACAGCCCAGCGCTCAGCGACGCTTCCCAGGGGATATATGACTCGAGCTGCCAGAATGACTTTCATCTCACAGGCAGATGGGATCAATTAGAAAGCCGCTTCGCAGCAGTTGGCTGGGTAGCTCGTATCCTCCCACCCTCCACTGATTGCCTTTTCCTAGTTCCTGTAGGAACTCTGTAGGAAGCACCAACATTCTTTGTGTTATTATCCAACTGTCTGGGTAGTGAGAAAACAAATGACATTTCCTTGCTGCTCGACAAGATCTCACATTATCTGCTTTAATAAGGGTAGAGAAATCATTTCTTAAACTGTCAGTTATCTAGATTTTAAAAGTGATGCAGCAATTAACTGAGGCAACACTGAAAAGAAAACATATTTTTTGATAAAATTTAATAGGTTGTTTTCTTTTGTTCTCTCAGTTTTTTTTGTGTTCTCTGGTTCCACTTGTTCTGGGAGGCACTCTTGCCTTGGAATAAAGAGGTCGTGAGTACACAGCCTTGGTTGAAACTTCTGTCCACTGTGAGAAATTGCTGTGCATCTTCCAAATTAGGTGTTAGGCAGGGAGTATTATCTATCCTCTGACTCGTTTAAAAGGTGCAGAACTATTTCGAAAAAGAGGAAAGCCCTTGCCAATTTCGCTAATAAAATATTTTCTGGCCATTATCAAGGTCTGGAGTTTTGTTATGTGAAAACTGTTTACCTCATATTATAAATTACAAATGTGACTGAGCACCAAACTGTTTCATTGCCCCTGCAGCACTTAGAACATCCAGTTATGAAAAGTACCACATAGGAACTAATATTGTGCTTTTGGTTCCTTGTCCTAAGCTTACCCACAACTTCCACAATTGAGCATTCTTTATCAGTGATTGGAGGTATTAGATTCAAACCTGAGTCTGGGTTCACCTGATCCCTGCACATTTATCTGCTGGTCAAGGAGGGAGTATTTATATTTGGAATAATAGGAGAAGATACCAATTTAAATAAAGATCAAAATGTTTTTTTTAATTATGGGTTAATAATTGGAAAGAAATTGATACTTAAATTTTGGAAAAATACAACCATACCAACTGTTAAAATGTGGATTAGGAATATGATGGACATAGCACGCCTTGAAGAAATGAAACTCCGACTAATAGATAAATATGACCAATTCTTAAGGAGTTGGTCTCCTTTCATCGACTTTTTGGAATCATGTGATGCAGCGGTACCGTAAAGATTGCTGATTTCAGTTCATGACGCGGATAGATCTACATCTCCGAATACAGATTTGAAAAATTCTCTTTTAAGGGGCCTTCTCTTCTATTTCTACTTTCCACTTTCTCTCTTTCTTTTTTATTTTTTATATACACACTTCACGTTTTTCTACTCTCTACCATCTATTTTTCCACTTTTTCCTCTTTCTATTGTTTTCTTTTTCTTGTCTTGCTTACTTCCTTCTCATAACATAAAAACTAGAGGTTGTACATAGAATGGATTACGGTATTACATAGTTGGCAACTAAAATTAGGTTCCACTGTACTGTTTTGTACTGTATTAACTTCTAATAAAATAAACAAAACAAAAAAAAAGGGAGGGAGTATTTCCCTTCCCAGAGTTACAGATAATATCAAGTTTAGTAACTTTACAAGACAGTCCATATTAATCTGAACTGCGCATTTATCAACTGGATGATTACAAGGAGAAGTGGAAATGGGATTGTAAGGCGTAGTGGGGGAATTAGTGGTTCCTGTGACAGTGCAAATGAAAAGGTTAAATGCTTTTAAATATATAAAAGATACATAGTGGAATACTTGACTAAATTGTAGCTTATATTTCATCTCAAGCAGTACAATCTCCAGTAGATTGATAAGAGAGAGAGACAAACCCGGGCTTGCCTCAGGTTGTGTGTATTGAGACAATGACCGGTGTTGTTGAAATGTGTCTACCAATTGATGAGAGAGACAAGCTCAGATTTGTCTCAGTGATGTATATTGAGACAATGACCGATGCCTTTGAAATGCCTTGTCTTGAAAGTACCAATTGATAAGATGCCTTTGAAATGTGTCTACTAATTGATAAGAGACAAGCTCAGACATGTCCTGTGGTAATGTGTATTGACTGTATCTTTGACCATGACTAACATCTTTGGAATGTGACTAAGTGACCCACACACAGTATAAAACATCATGCAACTCTTTGTTCATTGAAGTGGTGGCGTGGGGGAAGTCAAGTGTCTGTGTTGCTTACTTGACTGGTGTATCCCCGTCACTTCCTTGACGATGATCAGTAAAGCTTGAGTTGGTCTAACTAACGTTTTTGTGAGTTGTCTGTTTATTAAGAAGTGAACCTTATCACAAATATGATATGTTTGATTAAATGAAGATACCTAATAGGACTGATCCCATGAGTAATCATACATTTTGTACAGAAACAAGGAACTGCAGGTGCTGGTTTACCAAGAAAGGACGCAGAATACTGGAGTAACTCAATGGGTCCGGCCGTATTGAAACCAGACTGATTCCTGGGATGTCAGGACTGTCTTATGAAGAAAGACTGGATAGACTTGGTTTTATACTCTCTAGAATTTAGAAGATTGAGAGGGGATCTTATAGAAACTTACAAAATTCTTAAGGGGTTGGACAGGCTAGATGCAGGAAGATTGTTCCCGATGTTAGGGAAGTCCAGGACAGGGGTCACAGCTTAAGGATAAAGGGGAAATCCTTTAAAACCGAGATGAGAAGAAACTTTTTTTCACGCAGAGAGTGGTGAATCTCTGGAACTCTCTGCCACAGAGGGTAGTTGAGGCCAGTTCATTGGCTATATTTAAGAGGGAGTTAGATGTGGCCCTTGTGGCTAAGGGGACCAGAGGGTATGGAGAGAAGGCAGGTACGGGATACTGAGTTGGATGATCAGCCATGATCGTGTTGAATGGCGGTGCAGGCTCGAAGGGCCGAATGGCCTACTCCTGCACCTAATTTCTATGTTTCTATGTTTCTATGTATCTCTGGAGAACATGAATAGGTGCAGTTTCGGGTCGGGACCTTCTTCACACTGTTTGCAGTGGGGGGGAGAAAGCTAGAAGAGTGGAGGGACAGGACAAGGCATGATAGGTCTTAGGTAAACGTTTTATACATTTAGATGAACCAAAGCTTAAACACACCCAAATACAATTTACTAAATGACAGGCAAACACTATCTAATTAGGATAAATAGATAGCATTTGCAGCAATTTTGCACAAAACTGAACTGAGTTTGTTCCCCAAAAGCTGCTGGTTAAGTATAGAAATGAAAGATCAAGGCAACAGCTGGGTAACAGAGACCGTTTCAAGTTTCAATGAGGAGAAGCCAAGTGCTGATTCTTTAATTTTTCTCACCTGCTTGGAAGATGAATGCTATATATATTGCAGATGTTCCATATTCTTCACTAAAGCAATGAGAGACAGTATTCGCTGCTTCAAGCATTTCTCCTTGTGAGGAAAATAAATGGAACTCTTGGGACCTCAGGCTCTGCACAATTCAGCTACATCTTGCTATGGTGATGGTGTCATTGTGTAGCTTGTTCTGTCCTTTAACTCCAAAGATATTTGTCACAAGGTCACAGATTGTGGGGCGCAGCGGTAGAGTTGCTGCCTTACAGCTCCAGAGCTCAATCCTGACTATGGGTGCTAACTGTACGGAGCTTGTACAATATCCCCGCGACCTGCGTGGGTTTTCTCCAGCCACTGCAGTTTCCTCCCACATTCCAAAGACGTACAGGCTTGTAGGCTAATTTGCTTGATAAAAATTTGATAAATTATCCCTAGTGTGTAGGATACTGTTAGTGTACGTGCTTCTGTATCTCGAAAATGAAAAAGTAGAGCTTAAAGTGATGCAGTAGGAGAAACAGTCAATCTGGACTCCAGGAGAACAGGGAAAGGGTGAGAAGGAGGTGAATTAGATTGGAATTTATTACATAAATTCAACTGCATAATTTTGTCCTCAATTTGCAATTGAAAATTGATTTGATCTCAAATGATGTACAACAATAACCATCTCAAGGTCAGTACATTTTGCTGATACAGTTCTTGTGGGATCTCTGAATTACTGGTGCGATGTGCCTTTTGGGACATTGTAGAGCAAATGGAATCCAGGAGTTATCATTGCCTCGGGGCCTATCGTTGTGAGGCACTCATTGGGCAAGAGGTACGTGAAAACACCCCAGATTCAGAGACAATTTCTTTCCAGCTGTTATTAGGCAACTGAACCATCCGACCACCAATTAGAGAGCGTTCCTGAGCTACCATCCACCATCATTGGAGACCCTTGGACTATCTTTAATCGGACTTTTCTGGACTTTATATTGTACTAACTGATATTCCCCTTATCTTGTATCTGCACACTATTGGAGTCTTGATTGTAATCATGTATTGTCTTTTCACTGATTGGATAGCACATACCAAAAAGGCTTTTCACTGTACCTTGGCACACATGTCAGTAAACTAAACTAAACTGGGTCAGCCCCATATAGGATGCTTGCCAAGTAAGACACTTCATTTATCTCATTCCTCTCTCAAACCCCGATCTTGTTTTTGATCACCCATGTCCAAAGCTTGAATCGGCCACCCCATCAACCTCCAACTATTCTGCCTATTGCCAGGATTCAAGCAGCATGGTGCCTGCAGATGGCGGGACCCTGGTTTTCAACATGTACTCCGCAACCCCCACACACTCCTACCACCTCCCCAATTGTTTGTTGTTTCCCACCAACATGATATGCCCAATTGGCCTGGTAACCGGCAGAGATGCTAAGCTCAGTGTTTGAAAGGAGCCAGTGCCAAAGGCATACAATGTTCACGGTCTATTGAAGCTGGGGCAGGAGAGGGTGGATTACTGGTACCTTGTTTCTAGTTGCACAGTTCTGCTTATCTAACATCTTCCGTTAAGGCACATATAATTTATAGGTACACATGTCAAATAAAGCAAATGAGAATATGACTACATTTAGGGAACGAAGGGAAAAATAAAAATAACTACAATTTTAAATTTTACATTTTGCCAAGAAAGTAAAGATCTGAGACCATTGGACAATTTTTTAGCAGTATATTTTCAGTGTCAGAGAGCGGTTGATTATGAATCGTTAATATTGATTGCGTTACGACAAGACTTAATTATCTGTGGTGAGCTAAAGCATCATTAATGGACAATACGGATTCCAAAATAGATACTAATAGCAGAGACAAGTCTGAAATATTCAAATTTCATAGCGCATCTGTCTTTTGCCAAAGATTGTTCAATCCTGGTCTGATGAATAAAAATAAGTGCTTTGTTAGTATTTTGGCAGCAGATTTCAAACAACATTAAACATATGCTTAACTTGTTTGAAATGTTTTTTTTATAAATTGATAGCACTAGGAAGGTTAAGCACCCACGTAAAATAACTCTATAAGTAAATTAAGACTTTTAATTATTAATATATTGTTTTCAACTGCAAGTAAAATAGTACCAAGCGAATAGAGAGTTAATGCAATTACAAAAATACGAATGGTTTTATATATGTGATTTTATACTTAACACCTATACTTAGGTTCTTACTCAGAACTATTGTTCTAAATTATGATTTACAATAAAGATTATAGAATATTATAAATTGAACCATCTAGCTGGTCAGATCTAGACTGTTTCTCAATATGAATCTTGTTTATTTCTGCTTGCTTGCAATTTTTAATTAATCTACTTTTAAGTAAGGTCTGCTTTTTACTTAATGTACACACTCTGATTTAATAACACAATTTCATGCAGCATTTTTCAATGAGACCATATCTGTGTTAAAATATTTATTTTGCTACTGAGGAAAGACATTTAGATTCTGGTTGTTCATCGGTTTGTTCCACTTGAATCCAAAGTGGTTTGCATTTACATCAGGACCTGCACCTTATCACCTACTGGATTGTTAGGTCTATTTTGCAGTTTCCTAGTTCTGATCTATGAGCTCTCAGCACCTATAATGATTGTGTTTAATGGTATTGCTCTTTGATGACACCTGCACTTTTACACAGAGAGTGATGGGGGAATGTGTTGGCAGGGGTGGTGGTGGAGGCAGATGCAATACATTAACAAAAGGACAGCACGGTGGCGTAGTGGTAGCGTTGCTGCCTTTCAGCATCAGAGGCCCAGGTTTGATCTGACTACTGGTGCTGTCTGTACGGAGTTTGCACATTCTCCCAGTGACTGGGAGGGTTTTCCCCAGATGCTCCAGTTTCCTCCTACACTCCAAAGATGTACAGGCTAATAGATTAATTGGCTTTGACAAAGATTGTACATTGTTCCTTGTGTGCAGGATAGTGCTAGTGTGCAGAGGGCTCGCTGACCAGTGTGGACTCGGTGGGCCGATGGGCCCGTTTCCGCACTGCATCTCTTATCTAAACTAAACTAAAATCAACTTCCTTTATATAAAATCTGTGCAGACTGTACTCTTTTTTCACTGTGCACTCCTTAAAGGGTAAATTCTGTTCAGTACAATAAACTTACATTCATTTAATTGGTTTTGAAAATACTATATTGTAGGAGAATGCATATTGTTAGGGCCCCTTCAGACAATCCCCCCCATCAAGAATTCACTGATGTTAATTATTGCAATATGAAATGTTATCATGTCAATAAGCAACTTGTTTCGCTTGTACATCAAAGGAGTTGGCATCAGGGAAATGTTAGATGTTTCTGATTTGGGGAGTGATTTCAAAAGCTTCATAGTCAGTCCGTACAGTCAGTCATTCATCAAAGAGAGGCATTTGTTTAGTAGCAACTCATACATTTAGGGTACCACCCATCCCTAATTGAATGGGACAGACACAATACATAAACATTTAAGTTCCAGTGCTGGGCTGAATGATTCTAAGACAGTTACATATCCACCCTGCTATTGTTGACTATCTACCATGCCAGAGTCAGCTAACACATAATCACTCTCCCGAGTGTTAAACGCCTGCCCGCCCACATTGACAGGAACGTCATAGATGGTGCACATCCAGCAGACCTATGGAGAAGATGCTCGATTCATGCATTCATTTGAGAAAGTCACATTGCAATTGGCCTGTTGCTTGGTCATAGTGGGGTGCGGGGGTAGTGGTTAATGCTCATTCCAATACAGATCAATGGTTGCTTCAGTGAATGAAAGAAGGTCAGTAGAACCTGGAGTGTGGTGTAGATGGCGGCTGTTGGTGAAATGTCAATGCATCCTGTTTGCAAATGCTCTGAAGCAGGAAACGTGATAGCTTGATATTGAATTTTAATTGCCTATATTAAACATAAAATATAAATTGTGTACTTCTGCAGTAACCCCATCTCACGTCACCTCCCTGGCATTTGTGAAAAAGTGGTTCTATTCTGATTTTGTATCCCAAAAATTCCATATGCTCCAGTGATTATAGTATATCCCTGTATTTCATATGGTTTACCTTGATATTTGGCTAGAGTCAGTAAACTCCAAATTGTAACAAATATGAGATCTAATTTTGGCTGTGGCCAATTTACTATCTTGGAAAATAGTTTTTTGAAGAGACAATGGAGGCAAGCTTTAAAGTGTGAATAAATTATCAGCAATCGCAAGTATGGAGTTTGCCTCAGTTTTCAAAGTCAACGCAGAAATGTATTTCTCAAACCTGACCTTAACTCTGACATAGTCTAGTTGAATCCTTGATTTCTTTAGTGTTTTAACTTAGGCCATGCAGCACAATGCCATCTACTGAGGTTACAACATAGTAGGCAGGAAGTGGCTCCACAGCTTTCCAACCCCATTGTAAGCCACTCACTACAATCTCAACGCCTGGTCCCTGATTCCAAGGTTTCATTCTAAGACTACTATAAAATGGCCCAGTCTCAACTCCATGTCCCAATCTCCAGATGTCTGACATTATGCCCCCAATAATCTTCCCATTTCCCAAATGCCCTGCGCTCCGGCGTGGTTGAAAAATGTCACTCCGATATTTCTAGCCAATGGAATATGAAAGCGACGCAGAATTAATGGGGTTGAACAATTCCTTTGCAAGTCCTCGTTTATTTGCTGTTTTTCACCCCGTTATGCAAGAGATCGAGAGGTAAAGTAAATGTTAGACATACCATTGTGTTTTGATGTTGAATACCTAACTTCATCACTTCAGTTTCACAATGTTAAAAGTAGACAAAGCATTGAGTAAACAGCGTATAAATCAAAGCAGTTCTGACTGACCTGCGATTCAAGAGTTCAATGATCAGAACTTGGGAGCTGCAAGATGGATCTGCCTGACAAAACTGGGCTCAGAATGGAGTTGATGATGTGCCAGTGTTGCTGTGAATGCCAAAACACGTGGAAGAATTTACAGCTGCTGTTGATAAAACTACCCTACAATAAATCCAGTTATTTTAAAAGTCACAGTTTTCAGCAAAGCTTTTTGGTAAACTTTATGTCCAGCAACAGAGAAGTCAAGCTTTTTTTTTAACATCTCCTGCAGAAAATGCTGCTATCTATTTCCACACGGCACATATATTTCTTGGAGGAATACAGAAAATGGTTTGTGAAGTGATTTATCTATCACCATTCACATCCCTTTAGAAGCCCCCAACACAGTGTAAATCAGTGACTTATTTTTGAAGTGCTGCCACTGTTGAAATGTAAGAACACAAACAGCAAATTTGTTCCACAAACAGAAAAGTGATAATGACTGGAAAGTGGTCTAGAAAGTCTAGCAGATTATAAAGAATGGTTGAATAGCAATCAGGAATGTAACCATTATCTCATGGGCTGTCACTCTATGCCTACTTCAAACGTCAGTTGTGCTGGAGGTATAATTGATTGAACACAGCACGTCCGTGTTAGAAAGTCTGCAACCACAAACTGTGCATCCTCAGCCTGGTTCAGCAAGGTTGGTGGCCTTTGGCTCAATCAGGACTGTACTGTGGGGTTGCAGTCAAGTATTTATTTATTGTCAGATGCACAAGTATGACAGGATACAAATTATATACAAATCTAGCTTACAGCACCATTGTAGACTCAGACAACATACAAAACATAAATGGGACACAAAGAACTGGAGTAACTTAGCAGGTCAGGCAGTATCTCTGGAGTACATGGATGAGTGATGTTTTGGGTCGGGACACTTGATCAGACTGAGTTACTCCAACACTTTGTACCCTTTTTTGTAAAACAGCATCTGCAGTTCCTTGTTTCTACAAAAAATAATTTATACATAAATTATCTGGGTTTGCAAAAAGAAAAAGACGGTGCAAAAATGACATTAGTACAAAAACACAATTAGAACAAATGTCCATGGCAGTACAGTCTGTAAGGTTCCATTGCTGAGTCAGGCCAGCATATCAAAGGCTGATTGTTAGGCTGGCAAAATAGGTGCGGTGGGTTTACTCCAGAGATACAGCGTGGGAACAGGCCCTTCAGCCCACCAAGTCCATGCCATCAGCAATCCCCGTACACGAGCATTATCCTACATGCTAGGGAGAATTTACAATTACCGAAGCCAAATTAACCTCCAAACCTGTACATCTTTACAATGCAGAAACAGGCCCTTAGGCCCATCAAATCCGCACCGACCAGCGATCCCCGCACATTAGCACTATCCTACACATACTAGGGCCAATTTACATTTATACCAAGCCAATTAACCTACAAACCTGTACCTCTTTGTAGTATGAGAGGAAACCGACATCTTGGAGAAAAGACACGCAAGTCATGGGGAGAATGTACAAACTCTGTACAGACAACACCCATAGTCAGGATTGAACCTGGGTCTCTGATGCTTGAAGGCAACAACTCTACCGCTGTGCCACTGTGCTGCACAAAAAATTACAACCCCCTCTCCCAGACCCCACGATACTCCAACAGGAATGTCCGTCAGGAAGCGACAGCATCCCCTGATGGTCAAGTTACATTAGTGGCACAAGGGTGACTTCAGCCCAAAAATGCATGGTCAAAATTCAGAAATTATCCAAGTGGTATTGATTCTGTTTTGCACTGGAAAACATTCACTACTTTCAATTGAAAATTTAACAAGGGATAGCTACTTTGACCTGCAAAATAATGTTAATGAATCACCTGAGCTTGCAGATGGAGCCAAACTCTGACAGTGGAGTGCTGCTTTATTGCAGTGCTACCTACGTTGGTCATGGACTGGGGCTGTGAACCCATAACCCACTACCACAGAGAGGGGAACCCAGCCAACCAAGCACACCTGAAACAAAGGTTCCCTTGTGAATCATGGCAGATGGGTTCCCTGGTATGCACCACACACAATGAAGGGGTATCGCACCTATGACTTCCCAATTCCAAGGACAATCTTGGATCAGGGCCCTCTATCAGTCACAGTCAAAAATAAAAGCATTCACAATTAGGAACCCTTTGAAAATGAATTGCTCGATGATCAAATGCAAAGCTTCACAGCCCCAGTATTTTCAGATCAACTATAACACTCTTTTGTTTCATTCTGTTGAATGAATATATTATACGTGAAATCATTTAGTATATTTGACAAGTCAGACAACAAGCTGACAGGGAGCTTTTGATTCCAACAGCATGAAGGAACAGGATTAATATCCATAGAGGCACAATAATTAATCCAGCCAATTCTTTCATCTCTATGCATGTTAATTTAACTCCTTTGCATTGTCAGTGACTCCTCCTATCTAGTTCCCTAATGAGGTCATGTGCAAAAATGGGGAGAATTGTCATGATTAATTGTGTCTATTTTTGACAAGCTTTTCGAAAGAAATTTAATGACCAGGCGCAAGATTTAATAGTGATCCCAGGGAGTAACAGAGCAGAATCCAAGGTTGTCAATCGCAAACTTAGTGCAACGACCAGGAGTACTTCTTTCCAAAAAAAATTATTGGAAGGGGGAACGGGTTGTCAAGAGGGACAACTGATGGTCAAAGCCATTGTTCGGGGAAGTCATTATGCACATTGTTGCAGATTTGTGAGAGAAAATGGGCTAAAGAACATTCTTTACCTAAATGTATTTTGTGACTTTGTTACCATTGCAAAGATCATTTTATCATCAGCCCTTCCTCCCGTTTGCTTCCACTTGCAATGCCGATGCTAGCTTTTCTGGGAGTTGAGTTCTCTGTGGACAAATCAGCCTCTAATTGTCATGTTTCATGTATGATGCAAGGAAATAACATGCTATTCTACTCTAGCAAGCATCACCGACTATGACCGACAGCCAATGTCCACATTGTGGGATAAGATCATTTATGGGAACACCTATAAAGGCTCTTACAGTGGAGTGTTTGTGCTGGCCAAAGTCCAACTGTGAAGGTAACACTGTGATGGGCTCAGACACAGTCTGAAGCCACTGAGACCTGTGTCTCAAATGTCTGTTTCTCAAAGCACATCGAGAGGCTAATACTCACTGACACTTGGTGACAAAAGAAGCTGCCTTCTGACTGTTGGCCTGTCAGACCTTTCTCAGTTAATCGGAATGTTCTGGAAGCCAGAAAAGCTTAGTTCGTCCCTTGTTACCATAGGTTTGAATTCACTGCAAAAATAAGCATACCAAAGCTCACAGCTCCAGCAGCCTTGGATGGAAGCCTACAGTAAAAGTGTCTGCCATAACACATCATTTACACACACTTGATACTTGAATCGCACATTTTTTTATCCCTGTTCCCTGCCCTCCTTAAATGTTTTTCCTCAGGCAGCAATGGCCTTCCAGAGGCTTACTCTCATAACCCTCTTTGGGTTTTGTGGATTGACAGCTGATTGTGGGGATTATCAAGGACTAGGCTCAATCTGCTACTTCACCAACATCTCATAGGGTCATACAGGGTGGAAACAGGCCCTTCGTCACAACTTTCCCACACCGACCAACATGTCCCATCTATACTAGTCCCACCGGCCTGCATTTGCCCCATATCCCTGTAAACCTCCTATTTGGTTGTGGGTGTTGAGTGTTCCAGTAATCAATGACAGACTTCCGTCAATCCAAGTGTGATCATTATTACCTATTATTGATCATTGTTGACACAAAATGCTGAAGTAACTCAGTGGGTCAGGCAACATCTCTGGCGAAAAGGAATAGGTGACATTTCGGGTTGCGACCCTTCATCATGACCCCCCAAACCTCACTCAATCCTTTTCTCAAGAGTTGCTGCCTGACCCGCTGAGTTACTCCCAGCATTTTGAGTGTATCTTTGATGTAAACTAGAATCTGCAGTTTCTACTTGATATAATAATTATCGAACAATGATGATACTCAAAAATGCTGGCTGTGTATTGCTTCAACTCTTCATAACTTTCAATAGACAATAGACAATAGATGCAGGAGCTGGCCATTCGGCCCTTCGAGCCAGCACCGCCATTCAATGTGATCATGATTGATCATCCCCAATCAGTACCCCGTTCCTGCCTTCTCCCATATCCCCTGACTCCGCTATCTTTAAGAGCCCTATCCAGCTCTTTCTTGAAAGTATCCAGAGAACCGGCCTCCACCGCCCTCTGAGGCAGAGAATTCCACAGACTCACAACTCTCTGTGAGAAAAAGTGTCTCCTCGTCTCCGTTCTAAATGGCTTACCCCTTATTCTTAAACTGTGGCCCCTGGTTCTGGACTCCCTCAACATCGGGAACATGTTTCCTGCCTCGAGCGAGTCCAAACCCTTAACAATCTTGTATGTTTCAATAAGGTCCCCTCTCATCCTTCTAAATCCAGAGTGTACAAGCCCAGCTGCTCCATTCTCTGAGCATATGACAGTCCCGCTATCCCGGGAATTAACCTTGTAAACCTACGCTGCACTCCCTCAATAGCAAGAATGTCCTTCCTCAAATGAGGGGACCAAAACTGCACACAATACTCTAGGTGTGGTCTCACTAGGGCCCTGTACAACTGCAGAATTACCTCTTTGCTCCTATACTCAATGCCTCTTGTTATAAAGGTCAATATGCCATTTGCTTTCTTCACTGCCTGCTGTACCTGCATGCTTACTTTCATAGCCTGATGTACGAGGACCCCCAGGATTTATCAGCCTTCAGACCCATCAGTCTATCCAACACAATGTCCTGCCTAATGTGGATTTCCTTCAGTTCCTCTGTCACCCCAGATCCTCTGGCCACTACTATATCAGGAAGATTGTTTGTATCCTCCTTAGTGAAGACGGATCCAAAGTACCTGTTCAACTCATCTGCCAGTTCCTTGTTCCCCGTAATAAATTTGCCTTTTTAAGTCTTTAAGGGTCCAAGTTTGGTCTTAACAATTTTTTTCATCTTCACATACCTAAAGAAGCTTTTACTATCCTGCTTTATATTCTTGGCAAGAATACCTTCGTACCTCATCTTTTCCCCCAGTATTGTCTTTTTTGTTATCTTCTGTTGTTCTTTAAACATTATCCAATCCTCTTGCTCACGCTCATCTTTGCTACGTTGTACTTCTTTGCTTTAATTTTTATACTGTCCCTGACGTCCCTTGCCAGCCATGGTCGTCCCTTTCTCCCCTTGGAATCTTTCTTCCTCCCAGGAATGAACTGATCCTGCACCTTCTGTATTATTCCTAGAAACACTTGCCATTTTTTTTCCACTGTCATCCCTGCTAGTGTATCTTTCCAGTCAACTTTGGCCAGCTCCTCCCTCATGGCCCCATAGTCCCCTTTATTCAACTGCAACACTGACACCTCCGATCTACTCTTCTCCCTCCCCAATTGTAGATTAAATCAGACCATTTTATGGTCACTGCCTCTTATTGGCTCATTAACGTCGAGGTCCTTGATCAAATCCGGTTCATTACATAACACTAAATCCAGAATTGCCTTCTCCCTGGTAGGCTCCAATACAAGCTGTTCAAAGAATCCATCACAAAGGCACTCCAAGTCCCTTTTTTGGGGTCCAGTACCAACCTGATTTTCCCAGTCTACCTGCATGTTGAAATCTCCCATAACAACCACAGCATTACTTTTACTACATGCCAATTTTAACTCCTGATTCAACTTGTGCCCTATGTCCAGGCTACTGTTTGGGGGCCTGTAGATTAGTCCCATTAGGGTATTTTTACCCTTACAATTTCTTAGTTCTATCCATACTGACTCCACATCTCCTGTTTCGATGTCACCCCTTTCAAGGGACTGAATTTCATTCCTCACCAACAGGGCAACCCCACCCCCTCTGCCCACCTGTGCTCAGCCCCCTGCTGTACTAAATCTATACTCATGACTGCGTAGCCAGACATAGTGCGAACTCCATCATCAAGTTTGCCGATGACACCACTGTTGTGGGACGTATCACTGATGGGGACCAGTCAGAGTATAGAAGTGAGATCGACCGATTGACCAAATGGTGCCAGCACAACAACCTGGCTCTCAACACCAGCAAAACCAAGGAACTGATTTTGGACTTTGGAAGGGGTAGGATGGGGACCCACAGTCCCGTTTATATCAACGGGTCGATGATGGAAAGGGTCAAGAGCTTCAAATTCCTGGGCGTGCATATTTCCGAAGATCTTTCCTGGTCCGGGAACACTGATGCATTCATAAAGAAAGCACATCAGCGCCTCAACTTCCTGAGAAGATTACGGAGGGTCGGTATGTCAAGGAGGACTCTCTCGAACTTCTACAGGTGCACAGTAGCGAGCATGCTGACCGGTTGCATCGTGGCTTGGTTCGGCAAACCTGAGCGTCCAGGAGCGGAAAAGGCTGCAAAAAGTTATAAACGCTGCCCAGTCCATCATCGGCTCTGATCTCCCTACCATCGAGAGGATCTATCGCAGTCGCTGACTCAAAAAGGCTGCCAGCATCAACAAGGACCCACACCATCCTGGCCACACACTCATCTCACCGCTGCCATCAGGTAGAAGGTACAGGAGCCTGAAATCTGCAACATCCAGGTTCAGGAACAGCTTCTCCCCCACAGCCATCAGGCTATTAAACACAACTTCAAACAAACTCTGAACTATAACAGCCTATTGCACTTTATCGGTTTATTTATGTGTGTATATATATATTCCATGGTATATGATCACACTGATCTGATCTGTATTTATGCTTAAAATATTTGGTTGTGCTGCAGCAAGCAAGAATTTCATTGTCCTATCTGGGACACGTGACAATAAACTCTCTTGACTTGAACAAACCAATGTCAGTGTTCTCACCCAGACCCATATCTCCAGTGATTATGAACCAATTATGCCCCTGATAGAAGACCACCTTGTTCATATATTCGACACCATGCTTCCAAGAAAGGCCATACTATGCTGATGATAGACACAAAGTGCGTCAGTAACTCAGTGGGTCAGCCACCATCTCTGGAGAAAAGCAAGAGCACAGAGAAAGAACTTCAAGAATATTGTCAAATATTCTTAAAACCTCCTTGAAAAATATAATATTTTCACTGAGTCCTGAAATATAATATGATCCCTGGCCCCTGATCCGAGAAGACACTGAGCACTTTGAGTCCTTTTTACAAGCAGCATATGGAAGTCAAGCAACAACCATGGAAGGAACATAGAACCTCTCAAACAAACCACTGAGCCACTTTGCAAGGCGTCGAATGCCCTTGTGCATCAGGATCTGATTTTAGCCTCTTCAGCCATCTCAGAACCCACATAGCTGGAAGAAAACAGCTTACCTTCAGCCCTGAGAGAAGAAGATTCCTTGTGAAGCGATCTGAATGTATTTTAGTCTGATTTTCCACTGCAATCTTTATTCCAGACAGAGTTAAATTTCCATACTAAATGTCTGCTAAAAACGTCTGATATTCTGGGGTAGATTCCAACCTGAAACGTAGTGCCAAGCATCCTTTATATTATATGGCTGACTTTATAGTCTGAGAGTCTTGTCTGCCAACATTGCATGTCTCAAAATGACTGGTGTGTTCTTCAGAAAAAGCTTTAACCAAAAAAAGACCATCGGTTGAAAGGACAGCACCTACAATTACACAATGCACACTACCTCATTAAGGCCCAGAGGGCAAGAGTTTACTGCTGGCACTATATATTGTTAAAAATTATCCCTATATAACCCCCCTCCCCCCATCCCTTCCCCACCACTGCCAGAATGTAGTCAGTTCCAATTTTTTGTAATTTCTTATTTTCCACAAGAATCAATTAAAAAATATTCACAATTGTATAAGAAATTGGCGAAGCCGCACTTGGAGAATTGTATTCAACTTTAATCACCCTGATATTGGAAAGATGCCATTAAGCTGGAAGGAGTGCAAAGAAAATGTTACTAGGATGTTGCCAGCACTCGTGGGACTGAACTATAGGGAGAGTTTGGGAAGGCGAGGACTCTCCTCATTCAAGTTCAGGAGACTGAAGGGTGATGTTGCAGAGGTGTACGTCTAAAATCAGGAGTGGACTAGATAGGGTGAATTTACAGTCTTTTTCCTAGTGTTGGGAAATCAAAAACTAGAGGGAATCACTTTAAGGTGAGAGGGAAAGATTAATAAGAACATGAGGGGCAACCTTTCCTCTCAAAGGTGGTGGGTTTACAGAATAAGCTGCCAGAGGAGGTGTGTTTGGAAGGAACTGCAGATGCTGGTTTAAACCGAAGATAGACACAATATGCTGGAGTTGCTCAGCGGCACAGGCAACAGCGTCTGTCCCCCTGAGTTACTCCAGCAATTTGTGGCAGAGGAGGCAGGTGTAATAACAACGTTTATAGACACTTGGACAAGGTAAATAGATAGAAAAGACTTTGAGCAATATGGGTCCAATACAGGTAAATGGGACTAGATTAGATGGGGCATGATGGTCCTCATGAACGAGTTGGGCTGAAGGGTGTGTTTTCGTGATGCATGACTATGACTCAGAATGTGGATGCGACTTCAAATTACATTGTACATCAAAGCAAACAATAGTGAATAGTAACCTAAAATATAATTTCTGGGTTTTATGCTTGTAAGGGGTTGTTGCAGGAAGATGGGTTGCTGTCGGCGAGAAACCTTGTTTTATTGAGCACGAGGTGGGATAGTCTTGAAACTTAAAGGTCCACACCTCAGCTGCTGGCTCACTCACAGTCCCCCCAGAGGCTGTCAAGCTTGCTTGTGTGAGTCCAAATATTGCCCTACAGCATTCCCATGTCGCACGTATAACCCCTGCCCTGACTACAGACCAGGCTAGTTGGCAAACACAGAAACATGGTTAAAAACATTCGAGAAATGACACGAGGCTCAGTAAAGTATGGGAAAACACGCAAGCCTCTTGTTCTGTGATCACAGCACATGATGTATCTGGCCCTAAACCAATAGAAATATGAATGCCTTTCAGATCCCTGGTGTTTCACACACATAGACATCACATCGGGTAACACTATGCCTTTGTGTACTGAATCCAATTCCCATGAAACAAAAATTTTGAATGAAAAGAGAAGGCTTAAAATGTGTTGCTTAGAAAATCCACGATGAGCTCAGAATCTTGGACATTTATAGCAGCAGATCAAATGATCGGGCCCATCATATTTATGCTGTTTAATCCTTCTACCAAACAGTTTGTCTGTAGCAGGTTATGGTTGTTCAAGCTCAACCCAGGCACTTTTGACCCATCTCCATCACTCTTTCATGTGATATTGTCCAAACTCCACCACTCATCAATTAAAATATTTATAATAATAATAATAATAATAATAATAATAATAATAATAATAATAATAATAACTTCATTTGTTAAGCACCTTAAAAAACAACCAAAGCTGACCAAAATGCTGTACAGAAAAAAGAAAACAAGCAAGACATCATAAAACAGGCAGAACAACAGAACATACAACTAACACGAGGCGCATAAATTACATACGAAAATCCAAACAATAAATTAAAATACATAAAACACGAGTACGAGCCACGCAGCAAAACCAAGCAAATAAAGTAAATAAACAATTCAACACCTCACTGGTCTACAAAGGCCACGGAGAATAGATATGTCTATCAATCAATTCCTCTCTTGCCTTTCAACTAATTAACTTAAACTTATGTTCCCCTTGCCTCTGACCTTGCCGATAAGGAGATAACACTTTTCCATTTACCCTTTCCAGCCCTTTCAGAACTTTAAACTCATTACATCTCAATGTTCTTTGCTTGAAAGGAGACAACTACAACCAAGACAATCTGAAGAAGGATCTTGACGTGAAAACACCTATCCACAATATCCATGGATGCTGCTGATCTATTGAGTTACTTCGGCACTTTGGGTTTTGTTTTGCAATTTAGCCAGTCTCTTCTCAAAACAAAAAATCTCCATTCGTACCAACATCCCCAGAGATCCCTATGTACCTTCTCTGGAGTAATCATAGCTTTTTTGCAATGTTGTACAATATACAGTTTTATCTGATCTTCAGTGCTTTACATTAGACTAACTAACTTCAGGGGTTTGTTTGCATGCACCAAGATCTCCATCCTTCACAGAGCCCTGCTATTTAAGCCTTACCTTCTTTGTCCATTACTTCATGAATTGAACTCATAAATTATTTTTTACTACTTTTAACCACATCTGACCAGATTGTTGATTGATTCCTGTAGCCTGGAACTTCCTTTTTAACGAGTAAACGGCCTGTCCCATTTTCACGATCTAATTCACGACCTCTGCCGAGTTTGCCCTTGACTCATACTCGCAGCATGGTTGTCACGAGGTCGTAGGAGGTTGTAGGTAGGTCGTAGCAAGCCGTGATGCTAGTCGTAAGTACTTGTGGCATCAAGTACTTTGGGGCATTTTTCTAGCATGATGAAAAATGTCCACAAGTAAAAAAGGTCGTGAATTAGGTCGTGAAAGTGGGACAGGCTTTTAACTACATTGCTAATTTCCATAGATGGACACTAAATGCTGGAGTAACTCGGCAGGTCAGGCAGCATCTCCAGAGAAAATGGTCAGATGATGTTTCGGGCCGGGACCCTTCTAGAGACTTTTTTTTAATACTCTCAGTTACATCACAATGTTCTTGGAAAGGAAACAACTGCAACTGAGACAGCCTGAAGAAGGGTCCTGACCCAAAACGTCATCTATCCATTTTCTCTGGAGATGCTGCCTGACCCGCTGAGTTACTTCAACATTTTGTTTCTATATTTGATATAAACCAGCATCTGCTGTTCATTTTTTATTGCTAATTTCCTTGCTGTCCGCAAATGTCTTAGTTTTGGCCCCTACATTTATCTCCTATCCATTTAGATATACCATGAAAAAACAAGGGGTTTTAACGCTGAAATGCAGGGGAATACAATACATCCCTCAGTAACCACTTAATCCCTCACAGGTCAACATTCACTGGTCAACATTCACAGGTCAACGTTCACAGGTCAACTTTCACAGGTCATTCACAGGTCAATGTTCACAGGTCAACTTTCACAGGTCAACGTTCACAGGTCAACATTCACAGGTCAACTTTCACAGGTCAACTTTCACAGGTCAACATTCCAGTCAACCATTTGTTTTCCTTTGTTGAATAAATCTTTAATCCAGTTTGCCGCTCCACTTTAGATTTCACAGGCTTTTATGTTCTTAATCAATCTGCAATGTGTGCCTTTGCTAAATGTATTGTTTAAAAGAAGCAATGCTTACTAAATACAAATGAGTAGCAAAGTTAACAGATGCCTTTAACAGTTGGCAGCACCCTTCTCTGGATTCAATAATTATTGGGTTTGACCAAAATTTATTTCAAAATTAAATCCCCCGCTGATGTCACATAATCAGGGGACCCTTTGGCTGAGAATTCACAGTATGCGATTCCGGTAATATTTAATCAGATTTAATATTTCTAGTCTGCAATTCACATCTAGTTTTATTCATTAAATAAACCATCTGATCTTTTCCATCTCTATTTCCTGCTGAAGGATTAGCTATACGCCACATGCAAACGTGATTAGATTACAGCACGCAACATGTACATTCTATTTTGCTAAACACAAAGCAGTGGTAGGCCAATAATTCACATTTGCACTTCATCGAATTGATGTATTATTCTTTGGTACATTTTCCCTGGCCAAAGTGCATGTTGTCAAGTGCAAACAAAATGGTGTTGCCATACTGTGCAGAATCAAAGGCCAGTTTCAATCATGTATATTTGTGTCAATAGACAATAGGTGCAGGAGTTTCTTATAGAAATGTACAAAATTCTTAAGGGGTTGGACAGGCTAGATACAGGAAGATTGTTCCTGATGTTGGGGAAGTCCAGGACAAGGGGTCACAGCTTAAGGATAGAGGGGAAATCCTTTAGGACCGAGATGTGAAAAACTATTTTCACACAAAGAGTGGTGAATCTCTGGAACTCTCTGCCACAGAAGGTAGTTGAGGCCAGTTCATTGGCTATATTTAAGAGGGAGTTAGATGTGGAACTTGTGGCTGAGTTGGCATACGGGATACTGAGTTGGATGATCAGCCATGATCATATTGAATGGCGGTGCAGGCTCGAAGGGCCGAATGGCCTACTCCTGCACCTATTTTCTATGTTTCTATGAGTAGGCCATTCGGCCCTTCGAGTCATGGTACGCCTGCTGCTGGCGAGTCAGTCTCTGGTGTGGCTGCAACATGTCTGAAGGAGTGAAGTCTCCTTGGTGGGACCAGTAAGTCACCAGCGTCATAGACACAAAATGCTGGAGTAACTCAACGGATCAGGCAACATCTCTGGAGGAAAGGAAAAGGCGACGTTGACTATTCGTTTTCTCCAGAGATGCCGCCTGACCCATTGAGTTACGCCAGCATTTTGTGTCCATCTTCGGTGTAAACCAGCATCGGCTGTTCCTTCCTATACAGTCACCAGCTTGCTGAACTTTCTATTGTCACGTTATTAGCTGTATCCAGTTTCCTGCACAGGATGCTGTTGTTTATTACACATCTGAACTATACAACAGAACAGGAAAAATGCACATAGAGCAGAACAAGATTTTTGCTCCCTTATATTGCTGGAACATCAGATGAATTATATCTGCTTGTGTGCAGCTGGGATTAGCATTTTTTATTTCTGCCTCGCAGCTTCTCATAGTTTTATCACGTTAACATTGGTGCCTGCTTTCTGCACTTTATTTAATCCAAGCATGCAATTTTGATAGTGGGCATTTTGGTTTTTGTCGAGTTAATTTTCAAATCAAATGAAAGGGCTTCATTTTGCATACTCGTCATGCAAGGCACACTAGGAAAAGCATCCAGTTTACATCACAGATTAATTGGCATAGAATTTCGTCAGGCAGCAGATGGTAAAACCGTAGAATCACGGCATGGATTGGGACTGGTGAGTCTATGACACCTTCACATGAGTGTTATCCAATTTGTCACAATCCATTTTTCTCTCCTCCAAGTCCTAGAGTTTCTTTCTGCTCCACCTTCCATGCATCTCCCACCCTTCCCTACTCTGATTCTCTAATTTTCCTTTTATAGCCCTCTTTCCCTTCCACCCACTATCCCTTCCACCCCATTTCACCTTCCATCCATCCAATTCCACAACTGCATCTCCATCATCCATATTTCCCTACTCTGATTCTCCTGCCGAACAAATTTTGCCTGCACTTTACCCTATTCCCTTCCCCCTCTATCCGCCCCCTCCACCACTTCCCTGGGAGCTCATTCCACACCGCCACCACTATCTGCGTAAAGAAGTTCCCCCTCATATTACCCCTAAACTTCTGTCCCTCAATTCTGAAGTCATGTCCTCTTGCTTCAATCTTCCCCATTCTCAAAGGGAAAAGCTTTATCATATCCCTTCATCTCCTCCCCCCATCCTTCAACCTATCCTGTAACTTTCAACACAACTGCACTCTCCATATCACCTCTACTCCATTTGGTCTTGCCTTGTATTTGACATCATCCTATACTCAATGCTCCACTCAAAAGCTTTCTAAATCTGCCCATCACTTGCCAACTGTTTCTGCATTTCCATGTTGTCCTATTTTGACTGTAGCACCCCTGACCGCTTTCAGCCCATTTTTTCTGCCCTCTACTCCATCAGTGCTCCATTACTTGAACATCAGAGTCCGAACCCGAAGTGCTGTCTGTCCGTATTCCTCCACAGATGCTGCCAGGGCCACCGAGTTCCTCCAGCACTTTGTTTTTTACTCTCTATACTTTTTATCACCTTTTCAGATCCTTACTTGATTTCCTCGTGTAGAATGTAATTGTGTCTGCTGCGTGAGAGCTTCTTGTAATTCTGAACAAAGAGCTGCAATAATTTAACACCTTCCTTAAACCCAGGAGGTACAAAAATCCACAGTCAATGAAGCCTATTTACTCATGTAATGTAGGAAGCACAAGAACCAATTTATGCACACCGGGACATCGCAAACAGTAATGTGTAAATAAACAGGCAAACTGACTTTTTAGTATAGTTTTGAGATACAGTGCGGAAACAGGCCCTTTGGCCCACCGAGTCTGCGCCGGCCAGCAATCCAAGCTCTTTAACACTATCCTACACATACTAGGGATAATTTTACACATATGTAGCAATTAACCTACATACCTGTACATCTTTGGAGTGTGGGAGGAAACCGAAGACCTTGGAGAAAACCCACTCAGTCACGCGGGGAATGTACAAACTCTTACAGACAGCACCCGTAGTCGGGATCGAACCCGGGTCTTTGGAACTGCAAGTGCTGTAAGGCAGCAACTTTACCGCTGTGCCACCATGGCTGCCCAATTGTCTTAGCAAAGTTCATCAAGAAATAAAAAAATATTTTGGGTAAACGGGATAATTTCCTTGCCTTTCTTTCAAACAGAGAATAGACTGCTTACTTGTAAGACAATGCCATGATAGAGACACCATGGGATACAAATTGAAGAATCCTTGAAGCAGGTAGCACATGTATATTAGGTGATGAAGAAGGCATTTGGCATAATTTCCTTCATTAATCAGGATACAATAAAGGGGCAGTGGGATTGCTGGGTAATGATGCAATGGTAAATTGAATAGCTGAAGACCTGCTTTGGTGTAGGTGGGGATATCAAGAGGTAGCTGAGATGGATGGTACAGTCTGCATTTCTATCTGAAATGGTTGTAAATGCTTCAGCCTCCCTTTCCCTTTAGCACTCACAGGCTGGACCCTGTTTTTGTTGAGGATGGGATATTCTCCGAGCCGTCCCCGACCCCCATCTACTGTATATTTGTTCACCATCATTCACAAGGCCACTTTATGCATTCATGGGTGTCTCTGTTTTGCTGTTTATCGCACATGTAGCCCGATATTGCAGCTTCAGTAAACCAGCGCCTCGTTTACAGATGTACCTGATGATGCACCTGGCCCACACTTCAACACTCCTCATTGAATCAGGATTGATGACATGTCTTTAGTGTCGAATGCGGAACATGCCAATCTGCAGGGTTACAGGCTGTGTAGGAAGGAACTGCAGATGCTGGTTTAAACCGGAGATAGACACAAAAAGCTGGAGTAACTCAGCAGGCCAGGCAGCATCTCTGGAGAGAAGGAATGTGTGTTGTTTCTTGTTGAGACCCTTCTTTAGACTGGTTAGGGATAAGGGAAATGAGGGATATGGATGATGATGTAGACATAAGGGATGACGTAGACAGCTAAAGAACAATGAATGAAAGATATGCAAAAAGTAATGATGATAAAGGAAACAAGTCATTGTTAGCTGTTTGTTGGGTGAAAACGAGAACTGTGGTAGTCTGATGATGCTTGATGTGAGAGCAATTTTGGGCCTGGGTCTTTTCCAGTCGACTCGCTAAAGCTCTACCAGCACTCAGGTTTCACCACTAGTGTCCAGGATACTTTAAGCCAGTTGGATCAGCCCTTTGTATCAGGACCATTTTAAGCATGGGGTGAGTTTGGGCAGAGATAGTGGGTGAGACCATGCACCAGCCAGATCTGGCCCATTATATTTCTCCTACTATATTCCAGGAAGCCAAATTCCATGTGCACAAAATAGTTAGTTGCATTGTTCTGAAGCAAACTACAATGCCGTCAATGTATTGTAAATTAACTGGGTTACCCCATGGAATGGAGGAAACATGGGTATCTAGTCAGTGGTACCTATGTGATGAAACCGTCTTTCATTTCAGATACATTTGGATGCTGCCAAGCACAGCTATGCACATAAGTGACTATAAAATGTCGGAGCCAGGTATGTATTTCAAATTTGATACCGCTCCTCATTGTATTGCAGGTACCAATCCTGCAATATAACTAGGACATAAACGGATAAAATGAGGTGAATGATATTTCACCAGCAATATTATATGATAATGTGCACTTTATTCTCTCTTTCCGTTTTCTATAACATCTGAGGATTTTATTGCTGTTAATCCCTGGCTGCCTCTTCTGTGCTGGCCATATATCCCTTACCTACATACGGACTCCGCTGTCATTATTAATGAACATCCCGACAGTTGCTAAGCAGTGCCTGAAGACAGTAAAAGCTGCAACTCGTGAGCTGCCACTGTCAGCAGTTGAGCTACATGCTGTCACCTAAAATATTTAGTAGTGTTACACTGAAATTCATGCCAGGTTTCACTATCAGGCAGAGTGTCATTAACACACCGCCGCAGGCTAATATAGAACAGGGAATAAGGCAGGAGGAGTTTGAAAGGGGCAAGGAGGGATTGGGGGTAGGGCATGGAACATTTGGGAGATGGTACAGGAGCTGTGGATCTCTTCTCTTTATTCTCCCTTTACACTCTTCTCTCATTTTTCTTCATTTTATGTTCTCACTTCTCACCCTCTGCATGCCAACTTCAAATTTCCTGCCCTCCTTCCTACTCTGCCTGTCTCTCTCCTCCTTTCCGCCCGTAGCCACTTGGAATATCTCCATACAAAATGACGTGGCAGGTCAGTGTGCCACAAGGCAGGTCAGTGTGCTCAGTATTAGAGGGTGGAATAACTGATCTTCCTGCAAGGGGAGATGATCTTCAGCAGCAATTACACCTTTGGTACTTCACTTTAGACATACAGAGCGGAAATAGACCCTCTGGCCCACCGAGTCCGCGCCGACCAGCGATTATCCCCATGCACCATCTACACACCAGGGACAATTTTTACAATTTACCGAAGCCAATTAACTTACAAACCTGTATGTCTTTGGAGTGTGGGAGGAAACCGGAGTACCCAGAGAAAACCCACGTGGCGGCAAGGAGAACATACAAACTCCGTACAGACAGCACCCATAGTCAGGATTGAACCTAGATGTCTGGCGCTGTAAGGCAGCAACTCTACCATTGCTCCACTGTATCACCCTAATGCTGACCTGGTGCTCAGGAAGTGGGTGTAGGGTGTTCATGGGGTAGTTTGCAAATGCTGCTAACTGCAGACAGGCTGGATGCTGCTCATATATGGGGAAAGAGTAATGTAATCAAGTGTAATCCTGCCACTATCCACTTATGATTTTATATTCTCTATCCGAGGATTAATTGTTTTCCGAAGTATTTTCTATATTCACTGTACAATACCAAATGCTAGGATTTGGCGCACATATATCATCTGTATATCAAATAGTATGATGCAGTTGTGGAAATGTCTTTACTTTGGATTTAATGATTAATACAATTTGAATTAATTTTATATGGTTTGTTTCAGCCATCATTTAAGTTTTTTTTTGTATAAGCTGGCCCTGAAACTACATCAGAGAAAGAGATGTGGCTGGGCAAATAAAGGATTCAGAGGAAGGAAAGAGATCTCTAGCTATTTTTAAAGGAAAAATAGACAGAGTAAAGTCTAAATAAAAAATGAGCAAACTCTCAGAATTAAAAATTACATTCACACACAGACCAGCTCCATTTGCTTGTACAAACTTCATTCTTTGGTCTCTTGAATAATGAATTTTAGACTTTGCTGACATATGTTTCATTGATAAAACCGAACAAATTGCCATTGAAATGTAACAGCATGTATTTTTAAATCTGTTGTTAAATCTGTAAGGTTAATGTAGGAAGCTAATGACCTTCAGCATTTCGCTCAGAGTAGGAGGATTTCCTCTATAGCTCTGCTTCTTTGTAATTCTTTCCAGGCAGGATGCAGACGAGTTTGGCACTCACCCAGTTAACCATCACACAATGCTAAACAGTCTTCTTCTTATCGAGTCCACACACAAGATTAGAAGCTGTTTAAGAAGGAACTGCAGATGCTGGAAAATCGAAGGTAGACAAAAATGCTGGAGAAACTCAGCGGATGCTGCAGCATCTATGGAGCGAAGGAAATAGGCAACGTTTAGGGCCGAAACCCTTCTTCAGACTCGGCAAAGGAAATAGGCAACGTTTCGGGCTGAAACCCTTCAGAAGGGTTTTGGCCTGAAATGTTGCCTATTTCCTTTGCTCCAAAGATGCTGCTGCACCCGCTGAGATTCTCCAGCATTTTTGTCTACCTACAAGATTAGAAGTTGTTCAGCCAGAGCTGAACACACTTCCGGCATCTGCATACAATGGAATGCTAAACAGTGTCTTATTTTCAAATGATAGCAGCTCTGACATTGTCTATATCCTGAAGTTAGCTCCAGTGTAGATAGGGAGTAGGCTTTGAGTCCCTAAACCATAATATCTGTCAAATACAGTAGATTCAGGGACAGTTTCTTCCCAGCTGTTACCAGGCAACTGAACAATCTTACTGTAACCAGGGAGCAGTCCTGGACTACTGCCTACCTCACCGGGGACCCTCGGACTATCTTTGTTCTGACTTTACTGGCTTTACCTTGCACCATACATTATTCCCTTATCACGTATCTGTCCACTGCAAATGGCTCGATTGGAATCATGTACTGTATTTCTTCCGGCTGGTTAGCACACAACAAAAGCTCTTCACTGTACTCATAACTGCGTAGCCGGTCACAGTGCGAACTCCATCATCAAGTTCGCTGACGACACCACTGTTGTGGGACGTATCACTGATGGGGATGAGTCAGAATACAGAAGAGAGATCGAGCAACTGTCCATATGGTGCTAGCACAATAACCTGGCCCTCAACACCAGCAAAACCAAGGAACTGATTGTGGACTTCGGAAAGGGTAGGATGGGGACCTACAGTTCTGTTTATATCAACGGGTCAATGGTTGAAAGGGTCAAGAGCTTCAAATTCCTGGGCGTGCACATCTCTGAAGATCTTTCCTGGTCCGAGAACACTAATGCAATTATCAAGAAAGCTCATCACGCCTCTACTTCCTGAGACGATTACGGAGAGTCGGTTTGTCAAGGAAGACTCTCTCTAAGTTCTACAGGTGCACAGTAGAGAGCATGCTGACCGGTTGCATTGTGGCTTGGTTCGGCAACTAGAGTGCCCTGGAGAGGAAAAGACTACAAAAAGTAGTAAACACTGCCCAGTCCATTATCGGCTCTGACCTTCCTTCCATCAAGGGGATTTATTGCAGTCACTGCCTCAAAAAGGCTCGCAGTGTTATCAGAGACCCACACCATCCTGGCCACACACTCATCTCCCTGTTACCTTCAGGTAGAAGGTACAGGAGCATGAAGACTGCAACAACCAGGTTCAGGAATAGCTTCTTCCCCACAGCTATTAAACCTGGCCCGGCCAAAACTCTGATTATTGGTGGCCCATTATCTGCTATTTGCACTTTATCAGTTTATTTGTTTATGTGTGTATATATTTATATTGTGGTCTATGGACACACTGATCTGTTTTGTAGTAAATGCCTACTATGTTCTGTGTGCTAAGCAAAGCAAGAATTTCATTGTCCTATCAGGGACACATGACAATAAACTCACTTGAACTTGAAAGCTTTTCACTGTACCTCGGTTCACGTGAAAATAAACTAAACTGAAAAAGGGATACTGAAATACCTGGAAGTATGAATAGCATTGTAAATTGGTATGCTACTTATAACAAACCTTGTCCAGGGAATGGACTAAGTGTCATCATACTAAATTTTCCAGGGGGTACGATAAGTGCCGTAAATAGTGGAATGATGGTGTGCATACGCATGGTGGTCGCATTAGCAGTGTGGCTGATAGTGTGAAAGAAAGTTCACGGCTATATAAATGTATCAGTTGACCACTTGGGTGGACAAAAAGTGATACATTGTGTGGTAAAGCATTTAAAGAGGGCAACAAAAGCAAGAATCAATAATAAGCAGTGGAATACTAAAAAATGTAGAGGACAGAAGGATTGCACATCCGATCCCAGGGCTGAGAGAGAATGCAAGACCAGGATAGTCAGGTTAGAACTTTATGAAATATTAGTTCAACTCTAATTTGATTATTGTGTGGTTTAGTTTAGTTTGGAAATATAGGGCGTAAACAGGCCCTTCAGCCCACCAAGTCCGCACCGACCAGCGATCCCAGCACATTAACACTATCCTACACACAATAGGGCCAATTGACACTTATACCAAGCCAATTAACCTACAAACCTGTACGTCTTTGGAGTTTGGGAGGAAACCGAAGAACTCGGAGAAAACCCACGTGGTCACGGGGAGAATGTACAAACTCCGTACAGACAGCACCCGTAGTCAGGATCGAACCCTGTTATCCGGTGCTGCAAATGCTGTAAGGCAGCAACTGTACCGCTGCACCACCGTGTTGCCCAGTTCTGGTGATGCATTACAGGAACATGCGATGGACTGAAGAGTCAACAGAGGAGAATATTTAGGACGAAGATAGACACAAAAAGCTGGAATAACAGGCAGCATCTCTGGAGAGAAGGAATGGGTGACGGTTCGGGTCAAGACCCTTCTTCAGACTGGTTAAGGATAAGGGAAACGAGAGATACAGTACAGACAGTGATGTGGAGAGATAGAGAACGATGAATGAAAGATGTGTAAAAAAGTTACGATGATAAAGGAAACAGGCCATTGTTAGCTGTTTGTAGGGTGAAGATGAGAAGCTAGTGCGGGTGGGGGAGGGATAGAGAGAGAGGGAAAGCCGGAGCTACCTGAAGTGGGAGAAATCAATTTTCATACCACTGGGCTGCAAGCTGCCCAAGCAAAATATGAGATGCTGTTCCTCCAATTTGTGTTTAGCCTCATTCTGCCAATGGAGGAGACCGAGGACAGAAAGGTCTGTGTGGGAATGGGAAGGAGAATTAAAGTGTCCAGGAACCGGTAGATCAGGTAGGTTCAGGTGGGCTGAGCTAAGGTGTTCCACAAAACAATTGCCCAGTCTGCGTTTGGTTTCGCCGATGTATAAGAGTCCACATTTTGAACATCGGATACAGTAGATGAGGTTGGAGGAGGTGCAAGTGAACCTCTGCCTAACCTGAAAGGACAATTGGGATCCCCTGGAAAGAGTTGAGGGAGGAGGTATGGGGACAGGTGTTGCATCTTCTGTGGTTGCAGGGGAAGGTACCTGGGGAGGGGGTGGTTTGGGTGGGAAGGGATGAGTTAACCAGGGAGTTATGGAGGGAGCGGTTTCTTCAGAAGGCGGAAAAGTGTGGAGATAGAAAAATATGGCTAGTTGTGGAATCCCGTTGGATGTGGCAGAAATTTCTGAGGATTATATGTTGTATGCGACGGCTGATGGGGTGGAAAGTAAGGTCTAGGGGGACTCTGGTGTGACTAGGGGGAGGGGAAACAAGGGCAGAGCTGCTGGGTACTTAGGAGACACGAGTGAGGGCCTCATCTATGATGGGAGAAGGGTACCTCCATTCTCTAAAGAATGAGGACATCTCGGAAGTCCTGATATGGAACACCTCATCTTGGGCGCAGGTGTGGCGTAGACTTAGGAATTGGGAGTAGGGGATAGACTCGTTTCAGGAAGCAGGGTGGGAAGAAGTGTAGTCGAGATAGTTGTGGGAGTCAGTGGGTTTATAAATAGCCAACATTCTATTTCCTGTGATGGAGACTGTTTAGGACTGTTGCCAGGACTGGAATCATGAAGAAAGACAGTCTAGGTTGGAACATAAGAGGATATTTAATTGAAGTGCAAGAATTTCAGGGACGTCCAAATAGTGTAAAGAATAAGGATACGTTTCCCTTTGCTGAGAAGTCTGTAAATAAGTAGAGCAATTGGTGAGAGGATTGGAATGGAGATATGCAAAAAAATAATTTTCTCGATGGGTGGTGAGGATCTAAAATTCCCCATCGATACAATGATAGAGGCAGAAAAATCCATGACATTTAAAAATCCCTGGATGGACACTTGAAGAGAAATAACTTATAGGGTTATATACCAAGAGCTGAGTAGTGGATTTATCCTCAAATCCATTTATGGCAGAATAGATAATGGGCTTTGGAGATATAAGGGATTACAGAAACTGGCAATTTGAACAAGTCAGGTAGCATTTGTAGAGGGAAGTGGACTGATGATGTTTCAGGTGAGGACTTTTCTTCAGGACTATCAAAAAGCCTGTGCATTGCCGTCCGCAGATGCTATCTGATCTGCCGAATTCCTTCAGCAATTTGTTTTCTGATTAATGGCCTTCTTCATGTGCTATACTTCCATGATAAAATGCATGTTCATTTGGATGACAAATTGCATTGATATGGTGCCAAATGATGTAATGGAACAAAGTACTTGAGCTCTGAGTTCAAAACAAAAACAGTTAACTTTAAACAGTGTGCTATTGACATTGTTGTTTCATGTCTGCTATGAGCAGAGGAGCTGGTAACTAGAATAGTTAGTTACCCCAATATAACACTAAAGGACTACATAATTTTAGATCCCCACCACCCATCGAGCAAATTATTTTTTTGCATATCTCCATTCCAATCCTCTCACCAATTGCTCTACTTATTTACAGACTTCTCAGCAAAGGGAAACGTATCCTTATTCTTTACACTATTTGGACGTCCCTGAAATTCTTGCAAACCAATTGTTTGCTTTATTCTCTTTTCAAAATGGCCTTCCATCATAGGCAAGAGAACCTGAATTTGGAAGCAGAGAAGAACATGGAACTATTACCATGATACTCATTTAATGCTAATAGAGCAATAGTCATATAGCATGGAAACAGGCCCTTCATCCAACTTACTCACACCGACCAAGATGCCCCATCTACACACATCCCACCTGCCTGCATTTGGCCCATATCTCCTCTAAACCTTTCTGATCCATGTACCTGTACCTGTCCAAATGCTGGCTTGGTTTGTTTGTGGAAGCTTCAAATTGGATTTGGCCATAAAATATTCAAAAATGGCTTGATTTTCTAGGCCATAGTTTTGAACTGACTGCACCACAAGGCAGGAAGAAAATGATTCAGTGTGTTGCCATCACGAACATGTCTGCAAGCTGATCAAGGTCACTCAAAGATGTTGAACTCATTAATGCAGTTGAGGAGGAAGCTCGGGGCCATTCCACAGTCAGCTAAAGTCAGCAGATAAACCATATATCTAATGGGATAAAAGATAAAACTACAACTACAACATATCATAACAGATGGAGAAACTTCTTTCCCATCTCCGGAGTTGCATCTGTTACTAAAATAGGTTGCCAAGAAAGAAAGTATTTTCAAACTCTTTGAGCAGTATGTCTTCTAGAACATCAAAGCTATGAAAAATAAATGGACTGAACAGCAGCCATATGGCACTACTGGAACCCCTGTACTGCTAAGACACAGAGATATGGTTGGGGATTCAAGTTACACACTATTCAAATAATACTGCTGGTTGCAAGGTTGGATGAACATCAAAGTTAAAAGACATTTTAAATATGGATTTCGCCTGGCTCCAATTGAAACATAACAGATATGCTGGACTGTACAGTACAGACGTAGGCAAATAGATTTGGGGATAATATTTTGCAGTTGTACAATCAAATCAACATGATAACCAATGTTGGGCACTGGTGGCTGGTGATATACAAAAGAGAAGCAGCAAGCGATGGAGATCACCCAGGCAGTATTTGTTTGTACGATTAATGATTGCTTTTCAACCTAATACATAGAAATCAAGTACTGGAGAAGTTCCAGTGTGGGAAAGTGGGGCCGAAGGGCCTGTTTCCACACTGTATCACTCTAAGACATTATTTTGGAGATAGTGTTGAGGAATAACTGATTCGATTGGAGAAGCTTGTTATGGATTTGACCACAAAATATCGTGATGTTATCTTAAATTTAGGGACATTGTGAGACATGATTTACAAAACCAAAGGGACTTGGAAATGTGGGGATGGTGTGTTATATGTCATTGGAAGGTGGAAATGGAAGACCCGTAAAGTGAATTGCAAATCAGATCCTATCAATTACTGGTTGAATGAGGTGAGATTGTAACCGCGAAGTTACAATTTCACCCCATTCATACCCCACAAGCCTCAAAATGCAGCACTAAGGGTGAAATATGTAAGTGTATAATGAATTGGCTAGAGTTCAGGTTATAAAAGATGTCTATTAAGTGAATGCCTTTTCAATACATTCCATATAACCATATAACAATTACATTCATAAGCCCTTTTCATATTTATTATAGTTATTGTAACATATGGAGCAAAGTGTTGACAGCACATTTATTAAACTAGCAGATGCTACAAAATTCTACAACATGGGCTGTAAAAGAGGATATAATATTAAAAATGGATTGGGAAAGGTCCCCCTCACATATAAACGTCCTTTGAGAAACGTATGGGTAAAATATCTGAATATTAGTGAGGTGAAAGGTGTGAGAAATGGAAAGAGATCTGCCTCAAATGTTCAGCAATGTTGAGCAGGTTCTTTCAACAATGTACTTCCTACAGCCATCTATTTTGATATTACGGTTTAGTTAAATCTTGCAATTGAAGCTTGTGCATTGTTTCCGGGTGTGAATCTTGAGCTTAAACAGGCTTTGCTAACATTGGTCATTAATGTAGTTTACTTTGTGTGGTTCTGTGCCAATAATTGCTTGAAAAACCATTGAAAAATCTCTAGGAAGACCTGGTTTCATTTGCCATAGTCATAGAGTCATAGAGCGATACAGTGTGGAAACAGGTCCTTCGGCCCAACTTGCCCACACCGGCCAACATGTCCCAGCTACACTAGTCCCACCTGCCTGCGCTTGTTCCATAACCCTCCAAACCTGTCCTATCCATGAACCTGTCTGTTTCTTAAACGGTGGGATAGTCCCAGCCTCAACTATCTCCTCTGGCAGCTTGTTCCATACACCCACCATCCTTTGGGTGAAAAATGCTATCGCTCAGATTCCTATTAAATCTTTTTCCCTTCACCTTGAACCTATGTCCTCTGGTTCACGATTCCCCTAATCTGGGCAAGAGATTCTGTGCATCTACCAGATCTATTCCTTTCATGATTTTATACACCACTATAAGATCACCCTTCATCCTCTTGTGTTGCATGGAATAGAGACCCAGCCTACTCAACCTCTCCCTATAGCACATACCCTCTAGTACTGACGACATCCTCAGAAATCCTCTCTGAACCCTTTGCAGAGCCCTCTGTTTAATTAAGATATATACTTCCATGCAATGTAGAAACTTGATTTATTTTAACATTCTGCTGATCCTTAGTTCAGTTTAGGTTAGAGATACAGCATGGAATCAGGCCCTTCAGCCCACTGAGTCCATGCCACCCAACAATCACCCCATACACTAGTTCTATCTTACAGAAGTCAATTAGCCTACAATCCCGCACGTCTTTGGAACGTGGGAGGAAACCGGAGCACCAGAGAAAACTCAAGCGGTCACAGAGAGAAAGTGCAAACTCTGTACAGACAGCACCCGTAATCAGGATCGAACATGGATCCATGGCATTGTAAGACAGAACCTTTACCACTGCACCACTGTGCTGCCATGTGACCCGAGTTGCCTCCCACATACCGAAGACATGGAAGGTTGGAGGTTACTTGGCTTCTGTAAATTGTCCCTAATGTGTAGGATAGTGCTAGTGTATGGGGTCATCAATGGCTGGCATGAACTCTGCGGGCCGAAGGGCCTGTTTCCATGTTGTATCTTGAAAGTATAATGTCTAAAGATTAGTCTGTTCTTCACCACAGTGATTTTGGATTGATTTTGTTTCCTGTGGTGATAAACTATTAAGTTACTGGGCTGGACTGATCCATTCAACTGGTGCTCAAATCACAGCATGACAGCAGTTGCATTTAAATCCAGTTCATATTCTGGAATTAGAATAAAGTGAGTCCACTAAAGTACTGTAAAAAAATTACTAGGATCAATAATGTTCTTCAGGGAAGGAAATCAGCTATTCCTACCCAGACCAGTTAAAATGCTATGGTATGATATTTTATTTGTCACGCACTGAGGTACAATGAAATTCATTTTTGTATACAGTTCAATACAAGTATCATTGTACATAAGCACTTAGATACATCTTAGATAAGCATCTCAGCTACAGTACAAATGTATAGCAGTAGTACACTGAGACAGTACACTGAGACAGTCTGAAGAAGGGTTTCAGCCCGAAATGTTGACTATTTCCTTCGCTCCATAGATGCTGGTGCACCCGCTGAGTTTCTCACTCAAGTGGGGACGGGGATGGTCCAGTAGAGGTTCGGCAGCAACTGCAGCACCGGAGAGCCGGCCGGGATCGATCCTGGCTGCGGATGAGGCACAGGTGACCCTATGACCTGGGCACGTCTCCCTCCTACAATCACCACACTCTATCCTCAGTGTTACCCCCTACTTCCGCCTCTAACCGACACCTCCCTCCTCCAATCATCGTGCTGAATCATCATGTCCCGCCCCCATTGCCTGCTGACCGACGTCTCTCTCGTCCAATCGGCGCCATCGATCAGCAGTCCCACCCCCACTGTCTCGCGGAAAGCGGAGATTTCACCGGGTTTAAAAATCCGGATTACAAAAAATGGGTGGGGATCGTCCCCCACCTCTCAAAACAGATGGCCCCCTCCTGGGATTTCCGCCACTGCCCATGTGTAGGATAGTGCTAGCATAGTGGGGTGATCGCTGGTCAGCATGAACTCAGTGGGCAGAAAGGCCTGTTTCTACACTGTATCTCTAAAGTCTAAAGAAAAGTGACGGAAACAAAATATTCTTGATTACAGTCAGAAAACAGTGTGATCAATATCACAGCAATGTGGACAAGCTTCTGGAATTGGCAAAGGATAAATGATTAGCAGTTTGTACTCAACACCAGAACACAAATGACAATGAGACTGATACCCTACGTTAAATTACTCTGTATTCAAATTATTTTGATTTGAGGTTCCAATGATTTTAAATCTTTTCAAGTTCCCATTGGAAACTGCAATACTACACATTCATGAATAAATCTAGGTGAAGGATTGTAGTGTAGAAGCGGAATGAAAAACCCCATCAAGAAATAATGGTATAGCTGATGTTATTTTCACAAGATAACAAAAGTTGATTGATGTAAGCAATTGCACAGTATTTTTTGGTCTGGGAATGAATCAGGAAATGGGCTGGAAAATATCTGAGTGGCATAGTTGTCAATAATAATGATGGAAGGAACAACAATAGTATATAGGCTCCTGCACCTATGGCACACTGAGCAGTCGCTATGGTCATATTGAAAGAGAGAAAAAACTGTGATGTTGCATGGAACCCTGAACCCTTTTCCTTTTCTATCTAAGAATGTAAAAGCTGATTGAAATGTAACAGCATCATTCTAGAGTGGGGAAATCAGGTAATACAGAGGATGAACAGTGAGAGAAAAAGTGAAAACAAAACAAGATTGCAATGTAATATCTGAAAAATATTATAAAGTTTCATTCCTTTTCAGAGTACAATTTGTGGAGGGAAGATTCCATATATTTGTGAGATATTGAGTTAAAAATATTCAAGGCCCCTGCAGACAAATATCTCACTGCTGTCGCAGATTAGCTGAAGAGGTGGTGTGCAGTGGACTCTGTACCAAAGACGATGATACGTGTGTTCCCCAACCAGAAACGGTGGATGAATCGCCAATTGGTGGAGGCCAAGTCTGCAACATTCAAGCCCAATGATCCCGAGTGGCGCAATAAATCTATCTACGACCTTTGGAGAGTCATTAAAGATGCCAGGAGGGAATCTAGGATCGAGCGGGAGTCCTGAGGCAATGACAGCGATACCCCGTAGATTGTGGCCAGGCTTGAACAGAGCTTCAAAACTAACGAGCAGAATCGCTGGCAACAATGGGTCCCTCCATATTGAACCTCATGCATTCTACACCCGTTTTGAACAGAAGGTCAGTGGAGAAATATCACCTACCACGCCAGTCTCACACCAATGGTTACTGTGGCAGACATATGCTAAGAACGGCTTTCCTGAGAATGAATCCACGCAAAGCTACTGGGCTGGATGGAGTTCCTGGTCGTGTCATCAGTACCTGTGTGGATCAGCTTGCAGAGGTATTCACAGACGTCTTTAACCTCGCACTAATCCATCCCCAGCTACATCAAAAAGACCACTTTAACCCCAGTGCCAAAGAAAAGTAAGCTAGCGTGCCTTAATGACTACCACTTCATGGCTTTGACATCCACCATCATGAAGTGCTTCGAAGCACTGGGTGATGGAGCACATTAACTCCAGCCTCACAACCAGCCCTTGACCCATTGCAGTTAACTAACCATCGCAACAGGTCCACAGCAGACGCCTGCCCCTAGACCCTAAACTCATCTCTGGACCATCAAGACAACAAGGACTTCTACATTAGACTCCTATTTATCCACTATAGCTCTGCTTCAGCATTGTAATCCCATCCAAACACATCTCCAAGCTCCTAGACCTGGGAATCAGCTCCTCCCCTCTGCCACTGGATCCTCGACTTTCAGCAAAGATTTGTGACAGCACCTCCTCCACAATGATTCTTAACAACGGTGCCGTGCAAGGATGTGTTCTCAGTCCCCTATTATACTCCCTACACAATCGCAACTTTACTGACAAATTTGGCTTTAACTCCATCTACAATTTTGCAGATGACACCACTGTCATGGGACGAATCATGGACAATAATGAGGGATTACAGGAAGGTGACAGAGAACTTAGTGACATAGTGCCAAGCCAATAACCTCTCATATGATCAATTGGCAGATGAACAGTTTCTGATAAGAATCTTTATACATAAAACTCTGATCTTGGATGTGTATTTATGTGTGTGTGTGTATTTGTGTGTTTGTGTGATGTTCGTGTGTGATTCACATCTCCTCGAAAACACGACATGCTAACAGTGACATTTTTACATATTCCGATAGAGATTTATGCCATGATGTCAAAAATTGCCTCATCTGAAAATTTGATGCATTATATCCTGAGTTATTTATTAAAATTGCTCACAAATCTGAAATAATGAACGAGCTGATGACGTCACAATGGCTCTGGTCCTTGCGGCCCGCTACGCACTGTTTTCAACATGCAGCCTGCTGGGCACTGTTCTCCACACGCTGTGAGTTATATCACCCCCACCACCCCACCCCCCAGATTCGCAGTCGACTTGCACTCGGTCAGCCGTCCACAGCACCCCGCCTCGCCCCGCCCACAGCCCAGCCGCCCTACCCCTCCTCCGTGCTCTGGATTGAAGCCGCTGAACACGCATTAATTTGGTTGAGCTTCTGAGGGCTTCTGAGGTCTTTCAAGGTCCCCTGAGGTCCTGAGCATTCCCGAGGCCCGCCGCCTGCTCGCAGTCGGCCCTGCCCGCTCAGTATCCGCGCCGCCACTCACCGAGTTCAAGTCCGCCCTCTCACTCTCTCTCTCTTCCCCCCTCCCCCCTCCTCTCCATCCTCCCCCTCTCCTCCCCTTCTCCTCTCCCCTCTCCCCCCTCCTCCCCCCTCTCTCCCCTCTCCCTCCTCCCCCCTCTCCCCCTCTCTCCCCCCCTCTCTCCCCTTCTCCCCTCCCCTCTCCCCTCCTCTCCTCTCCTCTCCCCCTCTCCCCTCTCTCCTCCTCCTCTCTCCCTCTCCTCTCCTCCTCTCCTCTCTCTCCTCTCCTCCTCCCCCCTCTACCCCTCTCCCCTTCTGCCCTCCTCTCCCCCCTCCCCCTCTACATCCCCCCCCCCCCCTCTCCCCCCCCTCTCCCCCCCTCCTCCCCCCCTCTCCCCCTCCCTCCCTCCCCCCCTCCCCCTCCCTTTCTCACTTTCTCTGCCCCACTCGCTCTGCCCCTCTCTGTCTCTGCCCCTGTCTCCACCCACTCTCTCTCTGCCCTCCCTCTCTACCCCCCATCCCTCTCTAGATGCGCCTGCGAGTTGGGGGCTATGCGTCAGTGGATAGGGCGGGGATGGGGTAAAAAGAGCCAATGAATAATATTAATATAATATCAAGGGGGGTGGTTAGTGTAAGTGTGTGGGGTTGGTTAGTGAGCGGTCCTCCTTGGTCTAGTAACATTTAAATTGAAAATAATGATACTTTGTTATCCCATGTGACTTGTCACAGTGAGAGACTTTGTTTTGCATACACAAGTGTGCAACATATAGGGCACTGACAAAGTTACAAAGTATTCCATCTAATCCCCGCCAGGTCCCTCTTTGTTCTCAGCAGCCCCCACAAGTCGGTCATTCTTTGTTCTCGGCAGGCCACCCGTGCTAGGTCCCCCTTTGTTAACTTTTTAATTCTAAAGGAAATTATATAATTCATTTGATCAGCAATTAAGGGCAGACCATTTGCTGGCCTGGCACCAAAAGAAAATGTTTTTTTTTTCCTGTGCGCTTTGCAGAATTAACAGCCCTATGGGAAATGGACGATTTGTGCAGCATTATTATCTATGATAACCTCGGTAACAGAAACAGCTGTCAAATCTGTCACAGCCACATTAATATTTCTTCTCTTGGGATCTGAATCCTGACAATCATTTCCAAAACTGACAGTTGGATTGAAATTCTCACTCATTGTTCAAAGAAAGCGTCAAATCATTGCTAATTCCCTACTGGGCCCATCGTTCCTGCACCGTTGTCATTTGGATTATAAGCAACTGAATTAAAGAAATGACTGAGCTGTAACTATACAGGGCCATGTGTTTATCAGCTGTGTTGGCAAGGAGTGAAGATAGTGTATGGGTCATTATTAAGGTTCACCACACATGCCAGTTCCATCTTCAGAGAATACAATGAGAGCATTTGAAAGTAATAAAGATGAAAGGATTGTTGATTCCTTTCTTAATAGAAAACCACATTAAAACACTCCAAATAATTGTGTCCTTATTGTACAGTAAACGTTTCATCAGGAAATGTTTGATCTGTATCTTTGACAAAGTCCCATAGAAGATCAATATTAAATGATTTATATCTGGTTAGAATATCATCTTGTATTTAGCACAGGATGGTGACAGAATGACATTCCATTTATATTGCTTGGTGGTGGCTGATGCTCGTGTTTATTTTGGATGCCTTAAGAAACAATGATGTCTCAGAATTATGAACGTGAATGTTCTGTTCAGTGCGATTTTTCACTTCATGGAAATTTTAGCTGCTCTTCCATAATTATGCTTACTTGGGTCCCAACCTGCTGTAATATGCAAATTAGTAATGTTACTACTGCAGATTTGTGAGTTTTTTTTCCCTATTAGTGTTAATATTTTGCATTCTATTTTGAGCTCAGTTGTAGGAAATTTATGATTGCAATTGTTGCCTCCAGGGAAACCACTTAAGCTTTGATTTGAGAAAGTATGGTCACAATATTTGTCACAACATGTTTTTAGCAGTCATTTTCTTTTCTACTTCCAAATTGTGCTTCTATATGACTTGGCAGGAAAATCATTCATTAATTTTGTACACCTTTCTGAAAGTATAAGGTAAGAAATGCTATTCTTCCAATTTGCTACATGATAGAAGGTGTTATGTACAATCAAATAACATTGATTGGTGTGTGTTTGGTTTATTGTTGCAGCTCAAAAACAGCTTCTGGGCGTGATGATTGGACAAACATTAAGCCCCTGTCCCAATTAGGCGATTTTTCGGCGACTAGGCTGTCACCACAAGGTTGCGGGGTGATACCTGTATGGTTGTGAGTAGTCTCCTCAAGTCGCCTAAAGAGTCGTAACGTTTTTCTGGTCCCTGCTGGATTTTGAAATGTTCAAAACTTTTCAGTGACTGTGGGCTTGATGTAGCTTGATGTAACTTGTCTTCTCCTGTTGGAGGTGCTGTCGTAGGTTGTCACCAGGATGATGCAGGTTGTCTCCAGGTGATGTTGGTTGTCGCTGTGTGCTGACTTCGGTAAATTCTATTGGCGCCTACATACGCCAACCTACGTCCACCGGCGACAGGTACCGGCGACTGAATTGTCTTCAGTTGTCGCCGACAGGGTCGTTGCTTGTCGTGTGCGGATGTGGCGTCGAAGGATGAGAAGCCGAAGCAAAGAAGTGGAAGCCAAATAACCGAATGGAAACAAAGCCGAAACACCAAATAACCGAAAGGGCGGGACGCCTAAAAGCCAATTAACAGAAACGATGGGACGTCTAAAAGCAAACTCGAATGGCCGCTCTGCTGAAAAGTCAAATAATGGACGTGACGTTGCCGGGAGGACTTGTCAGCGATTGGTCCAAACCCCGCGTCCATCACATCACTGGCCGGTGGAGACGGGAGGGTGGGGATCATTTTCCCACACAAGCCACAGGAGACTGGTCAGTCTGAATCCGAGCACCAAGTTGTAAGCGGCCGAAGGAGCGCATCCCTCGGGACAGCCCCCACTCTCCCATGGCCATGGCTGCCCTCTGCCTCATCTCCCCTGTGCAGCTGCACTGTGACGTGGGTCAGCAACGCCGGGTGGAGCAGAGGTGTGGGACAGGCTGGTCCCTCTGCCCACCCAGAGTCACTGACCGCAATGCACCACCATCGAACCCCAACCCCCACACCAGGGTGATTCACCCCCCGGACCCCGACCCACACATGGGGTGATTCACCCCCGACACCCACATCGGGCGATTCACCCTCCCCCCACTCCGGCCATGGGGACGGATTGCTTGGGGCATTGACAGCCATAGTAAATTAAAACATGGGGGGAGGGGGGGCACACAAATTTCCTGGTGGGCCGATGACAAATGTGCATGACAACGACCCAAAATGCCACCCATTCCTTCTCTCCAGAGATGCTGCCTGTCCCACTGAGTCACTCCAGCATTTTGTGTCCATCTTTGGTGTGACAATTGTCTCATTTCATCGGCTTCATGTATTGCGCGCATGGAAGAGATGCTTTACATGCCACTTGTATCGATTCATCCAAGGGTGCTCTTAATGAAATCTCACATCTTTGCGAGGGAGGGATGGAATGGATGTGACCACCGGCTAAAGCAAAGGCATAGTTAGGACAGGGAAATAATCCCACCACTTAATTAACCAGGTTCTTGAATGCAAGAACTATTTATACATGTAACATTTTTGTTTTTAAATCAGTAACTCTCTTTTGAGTTTTAATGCCGACCCCGTCCTGTGGGAAGGGCTTGTGCAGCTGGTTTCATAGTGCCTTCATTGTTGGTAGGTGCTGATCTTTCACATGGACCGCTGTCAGTGCCAGTTTTACCAACTTTCACAGCTGCTCTGCATTAGATGTGGATCTGCTCTATGATCTTTGGCAGCGACTCGTCCATTCTGCAATTGCCACAGAGGCTTTTCGACGTCAGTTTCATTGCCCGTCAGACTTTAAGCCGAAAAACAATCTGACGCCGAGCGGACATGACGTCAAAAAGCTGAAAAAACCCCAAATATAATAGAGCAAGGTTATGATCTTTGGAAATAAAGATCTTACTGATCGAAAAGAAAACAAATATCAAAAAGCTGAAAAAGAACATTATTACTTATCGAAAAGGATGATATTACTGTGTTTAAACAATAAATAAAATGTGCTTCTTGTTGTCAAGGTGGGCCGGATTGGGAGGAGATAAAATTTTTCATTGTCATGCACGTTTGTCATCGGTCCGCCAAGGAATTCGTCCCTCCCCCCCCCATGTTTTAAAAGCGAGTTACTATGGCTGCCAATGTCCCGAGCCATCTGTCCCCGCAGCCGGGGTGGGGGTGAATCACCCAGTGTGGGTGTCGGGGGTGAATCACCCCATGTGTGGGTCGGAGTCCGGGGTCATGGGGTGTGAAAACCCTGTTGTGGGGGTTGGGGTCCGATGGTGGTGCATCATGGTCAGTGACTCTGGTGGGTGGAGAGACAAGCCTGTCCCACACCTCTGCTCCACCCGGCGCTGCCGACACACAGCCCGTCAAAGTGCGGCCACATGGGGGAGACGAGGCGGAGGGCGGCTTGGTGCTCGGGTTCAGAGTGCCCAGTCACCTATGGCTTGTGTAGGAAAATAACCCCACCCTCCATCTCCACCGGCCAGTGATATGATGGACACGGGGGTCTGGACCAATCGCTGACAAGTTCCGACCCCCCCCCCCCCCCCCCCCCCCCCCCGGCAATGTCATGTCTGTTATTTAACTTTTCGGCAGAGCGGCCATTCGGTGAGTTGGCGTTTCGGCAGAGCGGCCTTTTGGTGAGTTTGCTTTTAGGCATCCCACCCTTTCGGTTAGTTGGTGTTTCGGCTTTGTACATTTTCGGTTATTTGGCGATTTGGCTTTGTTTCCGTTCGGTTATTTTGCTTCCACTTCTTTGCTTCAGCTTCTCGTCCTTCGACGCCACGTCCTGGTACCGTTGCTTGTAGCTTGTCGCGGGGGACATAGGTTGACTTTGGTTGTCGTAGGTTGTCGCCTGTGTGTTCGTAGGTTGTCGTAGGTGTGGTCGTAGGTGGATGTCCTAATGGGTCGCCGGTTGTCGGTAGCTTGCCGTAGCTTGATGACGACTAGGTGGTAGGGTCTCATATATTGTCGCAGACATTGTCGTAGAGGGGGTCCAGTCACCGCTTTCTTGGTGACAGTCGCTGGCATTCGCCGAAAAAATTGCCTAAGTGGGGCAGGCCCTTAAGGGCCCAGAACTCTGCTTGCCTTTTCGTTCCTGAACTCAGGGGTAGAAAATAAATAGGAATTGGATCAGCTTCTACATTTGTTGTTCTACCGGATAAACTGCACCCATTCATAGCAACAATTGAAATCTGGCAAAAATTGATCAAAACCTTAACTTCAAACAAGATCCAAAATGTGACCACTCAAGGAGAAGGCAGATATGGGAAAATTATTCCAGGAGCGTTCTGAGGTGGCATTCTACACGAAGATTCATATGTGACAGATCGCATCAATATTCCTTTCTGGTTTATTGGAGATTTGTACGCCATTGGAATTATTTGACATGTCCAGGGCCCCTTGTGTGTTGGCATGGAAGACTGCCCCTAAAAAACCTGCATATTTCAAGCAGTGCACATGAAAATGCAATTTTTAATTACCCATCCCATGTTTTATTTAGATAAGAGTGTGTAGCTCTCAGAAATATATCAAGCTGCAATCTAATTTCTAGGCTTAAGTTTTTCTCCCACTCAGCAATCATTACTCCATAGGGCAAATGCAGGCTTGTTGTCTACCCCTGTCTACTAAGTACAATGCCACGTCTTGCACGTTAAATTCTACATGGGCCCGCTTTCCCATCGCATGTGAATCTGACTGTTTCATTTTTGGAGATTCTAACATGAGCACAAAATTTGAAATCATCCATAAATTTTCAGGCAGCTTCCCCAAACCACAACGTGTACACTGCCAATGTACATCGCGAAGACCAGTTGTCTCTAAACCAATCCTTTCATGGCAGTTTGGTAAGCAGCCATCATTCCATGTGATGCGGAATCCTGCAGCCTACTATGTGTCAATTTTGAAAACCCAAATTATACAGACTTATATATAACTTAAGACTATACAAAATAAGAACTGAAATTGGCTATTCTGCCTCTCCAGCTGACCAAGACCACTTTCCTATAGAAACAAGGAACTGCAGATGCTGCTTTACACAAAAGGATATGAAGTGCTGGAGTAACTCAGTGGATCATGCAGCACCTCTGGAGAACATGGAAGCCTCTACAATCAATTTGAAGAAGGGTCCCGACCTGAAACATCACCTATCCATGTTCCTCAGAAGCACTGCCTGACCCGCTGAATTACTCCATCACTTCGTGTCCATCCATGATTTCCTTACTGATTAAATATCTCTCAGCTTTGACTATATTCGAGGATTCTTCCTACATAGCTTTCTGGGCCAAAACACTCCAGAAAGACTTACAATGCTTTGAGAGAAGACATTTTTCCTCATTTCAGCCTTAAATAGATGTTCCCTTCCTCTGAGATTAAGTCACCTGATCCTGGAATTTCCCACAAGGAGAAATATCCTCCCAATGTTTATCCCGAAGAATCTTACATGTTTCAATTATTTCATCCCTCTTACCTTTAAACACCGACCTGTTCCATATTTCTTCAAAAGACAACCCATCCGTATCCAACATCACCCTAGTTTACACTTTCTAATTTACATCCGATGCTTTTCCAAACGTTAGGGGACTAAGGGGTCTGTACGAAGTTTGTACATTCTCCCTGTAACTGCGGGGTTTTTTTCCCTGGGTGCTCCAGTTTCCACCCACTCTTCAAAGACGTGCAGGCTTGTAGGTTAATTAGGTTAGCTAAAATTGTGAATTGCTCCTAGTGTATATGATAGTGTTAGTGTAAATTACTTTATTTTTACAAGCCTTCCTATTTTTTGATTTATGCAATTTGCTATTGCATGTTTGCTGTTGCTGGCCCATGCACAGCCCCTAGCAATGTTCCTTCCCTTGATATTCTTTTACTTCAGCAAAATTGATTTTGCATCTTCTAACTCTCATCTCTGCACTGATGTCATTTGTTCATTTATTAATACACTTCCTTGCATAAATTCACTAAAGTTATGAAAACATACCTGTTCCGAGTCAGACTGGGCCTCATATTACCCCTTTCTCCGTCCATTCTTTCATATTATCTCTAAATTTAGATTTAGGTTTCTTATTGCCATCTGTACCGACGTACTGTCAAAGGTTTTTTGTTAGCATCCTATGCAAACAAACCAGATAACATTGTGCATAAACATAATCAAGCCAAACACTTGAGCAACAGGTGGAGTGAAGAGAAATATACTCAAGTGCTGAATGCACTTTCTCAGCACTGTAGCTTAACAGTAATGGAGATTTTTTTTTAATGTCTGCAATAAGATAGGTTGGGAAATTAGAACTGGGCTTTAGAAATTGGGACAGTGCCCTTGTTAATGGAAGGACCTTTCAGAAGTCTGATAACAGAGAGAAAGAAGCTTTCTTGCATAATGTATGTATTCAAGAGAGAGTTAAATATAGCTCTTAGGTCTAACACATTCAAGGGATTTGGGGAAAAGGCAGGAACAGGGTACTGATTCTGGATAATCAACCATGAATATTGAATGGCGATGCTGGCTACAGAGAGGAGGTACAACAACTCATCAACTGGTGTGACATCAATAACCTTCAACTCAATGTCAATGTCAATAAAACAAAATAAATAACTGTGGACTTCAGGAAGAAACAGACAGCACACACCCCACTCACCATCAATGGCAGTGCAGTGGAGTCTGTGAAAAGCACCAAGTTCCTGGGAGTGCACATCACAGATGACCAGACATGGTCCACCAACACCATCTCCCTAGTCAAGAAAGCACAGCAACGCCTCCACTTCCTTCGACGGATGAGGAGAGCCAACCTCCCCCCTTCTGCCCTCACCACTTTTTACAGGGGTGCCATTGAGAGCATTCTTACCAGCAGTCTCTCAGTCTGGTATGGCAGTTGCTCTGCTGCTGACCAGAAGGCCCTTACAGAGAGTGGTGAGGACAGCGGAGAAGATCACCAGATCACCCCAACCAGCAATCCAGGACTTATACCCATCTCGCTGTCGCAAGAGAGCAACCAATATCATCAAAGACACCACCCACCCAGCACACAAACTGTTCACCCACCTACCATCCGGCAAGCGCTACCGCAGCATGCGGAGCAAAACCACCAGATTCAAAAATAGCCTTTTCCCTCAGGCCATCAGACTACTCAACACACTCAAGAAAATTCCATGAACATTACACAAACTAAGACCAATTGACTGTCAAAATACCTTTAATTCAATGTCTGCAGTATGCCATTTGCACTTTTCTATATTGCACCTTTTATTATTGCACCTTAATAACATACCTCAAAATTTTACTACACTCTGGCACACTGTGAATATTTTATATAATTATATGTCCTGTCTATTTTTATTGGTATATAGTCTGTCTGTGTTATAACTATTACTTGCACATTTGGAGTATGGGGAAATTTCAGTCCTCTGTGTAACTACTTGTTGCATTATTTGAATTGACAATAAAGTTTACTTTACTTTACTGGCTCAAAGCACCTACTTTCTATGTTTGTAAGCTGTTCCTGAGTCTGGTGGTACACACTTTCAAGCTTTTATATCTTTTGCACAAATGGAGCAGGGAGAAGAAGGAATGACCAGTGTGGGAAAGGTCCGTGGTTAAGTTGGCTGCTTTCCCAAGGCAGCGTGAAGTGTAGATGCAGTCAATGGTGGGCAGTCAGGATAAATAACCCTTTCATTAATTCCTCAAAAACTGTTGTGTAAACTGTTGGGCTAATGATTTCCTGGTTCTGATTTGTTACAATTTTTTTCTGGACTATTAATATTCAACAAGAGTAATCCTTGACTTGCGAGAACTATTCATTATAAAATCCAAAGGCTCACAATACATCTACTGCCTTTACATTGAGCACTTGTTGGTACATGCCAAAAGCATTGAACATCTGTATCCACTTTAATATTTAATATCACTATTCCCTTGAACTGAGCTCAATGCCCATAGCTATTTTCCTGGGTTATTTTCAATATTTCCCCTCACAGTAGGCTAAAAAAGGATTTGGCTTATGGATTCACTCCAAGATATTAAGGTCTTCTTGATGTGAGAGAGGAGTGTGCGGTACAATTGCTACTAATGTCATATACAGCTGATGTAACAATGAAATCTGACATTACACTTTTGGTTTTCGGTGCAGCAGAGAACATTTATTCAAAAACCCTGAAGGCTGTCTTGAGAGTGGGAATAATTCTGAACATCGCAAGATATGTCAGAAAACATGTCAGGAAACATATTGATTGCAATTTAAAGAGCGTAGCTACATTTACATAGCAACTTGACGTCCAGGAGCGGAAAAGACTGCAAAAAGTTGTAAACACTGCCCAGGCCATCACATTCTCTGACCTCCCCACTATTGAAGGGATCTATCGTAGTTGCTGCCTCAAAAAGCCAGCCAACATCATCAAAGACCCTCACCATCCTGGCCACACACTCATCTCACCACTGCCATCGGGAAGAAGGTACAGGAGCCTGAGAACTGTAATGTCCAGGTTCAGGGACAGCTTCTTCCCTACAGCCATCAAGCTATTAAACACTACAACCTCATAAGCTACAATATTATTATTATTATTATTATTATTATTATTATTATTATTATTATTATTATTATTGCACTGTTAATGTTTGTTCTTTTTTTCTGAGTTTTTATTATATTATTTATTATGATTACATATTCTGTTGTGCTGCTGCAAGTAAGAATTTCATTGTTCTATCTGGGACACATGACAATAAAACACTCTTGACTTGACTTGACTCTTGAACCTTCATGACCTCAGGATTCCCTAATGCAATTAGACCCATTAGGTCATGATTGACTATGATGAGATAAACAGGGAACTTGAAATAAAAACAAAAAATGCGTGAAGAATTCAGTATGCCAGGTAGCAAATGTTAAAAGGGAAACAGAATTCACATATCAGGTCAAAGTGTTTAATCTACTCTGAAATACTCACCCTGGTTTACTTTCCACAGATGTCGCTTCACCTTTGGAGTGTTTCCAGCATTTCCTCCTTTTATTTTCAATTCCAGCATTTGCATTTTTCCCCCAAAATTTCCATTGGCAGATAACTTACCTACCTTATCACATTACATTTTTATTACGACATACTTGCCAGAGAATCTGTTTTTCATGATACTGACTGATAGATAAATATTGGCCGGGGCACCATCTGCTCCAAAAAATTAATGTCCAAATGAGAATGCAAGCAGGGTCCTCCATTTAATATCTCTCGTGGAAGACCTCTGAGAGTTTAGTTTTTTTAATATTTGCCAGCTTATGTCCCATCCCTTCCTCTCACCTCTTTATCCCAGCTATCTCTCCTCTTTAGTTTAGTTTAGAAGTACCAAAGGTATCAAAGGTATTTTATTGGTCACATTCACATACACCTAGGTGTAGTTAAGTGAAATGCTTCTTGCCATTTTGCAGCACATAAAGAAGGAAAACAGACATAACATTAATAAGAGTTTTAAACATAAAGGACATCCCCCCCACAATGGTTCCCATTATGAGGGAAGGCACAAAGTCCAGTCCCCAACCCCAGTTCACCCATAGTCGGGCCCATTGAGGCCTCCACAGTTGCCTCTACGGAGGCCCGATGTTCCAGGCCGTTCTCGCCGGGTGATGTTGCTCCGGCGTCGGGAGAGTCCTCTCAGCGGCTTGGGAACCCTGGAATGGCCGCTTCCGTACTGGAGGCCGCGGCTTCCGAAGCCAACAAGGAGGCGCCGGTTGGAGCTCCACAACTGGCAATCTCATCTAGAGATCCCAGGCTCCCGGTGTAAAGTTCAGCGCCGCCGCCCGCAGCTGGTCGCTCCACAGACCCGCAGCTCCGCGATGTTTTCCTCAGCGATCTTCAGCTCACCGGAGCTCCAACGCGGCGACCCGGGCAAGGCATCGCCCGCTCCGCGATAGCGCTTCAGCGCTGTGCCGCCGCCGAAGCCGAGGTTCTGGGCAGTCCCCGACAGGAAACGCCGCTCCAGGCCCGCTGGTAGGCCGCGAGGACGGGTCGAAGCTGCAGCCCGGAGAAAAGCTGCCTCTCCAACCAGGTAGGGACCCTAAAAGGTAGTTTCCCCCTTCCACCCCCCCCCCACATTAAAAAGTCTAGAACTCCAAACAAAACACTTAACTAACTAAAATAAAAAATAAAAAAGATGAAAAGACAGACAGCTGCTGGCTGGGCAGCCGTGCACAGGACAGTGTGGTAACAGGCACTTTGGCCACCGAGCCCTCATCTACCAGCGATCCCCGTACATTAACACTATTCTACACACACTAGGGACAATTTTACCAAACCAATTTACCTACAAACCTGTATATTTTTGGAGTGTGGGCGGAAACTGGAGTTCCTGGGGAAAACCCACGCAGGTGACGTGGGGAATGTATAAACTCCATACAGACATCACTGATAGTCATGCCTGGCGCTGTGAGGCAGCAACTCTACTGCTGCACCACTGTGCCGCAGACCTAATTTCGTGTTGATGATAAATCCAACCTGAAACACCATCTCTCTATTTTGCTTTGCTAAATAATAACCTTTTGACATTCAGATGAGATTGTTGCACATTTAAGCCTGCATGACTCACATAGTACAGTTTTTGTATTTCGTTGTATCCCTTTTTATTCTGGTTGTGTTGCAAAAGCTCGCAGAATGGTAATATTCTTCAGAATCTCACTTTGAACTGATGACTGAATATACTTTGTACTATACATCCCAATGGCCCTTACTAAGTGAGTATTTGAATTATTTGTTGCTGCAGCTTGCTGAATGAGGAATATTCTGCAGACTTTACTCCAAGCGTTAGTGTCTGATGTCTGGGCTCTAACCTCTAACCTCTAACCTCCTGCAGCGGTCAGTAGCTGGCAATCTGATAATCAGCCTGTGGTAACCAACCATGCTGACTCTCAGTCCATCATAGTGAACACATTGTTAGATTACATGGGGTTTAACGGGATGTGATGAAAATGCAGGAATAGTCAGAATCAATCAGTAAAGGGGCTGTCCCACTGCGGCAAATTAATTGGCAAGTTTAGAAGTGTTTAGGAGTGTTTGAAAAAGTATCATGTTGCAGACTTCCTTCAACTATGTAGAAAACCTCCTTCGACCTCCTCGATCTTCTTTGACCTCCCTTCGACTATGTTGAACACTATCTATGACTACCTTTGACTACCTTCGATTACCTTTGACTACCCTCGATTACCTACGAATAACATGCCGACCTACTGCAACCTACTTCGACTAAACCTACGAGTAAAAAATAATAAGGATTTTTTCCATGGCGACCTTTTTTCACTCACGGGCATTTTTCAGCATGTTGAGAAATACGCCACGACCTAGCTGAGGCCTCAAGTACACGGGGACTACTCTCGAGCATGAAGGAGAGTTACAAAGACCTCCTAGGACCTCGTGTTGACCATGCTGCGAGTATTAATCGAGGGCAAACTCTTCTAAACTCGCCAATTAGGTCGCCGCAGTGGGACAGCCCCTTTAGTCACATGACCAGGACGCCATTATTGCACTCAGCCACATCTGAGCTCTCAGATGCTTGGATTGTCATGTACCTTCAAGACATGTCAAGCCATAAGTATCATCTTACAGGTATCAGCGAGTAACACTTCCAGTTACTGTATATGAGAGGTCGGGTAAATTATTTATTGTCGATCAGATGGTCACATTATAGAAGCTTTATATATGTTCGAATATAACCATATAACCATATAACCATATAACAATTACAGCACGGAAGCAGGCCATCTTGGCCCTACAAGTCCATGCCGAACAACTTTTTTCCCTTAGTCCTACCTGCCTGCACTCATACCATAACCCTCCATTCCTTTCCCATCCATATACCTATCCAATTTATTTTTAAATGATAAAATCGAACCTGCCTCCACAACTTCCACTGGAAGCTCATTCCACACAGCTACCACTCTCTGAGTAAAGAAGTTCCCCCTCATGTTACCCCTAAACTTCTGTCCCTTAATTCTCAAGTCATGTCCTCTTGTTTGAATCTTCCCTACTCTCAATGGGAAAAGCTTATCCACGTCAACTCTGTCTATCCCTCTCATCATTTTAAAGACCTCCATCAAGTCCCCCCTTAACCTTCTGTGCTCCAAAGAATAAAGACCTAACTAGTTCAACCTTTCTCTGTAACTTAGTTGTTGAAACCCAGGCAACATTCTAGTAAATCTCCTCTGCACTCTCTCTATTTTGTTGACATCCTTCCTAATATTGTACAGACTGTTCCTGGTTGACCATGATGTGCAAAGGTTTGGTGCAAATATCCACATTCATTTACTGATAGGAACCAAACTCCATTCACAATCACTCTCTGAATGCAGGTCATTTTTCGAAAAGGAATTTGAAAGAGGAGCTGAATATATTTAATGTAGAACCGGTATTGGAATAAGGGAGATAATGGGGGTGAATGTTATCAAACAGCAGGTTCCGTCTCAGTGCCGGGAGGGCTTTTATTCACACAAGTGAAATGCTTCTTCAAGTTGAAGGGGAAAAAAAACACACTGAAATTAAAGAGGAGTTCTGGGAGAAGACTCGTATGTCCTACCCATTGAATGTTGACCTAGTGGTTGTTGTACCATCAAACCTCCTACAACACCAAGACTCCAAGCAGTTCAGTTGTAGCTTTCATAGGATGAGCTGTGAATGATCGTGTTAAGGAATCATATCGGTAGTGTCAGGATATTGGGTGTAAAGGGTTTGCACATATTTCTACTGAACACTTCCAGTGTACATTAGAAACAATGCTTATCAGTTTAGTTTATTATCACGTGTACCAAGGTGCAGCGACAAGCTTTTGTTGCCTGCTATCCAGCTAGCAGCAGAAAGACAATACATGACTACAATCATGCCATTTACAGTGAAAAGATCCAGGATAAAGAAATGCAGATGCTGGTTAATACACAAAAGGACACAAAATGTCGGAGCAACTCAGAGGGTCAGGCAGCATCTCTGGAGAATAGGGACAGATAACCTCTCCACATTCTCTAGTGATGCTGCCTGACACGGTGAGTTACTCCAACACTTTGTATCCTCTGGTGTACATAAATGCCAACAGTGGAGATGGATAATTTGCCAAGCAAGATTATTACTTGACCCGTTTGTGAAATTGAACCATGGGTGTGAGAAACCTCAAATGGGTCTGGCAATGCACAGGTTCTGCTGATGTTCTGATGAATGTTATGGGGCTAATTGCATTCTCTTCCAGTTTTATTTCATTTTCTTTGTCCTGCTGACCTCTTTCGAGACAAACAAGTTGGAAAATCAGCAATCACTGTGTGTAATTATCAGATTGCAGATTGAATAAAACTCCACAACACACTCTCCTGAAGTTACAACCATAAATATAAATTCCTGATCCTGTGATTTTATGGCCTGTTGGAGTATAGTATGAAAGGGGTTTATATAAGCTGAATATTGCTTGGACATGAGTACTTCATAAATTCCTTCAAAAATTCTTAACAGATGTGTACATATCTAATGGATCTAGAGAAACACGTCAATGATTTAACACAATTGCTTGTTTACTTAGATCGCATTGTTTTAATCCAGATATGTCCCTGAGTTTTAGATGGAAACTGATAGAGAATAGAGTTGAAAGCATTCTCATGGGGGCCACACAATCACACCACAAATATCATGTCAACTAGGTGACGGGAGCTGTTTTGAGCTATAAATCATAATTCTTTTTTTAAATAGTAAAATAAAACATGGGAAAATGGATCAACAAGAATAATGACATGGTAATAAATGAGAAATGCATACCTAATTATTGCTTTTGTGGTAGAATACACAAAAATAATGGGGTGCCATGGGAGTTGTGAGAATGAGTTATTTAAAGGAATTAGTATTAATATTTTAGCAAACATGTTAGTGGGACTAAGAGATGACATATCTTCAGAGCTGATAGGCTATATCTAGGGGTTTGGGGCGATTTGGTGTTTAGGTTTAGGATTAGTTTTATGTTTATTATGCCAAGGTACAGTGTTTGTATGTTACCCTATCAAATCAGATCATACTACACATGAACACGATCAAGCCAAACCCAAATACAATAGTGGAGTGAAGAGGAATATACACAGTACAGAATATAGTTCTCAGTGTTTGCAATAGGCAGGCAGGAGAATTGGACAGTACTCTGGTTATGGAAGGACTGTTCAGATGCCTGATAGAGTGGAAGAAACCATCCCTGGGTCTGGTGATGTGCACCCTCAAGTTTCAGTATTTTCTGCCCAATGGGAGTGAGGAGAAGAAGGAATGGTCTTTGATTATGTTAACTGTATTCCCAAGGCAGCCTGTTATGTAGATGGAGTCAATGGTGGGGAGTCTGGTCTGGATGATGGAATGGGCTACATCCAGAACTCTCTTCAATTTTTGGCAGTCTTTGGACAGGACTGTTCTAAAACCATGCTGTGATACAACCGAATAGTATGCTTTCCACGGTGCATCTGTAGAAGTTTGTGAGAGTCATTGGACTCATTCAGAATTCCCTTGGTCTCCTGAGGAAGTAGAGGTGTTGGTGTGCTTTTATTGCTGTCGTTTCAATGTGGAGGTCCAAGAAAGACAATTGGCAATATTAACGGCAAGAACCTTGAAGTTCTCAACCATTTCCAAATCAACACCTACGATGCTAATTGGGACAAGTACTCCAGCACACATCCTGAAATCAATAACTAATTCCTTCATCTTCCTCTCATAGAGGGCGAGGTTGTCGCTTTGATACCATGTTACTAAGCTATCTATCTCTTGCCTCTACTTGTTTTGTTATTGTTCATGATCCATCCCGCTACAGTGATGTATTCTGCAAACTTGTGATTGGAGTTCGTTCGCCATGAGTCATAGGGAGTGCATAAGGGACTGAGAATGCATCCTTGCGGGGAACCAGTGTTGATAATCATGGTGCAGGATGTGTTGCCACTTATCCATATTGATTGTGGTCGGAAGGTCAGGGAATTATTGATTCTGTGCAAAGTGGGTGCCGACTCCTAGGTCCAGGAGTTTTGGAGGTCTTGGATGTTGAAGGACCATGGTGTTGAAGGGGGAGCTACAGTCAATAAATAGGACTATAATGTAGGTATCTTCATTGTCTAGGTGTTCCAGAGATGAGCTTCAAGCCAGGGAGATGCAGTCTGCAATTGACCTCTTGCAATGGCAGGGAAACTGCATGCATCGAGGCTGGCTGGGTGACTGGCATTAATGTGCACCATCACCAGTCTCTTGAAACATTTCAGAATGGTGGTTGCCAGATCCAATGGATGGTAGTCTTAAATGCACATTTCCTTAGTTTCCTTTGGCACTGGGATAATAATGGTCTCCAAAGCAGTTGGGGTCCTCAGAATGGAGTAGCAATGTTAAACATGTCTGCAAATATCTTTGCCAACTAGTCCATTCACACAGGTTCTGAGGATGGGGCCAGGGACTTCATCTGGGTCAGTTGCTCTGCGGCGATTCATTCTCAGGGTGCCCATCTTACATCTGCCACAGCAACTATTGGTACAGGCGCACCTGAGACTGATGGGGTGGGTGATGTTCTTCTATGATCTACTGTTAAAAGTGAGCTTTCAGATCATGGGGAGGGACCCATTGTTGCCAGCAATTTTGGCCGACTTCGCTTTGTGGCCCGTTATAGCATGCATGCCTTGTCGCAATTGAAGTCTCCGTGACATTGCCTCGGGACCCCGAATTGGTCCAGAATTCCCTCTTGGCCGCCTTAGTGGCTTTACTAAGGTTGTAGGTACATTTTTTGTACTGCTCAGTGTTGTCGCAATTAGAAGTCACAAGTGCATTGAATTATATCTTCCTTACATGTAAGTCCTCTAGAATAAAAAGCAACAAACCAAATCCCATAATTCATGAAAGAGAATTTCAGTAGAAATAAAAATGTTAGAACTTAAGAGAGGTGTGCAGGGTAAGTGTTTTTACACAGTGAATGGTGGGTACCTGGAATGCGCCGCTTGGGGTGATAGTTGAAGCAGATATGATACTGGTATTTAAGAGGCTTGTGGATGGGCACATGGGTATATAGGGTATGGAGGGATATGATTCATGTGAGCAGATTATACTAGTTTAACTTGGTGATATCTTTGACATGGACTTTGTGGACTGAAGAGCCTGTTGAGCATTCTTCTTTATTGTGTATTCATACATGCACATACATATGTGTGTGTCTGTATATATATGTATATAGGTATGTATGTGTATATGTGTGTGTGTATATATGTGTGTATACACACACACACACACACACACACATATATATACATATGCCCAGGCATAATGGTTTCTGCTTGTATATCGATACTGGACCAAGTGCAGACCCGTTGGGTCTGTTCCCCCAATGTGCGGTTGTGGAGGGGAGGCGGCACGCAGTGTCACACACACTAACTACCCCCCCCCCCTGCCACTCACGCTAATTACCCCCCTTGATATTATATTAATATTAATTTGCTCCTTTTACCCCATAACCACCCTATCTACTGACGCATAGCCCCCAACTTGCAGTCACATCTAGAGAGGGGGGGAGGGGGGTAGAGAGTGAGGGCAGAGAGAGAAGGGGCAGAGACACAGAGAGAGGGGCAAGAGGGAGATGGGGGGGGGAGGGAAGAATAGGAGGGGGGGGGGGGGGGGGGGAAGGGTGGGGGAGGAGGGGAGGAGAGAGAGAGGGTGAGAGTGAGGGGGAGGAGGGGGGGAGAGGTGAGGGGGATGGGGAGGAGAGGGGGGGGGAGAGGGGAGGGGGGGGTTGAGGAGAGGGGGGGGAGGAGGGGAGAGGGGGTTGAGGACAGGGGGGAGGAGGAGGAGGGGGGGAGAGGAGGAGGGGGGGAGAGGGAGGAGGAGAGGGAGGAGTGGGGAGGGAGGGGGGGGGGTGAGTAGCGGGGGGGGGTGGGCTGAGACAGGGGGGGGGTGAGGTGAGGAGAGGGGGAGAGGTGGGGAGCAGGGAGGGGGAGTAGAGGGTGTGGAGAGGGAGGGGGGTTTAGGGGAGGGACGGTGGGGGAGGGAATGGGGGGGAGGGGGGGAGGGAGGGGGGAGGGAGGGGGGGGAGAAAAAGAGGAGAGAGAGAGGGGGGGGAATGGAGAGGAGGAGGGGGGAGGGGGGGAGAGCAGAGGGAGGGGGGGGGAGGGGAGGAGAGGAGAGGGAGGGGCGGTAAGGAGAGGGGTGGGCAGGGGAGGGGGGAGAGGAATGAAGAGCGGAGGGGTGGAGAGGAATGAAGAGGGGGGGGGAGGGGGGGTTGAGAGAGGGGGGGGGGGAGAGGGGAGGAGAGGAGAGGAGTGGGGGGGAGAGAGGGGGGAGGATAGGCGAGGAGGGGAGGGGGGGGAGAGGGGGGGGGGGGGGGGGGGGGGGAGGAGAGGAGAGGAGAGGGAGGGAGGGGGGGGGGGGGAGAGAGAGTGCCTTTTTATTTCAACCCAAACCCCCCCAAACAACCATTTGCAGGCAGTGCTTTTTTACTTTAAACATATTTTCATTTTCAAACCACATTAAGGGTACTTACTCACAGTTGTGTGAACATGTGTTCAGTGTTATTCACAGCTCAGAGAAATGTGACCCTCTGCCTTCCTCCAGCTTGCAGACTAATTGAGGCACACCACTTCCTGGTTTTATAGTCCACCCCCCCTGCCGCCAGCAGGGGCAGCAGAGAGAATGGGGAATTCTGTAAAATCATTAATATCTCTGTCATTTTTCATCGACTGGAAAAATACTCGGCACATATGTGGCGGAGGGGGGCTCTGAGCGATGTGGCCAAAAATGACGGCCGTAGGTGGCGGCGTTCTCTCGGAAATCGCAGCACAGGTCGCCAAAACCAGTCAAGAACAGACTTTTAGTAATATAGATATACATACATACATACATATATTCAAGCAGTCACCATTTTGATTGATGTCTGTCCGGGGTGTTTTGAATATGTGTACTTGGTAGAGTTGATGAAAATAAATACACTTCCTAGAGGATGAAGCTCAGCCTCCACCCTTTTTTGTGTTTGCAATGAAAAGAGGCAACTTTTGACATACTTCCACCAGCAGTGCATCTGTTTTGCCAGCCATCAAACACTGCACTTGGAGCTGTGTTGGGACATAGTGCACAAATTTCTATCTGATGTTAATTTTGCCACAATTTAAAAGCCGCCATCATTTCCCCATCCTTGGCAATGATTGAAAAATACATGATATTAATTAAAGTTCTGATAAATTAGCCCCACATTTGAGATCAAAACCCATTTTACATTTGTGATATTGGATCCTGAAAAAAGGCTGAAGCTTTATACCCAGCTGTGAATAATTTATCAATAGTGATCACAGAATGCCAGGCACTGTTAAATCAATGTTGTTAGTTCTGCATGTAAATGTAGTTTGGAGGAGGAAGACTGCCCTACTGAAAGTTACATAACACATTACACAACTCCTGAATATTGCAAATTCACTTTGAAGTTTCTTTTGCCGAAATAATTCTTGAAAGAAGCTGTCAAATACACAGGTATGTCAAATATCTAAGAGTATCTTCTCCCAGTCCTTTGTGTTTGTAGAAAGATGCCTCAAATATTTTCTCATCACAAACTTTAGCTGCTTAACTACCAAACTTGGAAAGGCACCCTGAACAGGTCCAGCATCAAATTGAGAAACCTATCAAAGTACCGTTGCCCAATTCCTAAAGCAGTATGACTCAGGACCAACTCATTTACTTGATGATTCTAACATTTGCATGAGAACAGAGGAAATGCCTATTCCCCTTTGAACTTTCCTGCAACTAAGGTCATTTCTTTTGAGGCTCAGGAAAACACATTGTTGTCCTAAATATAGTTACCAAAAATAAAAAAGACCATTAGTGTCTTATTGTTCCAGAAAAGGCAGCTTGCAGCTGGCTGTTAATGGAGTGATTTAATTTTTCCATCCAATTCATGTTTAGTTTAGAAATGCAGAGTGGAAATAGGCCCTTTGGATCCCTGAGTCTGCGCCGATCACCGATCCCTGCACACTATCACTATCCTACACACACTAGGAAGAATTTATCATTGTACCAAGCCAATTAATCTACAAACCGGTATGGCTTTGGAGTGTAGAAGAAATCCGGAGCTCCTGGAGAAAACCCACGCAGTTACAGGGAGAACGTCCAAACTCCATACGGACAAGCACCTGTAGTCAAGATCAAACCCGGGTCTGTAGCACAGTAAAGCAGCAATTCTACTGCTGTACCTCCGTGCCACGTACTGTGTTCTGAATTTACACAATTATCACTAACCTTACAACTAATAGAGAAAGAATTTGAATTAAAGAAGCCATATTTTGTTTCTTTTCAGAAGACTGAAACATTGAGATTTTCTGGTGCTGGTTGCCACAGATGCCTTAAAACAAAGTTTAGTATCAGGCTGTAAAGTTATGAAACGGTCCAATGCTCAGCTTAATCTTGTCCTCGAAGATTGACACAAAATGCTGGAGTAACTCAACGGGTCAAACAACATGTTGTTCAAGAAGGAACTGCAGATGCTGGAAAATCGAAGGTACACAAAAATGCTGGAGAAACTCAGCGGGTGCAGCAGCATCTATGGAGCGAAGGAAATAGGTAACGTTTCGGGCCGAAACCCTTCTTCAGACTGACATGTTGTTTAAGAAGGAACTGCAGACGCTGGAAAATCGAAGGTATACAAAAAAGCCGGAGAAACTCAGCGGGTGCAGCAGCATCTTTGGAGCGAAGGAAATAGGGTCAAACAACATCTCTGGAGAAAAGGAATAGGTGACATTTCAGGTTGAGACCCTTCTTCAGACCCGAAACACCACCTATTTCTTTTCTCCAGAGATGCAGCCTGACCTGCTGATTTACTACAGCATTTTGTGTCTATCTACAGTATAAACTGGCATCTGCAGCTCCTTCTCACACCTTAATCTTGTTCTCACTCGGTATAATCATCAGAAATGCATGCCAACTCAAAGAAGTGTTACAGGAAGGAGTGACCAAAAGTCTACAATGGTAGTAAAAGAGAAAAAGTTGGATAAAATGAGCAGGAACTCCACTCAATGGGATATGGCTAGCAGAAGTATGGCGGGTGAAGGTGTAATCAAAGGATCAGGGGCTTGGGCAGTGCTCTATGGCTGCAAACAATTACGGAGATGGGGAATATCAAAAACAAATATGGGATTGAAGAAACATTTTCAATTTTAAACATAAAATGTAGAAATGTATAGCACAGGAACATGATCCATATCCCCCCATTCCTTGCATAACCGTGTGCTTATCTAATAGCCTCTTAAATGCAACCAGCATATCTGCCCCCAACATCATTGGCTGTGCATTCCAGTCACTCACCACCCTCTGTGTGAAAAGCATGCCCTGTGCATCTCCTTTAACTTTTCTCCCTTTACCTTAAAGTAATGCCATCTAGTCTTTGACATCTCTACCCTGGGATAAAGGTTCTGACTATCTACCATTGCCTCCCATTAATTTTATATGGCTCAATATGAATTGAGTATAGGAGCAAAGAAGTCCTTCTGCAGTGGTACAGGGCACTAGTGAGACCACACCTGGAGTATTGTGTGCAGTTTTGGTCTCCCAATTTGAGGAAGGACATTCTTGCTATTGAGGGAGTGCAGCGTAGGTTCACCAGGTTAATTCCCGGGATGGCTGAACTGTCATATGTTGATAGAATGGAGCAGCTGGGCTTCTATACACTGGAATTTAGAAGGATGAGAGGGAATCTTATTGAACCATATAAGATTATTAAGGGTTTGGACATGCCAGAGGCAGGAAACATGTTCCTGATGTTGGGGAAGTCCAGAACCAGGGGCCACAGTTTAAGAATAAGGAGTAAGTCATTTAGAACGGAGATGAGGAAAAACTTTTTCACACAGAGAGTTGTGAGTCTGTGGAATTATTTGCCTCAGAGGGCAATGGAGGCTGGCTCTCTGGATGCTTTCAAGAGAGAGCTAGACAGAGCTCTTAAAGATAGCGGAGTCAGGGGATATCAGGAGAAGGCAGGAACGGGGTACTGATTGTGAATAATCAGCCATGATCATATTGAATGGCGGTGCTGGCTCGAAGGGCCGAATGGCCTACTCCTGCACCTATTGTCTGTTGTCTATTTGGTCTCACTCCCCTATTTAAACCTTTAATAACATCAAATTTTTCTTGCCAGAAACTCACGGAATTAAAATAGCATTGGCAGAGAAAGAACCTGGGGAGGTGGCCTTGTGCCCTGTTTTATGGCTGAGTTACTGACCAGAATGATTTATGCCGCATAATGTACTCATTGTTTTTGGGATTGGAAGGGACAACATCACAAGGAAAGAATCTGAATCATCCTTAATATACTAATGGGTGTTCTGCAGTTACCATGAACTGACGAAGTACAAGTCTTCAAGCGGTTTCCTGAATGCCACGTTGTGACCGGCGAGTCTCATAAATTTCTTTCTTATGTACAAAAACAGGAACAAATCTTTTTGAATGCATATTAAGAAATGAATGACTTTCTCTGCTGCTGAGGGATTCACTTAAAGAGACTGAGTGACTGTCAGCAAGTACTCCATGACCTTCAGTGCTAGATCATTTGTTGGCGATAAAAATATGCAGTGCCTAGAGGGAGAGGACACAATCAGCTCCATCCTGCTGAATAAGCCCTTGGTTGGAAATGCCACTGCATGGCTATCACGTCAAAGAAGAGAATAACACGTTGCAATTTTACTGGTTCGTTCTGCACCTCAAACCATAAATCTCTGCCCAAATTAGATCAATTCAGAGAAATCCTGCTTAAAAACTTCGTGAAAATGAATGGAGTATTTTTAAAACAGTGAGAGCAAACATAATGTAGTTTTGAAATATTATTGGTATCCTTTCAGTAATTTTTTGGGTGTATTTATTTTACTAGATCATGCATGTCCTGTGAATGATCCCAGGTTTAGGTGGAAATTGAATTCTATCTTGTTCTATAACCATTGTATTCTGCTCACAGATTAGTTCAAATTCATAAGCAAAATTGTGTACACTTTTTGAAAGAGTGTCAAAGAAGATCTTGTAAGTTTAATTCACCTCCTGCCTCCAATGACAAGCACTGTTGACAGAAGTAGCAGCTGCTGCTGGTGCCTGCTGTACGTGGAGCCATTTTGAAGGGTCTTAACACACTATCTGTCCCTGTCCACCACACATGCTGCCTGACCCGCTGTGTTATTCCAGAAGCTTTAAGTGTTTTTTTTAATCAGCCTCTGCAGTTCTTTGTGCCTACTAGTCAGCCATTATGTTCTGGTTGGGCTGTTAGTCCCTTACACAAGCCAACTGTGTTGCACCGATAATAACTTAATGACAAAAACGGAATCCATATCTGACTGGAAACAGAATTGAAGCTGAATAGCTAAGTGTTCAATGAATTCAGGGTGACGCAGTGAAACGGCAGTAGAGTTACTGCCATACAGCGCCAGAGACCTGGATTCGATCCTGATTACGGGTGCTGTCTATATGGAGTTTGTACATTGTACCGCGCGGGTTTTCTCCATGAGCTTTGGTTACTTCCCACACTCCAAATATGTACAGGTTAATAGGTTAATGGGCTTTGGTAAAATTGTAAATTGCCCCTAGTGTGTGCAGGATAGTGCTGGTGTACAAGGCGATCGCTGGTCAGTGCGGACTCGTTGGGCCAAAGGTCCTGTTTCCGCACTGTATCTCTCAAGCCTAAAGTCTAAATTGATGAGAAACAACATGAGTGGTCAGTGATTTTTGGAACCAGTAATTAGCATTATTAATGTGCGTTTTCCACTTGCTTCGTTTATCTTGTTCACTGACCTCTATTTTGCTCTCTGTGCTAATCCAGCATGTTCTACGCAACTTTAAATTATCCTTGTTCCAAACTTCCTCGTTCGGATGAAAGACCATGATCTGAAGCATTAACTTTGTTTCTCTCGCCAGTGATGCTACCTGACCTGAGCATTTCCGGCATGTTCTTTTTTTAAATTTCAAATGCTCAGCATCTACAGTATTTAACTATTGGAGTAATGGGATTATTGTTTGTTGGAAAATAGAGAATCGCACAGTTGAAATATGGGGAGAGAGGGATACTCCAGAATGTTGACAGAGGAACGCAGGGCCCTGAAGTATTTGTTGAGTTTTTCCTGATCCTACAGCTGTTCATTTGGCTGAAGATCATCTGAACCCTGGGGGATCTGTACAAATAGCTAAAAACATATTTTTATGATATATTTCCAAACTTATTGCCAAAGCTACATCAGGAAATTGAGAATTCTTGGAAGCTCTCCGCACAGAATATTGATGAAGAACATTCTCTCATATGATTTAATGGGTCTGGTAGAATGCAAGACTGGGCACATAGCCCAAGATATTCTCTGTGCAGCACAATGTTTTTCTGCAATATGAAATGCGATATTTTTAAAAACAAAGACCACTTCCATAAATTGATTTTTGGTCATTCAAATGCATAAAAGCACTGAGGCTACCAGGCAAATGTGTGAATGTTAGATGGTGTAAAATTAAACATTTTTACATTGCCCATGCAGAACTCCTGTTTATGCACAAAAGCAAGGACGTTTCACATGGAAATCATGTGAATCGACCAGCGATCCCTGCACATTAACACTTACCTACACACTAGGGACAATTTACAATTATCAAGGCCAATTAACCTATAAACCTGTACGTCTTTGGAATGTGGGAGGAAACCAAAGATGTCGGAGAAAATCCACGCGAACATGGGGAGAACGCTCAAACTCTGTACAGACAGCATCCGTAGTCAGGATCGAACCCGGGTCTCCAACTGATATAAGATCATGAGGACCGGAGATAAATATTTACTTCAACATCAAATCATGGTAAGGCAGCAACTGTACTGCTGCGCCACCGTGCCATCCAGGTGTGCTGTTGTGGAGTCCAATACGTCGATGGCTTTCTCTTCAGTTTGCTTGTATTGTTTGCTCCAAACACCTATCTCATCCTCTCACCCTTTTACCAACCATCACTCACCTACCTCTTGCCCTCAAGCCCCAGGTCACCACTGTTTCTGATCCCTAACCCCAGCTCTTAACTGCTTCTTGATCCAGCTGCTAATCAAATTGACCCTGCCCTGATCCTCCTTGTGTGTCCCATTCACGTGTTCTCATCCATGATCACCACAGATCATCTTGCTGATATATAGTGTAAACACCTTCCTCTGCTCGCCCCATTATGGGTATTGGGGGAAAGGCAGTTCTTTGGATGAAAGGTGCAGAGTGTGGTCTCTTGGTGGGAGTGTTGCAGTTCTCTTGCACATGTTGCCTTTTGTCCGCCATTGAATTACATTGTTGGAATTCCACACCCACATACGTAGCATCAACACTGTGAATGCCTAATGATTCCTGATACATTGTGTACTACCTTGTGCGCTAGCGCTTTGGTGGAGTTGATTCTTTGCCATTGAACAAGGAGCCGAAGAAGCAACCAGTCTCTCCGTATGTATAATTATTTGCCGATGAATATTTCTACCTACAGTCCAGAATATACCAGCACAATTGAAATAGAAAAAATGACTAAATAACACAGATCATGAGGACCGGAGATAAATAGTTACTTCAACATCAAATCATGGTATGCTTGTTAGTCATTTTTATCTCAAAGAATTAAGGTGTTTACCAAGAAAGCGGATGTTTATCAGCGATTGGTTCTGATTTTGCAAAATGGTGCTATTTATGGTATATCCTGCTATAGTTTGGGAATATTTCAGATGGGCACCTGCTGAGTGCTGTTTACTGCAGTTTATGAAATGTTAATTGGAAGTTTGGTTAATCAGGAAAAGTGTTCCTTCATTTACAAGATGGATTTGATGACCCCAGTGTGCTATTCAGAGCTTCCAGAACATAATTGTGGGAAGTGATCATGGATTAAGAGTTTCCTGCACATTTTTTATTCGATAACTAGTGCTTACAGTTTATGATGTTAAAGTATTCCTTTATTTTGGTAAGTGCCTCTACTTCAAAACAGTGAGAATACAAATTAGAAGGGATCCCTTACAAATACCCCATGAAAAGGTTTTAGTTAAGTTACTGATCTGAGATTCTGTTTGAAATAATGTCAGCTGTTCTATGTGTAAAATACATTTTTTGTCAAGTTTTTCTTTGATCAGTGGTGGAATGCAATACTCATTTTAAAACAATCCACAGTACAATTAAATGGGATTGAAAGAAGAAATATTCTAACCTTGATCTACTTCTTTAATATGGAAACCCTGTCGAATATTGGAAATGTTTTCTAGACCACTTATAAACCCAGCAATCATTTAAAATAAATTACTATAGTTAATAACGTGGGAATTCATTTACCGAGTGCTTGGAGAAATATATGTTAATTGGAACTATTTAAAATGGATTAATAAAATAAACCTCCATCTTTATAACCTAATTGAAGAAATAACAGAGTTGACAAGGAAGGGAGTTGCAATTAATGCGGTTTAAATGGATTTTCAGAAACCATTTAATTAGGTCTGATAAATTTTCAGCAAAATTAGCAGCAGATAACATTAAGGAAAATGTGATCAGATGGTTGGCTAGGATTTTCAGGGTTCTCCTGACTAACCTGCATAATTTTGGTGGAAGGTTAGTGGTAAACTAATGAATGCAATTTCTTGTAATTTTCGGTCTCAATATGATTGCCACCTTGGAATTTTTTTTTGGAAATCACTAAAGAAAGACTTTTGAACAGCCCTCCCGAATGAAAGCAGCTGTGACAACAAGCAATAAAGTCCCATTCACCAGTACAAATTTATCAGACAGTTTAAATCATTATAGTGAGGCAGAACTGCACAGGAAAAACAACAGGGGCCACTCAAGCAGTCACGGAGAAGGACTTGATAGAGCACACTGAATTCTGCTTCCAAAACAAGGATCTTATCCGTATACGTCACCACATCATTATATTACAATACTGCAGCAGAACTAATACATTACTGCCTCACAGCCCTAGTGATCAAAGATCGATTCTATCCATCAGTGCTGTCTCAGTGATGTTTGCACATTCTTTCTAACTGCATCGGCTTAATCTGGATGCTCCAGTTTCCTTCCACATCCCAAAAATGTACAGGTTGGTATTTTAATTAATTTAATACGTGCCAGGGCCCCATCCCCGACCAATCCTTGTTCAATACGTACCAGTGCCCCATCCCCGACCTCTACCTCCGTTACATTGACGACTGCTTTGGGGCCACCTTCTGCACATACACACAACTGACTGACTTCATCCACTTCACCACCAACTTCCATCCGGCACTCCAATACACCTGGACCATTTTTGACACTTCCCTACCATTCCTTGACCTCACCATCTCCATCGCAGGGGACAGACTTCTGACCGACATACACTACAAACCAACTGACACACATGGCTATCTGGATTACACGTCTTCCCACCCTTTCCCCTGTAAAGACTCCATCCCCTACTCCCAATTCCTCTGCCTACGCCGCATCTGTTCCCAGGATGAGACATTCCATACCAGGGCATCGGAAATGTCCTTGTTCTTCAGGGAACGGGGATACCCCTCCGCCACCATAAATGAGGCTCGCACCAGGGTCTCATCCATACCTCGTAACACTGCTCTCTCGCCCCATCCCCGCACTCGCAACAAGGGCAGAGTTCCTCTGGTCCTCACCTTTCACCCCACCAGCCGGAAAACACAACACATAATCCTCCGCCATTTCCGCCACCTCGAACGTGACCCCACCACTCGCCACATCCCCCCATGTCTGCCTTCCACAAAGACCGCTCACTCCACAACTCCCTTGTCAATTCTTCCCTTCCCTCCCGTACCACCCTCTCCCCGGGCACTTTCCGTTGCAACCGCAAGAAATGCAACACCTGTCCCTTCACCTCCCCCGCGACTCCATTCAAGGTCCCAAGGAGTCGTTCCAGGTGCGACAAAGGTTCACCTGTATCTCCTCCAACCTCATCTACTACATCCACTGCTTTAGATGTCAGCTGATTTACATCGGGGAGACCAAGCGGAGGTTGGGCGATCGTTTCGCCGAACACCTCAGCCCAGTCCGCAATAACCTACCTGAACTCCCGGTGGCTCAGCACTTCAACTCCCCCTCCCATTTTCAATCCAACCTCTCTGTCCTGGGTCTCCTCCATTTCCAGAGTGAGCAACACTGGAAATTGGAGGAACAGCACCTCATATTCCGCCTGGGCAGCTTGCGTCCTGATGGCATGAACGTTGAATTCTCCCAATTTTGCTAGCCCTTGCTGTCTCCTCCCCTTCCTTAACCCTCGAGCTGTCTCCTCCCATCCCCCTGCCCTCGAGCTCCTCCTCCTCCCTTTTTCCTTCCCTCTCCCCCCCACCCCCCATCAGTCTGAAGAAGGGTTTCGGCCCAAAACGTCGCCTATTTCCTTCGCTCCATAGATGCTGCTGCACCCGCTGAGTTTCTCCAGCAATTTTGTGTACCTTTGGTATTTTAATTGATTGGTAAAGTGTCCCTCAAGTAAGCAGCAGAATCTTGGAAGCATATGGTGAGTAGGTGAGGTGATGGAAGTATGAGAATAAAATGGGATTAGTGTAAATCAGTGCTAAATGGATGGCGCAGACACAAAGAGGTTGTATAACTCTATGGCTTGGTGGCTGTGAATTTCAATTAAAACAAAATCAAATACAGAATCCAAAATGCATCCAAAATAAATTAAAAGAGTGAAAGAGCAGGAGAAAAAAAACCAATGAGCAAGGGGCTCAGAAGTTTGTTTGCATTTGAAATCAGTTTAGAAGTTTCTAAAACTTGTAACCAGAAAAAACAGGTTTCTGTAAGTGATTTGGGGGACTTAGTATGGATTTAAATCCAGCAAAAGTGAGAGATTTGTTGCTACCACTGCAAGAGCAGCTAGCTGTAAATTGGTTACAGCAGGCCAACTGAATATTTCATCTCAACACGTTTACAGCACAGAACTAATTGGCTACAGATTAAAACAAATATAACCAGTGGCCATCCATTCATGGAATCAGAGTGTCGTACGACAAGGAAATAGGCCAGAAATTGACCACTCACTTTCTCCAAAGAGACACCTCATACACCCTTCAATAACTCTTCAATAACTTTCAACTTCTTGTCCTCCATTGCCTCACCTTTACCATGAACTTCCAGGTTCTCTACGCCCCCATCCCCCACCAGGAAGGTCGCAGGGCCCTCAGGTTCTTCCTCAAACAGAGATCCAATCAATTTCCCTCTACTAACTCTCTCCTTTGCCTGGTGGAGCTTGTACTCACCTTCAACAAATTCTCTTTTGACCCATAACACTTTCTTCAAGACTCCACAAGCAATTAAGTCCTTTTGCCATGAGTTTTGGCCAAGCATTAAGTATCGATTCATACCAATACTACTCTAATCTCATTTTGTTTTTCCCCATCCCATTTTCTACAACTCATCTGCACACTCATAGAATCATTGAAACATAGAAAATAGGTGCAGGAGTAGGCCATTCGGCCCTTCGAGCCTGCACCGCCATTCAATATGATCATGGCTGATCATCCGACTCAGTATACGTTACCTGCCTTCTCCCCATACCCCCTGATACCTTTAGCCACAAGGGCCACATCTAACTACCTCATAAATATAGCCAATGAACTGGCCTCAACTACCTTCTGTGGCAGAAAATTCCAGAGATTCACCAATCTCTGTGTGAAAAAATGTTTTTCTCATCTCGGTCCTAAAAGATTTCCCCCTTATCTTTAAACTGTGACCCCTTGTTCTGGACCTCCCCAACATCGGGAACAATCTTCCTGCATCTAGCCTGTCCATCTCCTTAAGAATTTTGTAAGTTTCTATAAGATCCCCCCTCAATCTTCTAAATTCTAGTGAGTACAAGCCAAGTCTATCCAGTCTTTCTTCATATGAAGGTCCTGACATCCCAGAATTCAGTCTGGTGAACCTTCTCTGTACTCCCTCTATTGCAAGAATGTCTTTCCCCAGATTAGGAGACCAAAACTGTACGCAATACTCCAGGTGTGTTCTCACCAAGGCAACTGCAATAGAACCTCCTTGCTCCCATACTCAATCCTTTTGCTATGAATGCTACCACACCATTTGCTTTCTTCACTGCCTGCTGCACCTGCATGCCTACTTTCAATGACTGGTGTACCATTACACCCAGGTCTCGTTGCATCTCCCCTTTTCCTAATTGGCCACTATTCAGATAATAGTCTACTTTCCTGTTCTTGCCACCAAAGTGGATAACCTCACATTTATCCACATTATACAATACAATACGGGTTTATTCGTCACATGGCACATAAAGTGCAAGTGAAATGAATATGTCAGCAGCGATACAATGAGAAAGAACACACAATACACAATAAAAACTTAACACAAACATCCACCACAGCATTCATCACTGTGGTGGAAGGCACAACATTTGTCCAGTCCTCCTCCATTTACCCCCATGGTCGGGACCATAGTCCAGAGCCGGCTCTTCCCCACCGGAGACCGCGGCTTCAGGATGGTGTAGGCCACAGGCTGGCGGTCGAATATATTTAAAATTCGCGCCGCAGCCAGAAGCACCGCAGACCGCAGGGCCGGCGGTCAAAGCTCCTCTCCAGGGGTGAGGGTAAGTCCAGTCCGCGTCCGCGGTAGAAGTTGGCCGCGGGCCGTCGGTGGAACCTCCTTCTTCTCCCGGGTCCCCAACGTGAGATCCCGGGCTGAAGACGCTGCGCCAGCTGGAGCTATGCTGACTGCCGGCTGCCACGGGCCAGTGAATGGAGCTCGCCCGCTCCACGCCGAGAGTCCGCGCTGTGCCCGCTGCTGAAGCCCCGGGCGCGTCTCTGGGAAAGGCCGCACTGATCCTTGTTGTTAGGCCACGGGGGAGGCGACCTGGAAAAAGTCGCCTCTCCGTGGAGGAGGCGACCGATGCGGTTCCCCCCTTACCCCCCCACACCACCCCCCACACAAGACACACAGAGAAACATTAAAAACACACATTAAAACATACTAAAAAAACAAAAAAAGTAGAAAAAACCGGACACGCTGCTGACAGGGTGCCGGCTTGCAGCGCCCCCATCGACCGATTTTATACTGCATCTGCCATGCATTTTCCCACTCACCCAACCTATCCGTCACCTTGCAGCCTCCCAGCATCCTCCTCACAGCTAACACTGCCCCCCAGCTTTGTGTCATCCGCAAACTTGGAGATGTTGCATTCAATTCCCTCATCCAAATCATTAATATATATTGTAAATAGCTGGGTTCCCAGCATTGAGCCTTGCGGTACCCCACTAGTCACTGCCTGCCATTCTGAAAAGGACCCGTTTACTCCTACTCTTTGCTTCCTGTCTGCCAGCCAGTTCTCTATCCACATCAATAATGAACCCCCAATAACGTGTGCTTTATGTTTGCATACTAATCTCTTTTGTGGGACTGTGATGTTACATGTAAGACCTTGCCGAAAGCCTTCTGAAAGTTCAGATATAACACATCAACTGGTTCTCCCTTATCCACTCTACTAGTTACATCCTCGAAAAATTCTATAAGATTCGGCAGAAATAATTTACCTTTCATAAATCGATGCTGACTTTGTCCAATGATTTCACCACTTTCCAAATGTGCTGCTATCCCATCTTTAATAACAGACTCTAGCAGTTTCCCCACTACCGATGTTGGACTAACTGGTCTGTAATTCCCCGTTTTCTCTCTCCCTCCCTTTTTAAAAAGTGGGGTTACATTAGCTACCCTCCAATCCTCAGGAACTACTCCAGAATCTAAAGAGTATTAAAGGGTATTAAAGAGCACTCGGGAATTAATGTGGACAGTTAACCTACTTGCACATCTTTGGGACGTGGGAGGAATCTGAAATACTAGGAGGAAACCCACGTGGTCACAGACAGAGCATGTAAACTTCAAATAGACAACACTGGAGGTCAGGAGATCAGAACTGAACCGAGGTGGCTGGACCTGTGAAGTTATGAAGAAGTGGCTCTATTACTCACTCTACTGTGTCATCTTCCAGTAGCATGAGCCGGGAGTGTTTGGGAGTTTGGAATGACAATTGATATACCAATGTAATAGAAAAAAGGATTAGAGTCTGGAAAATTAATAATTTATCAACAATGGAATAGATAATCAATAGCTTTAAGTAGTTAAGAATATGAAATACAATCAGGGTCAGGCCATGCAGTTCCTGCCTGCTCTTCCATTCGATAGTTATTGATGGTTTTTTTACCCCATCCACTTTCCTGTGATCGACCCACACCTGCCCAGCTATCATGTACCTCCCCTGCTCTCTTGCTCCTCTCAGCAGTATTATTAGCCTCCTCCTTTTATCTAGTACTATCTTGACAATAGCCCCACACTTGGACCAGTTTCTTGTTGGGGGAAATGTGCCCCAAAGAGATATATATTTGTTGTAAACAATATATTAGTTCTTCAAACGTTAGACAAAGTTGGTTTATTGCCAATCTACCAAAGCCACCTCACAACCTCACACTTCTGCCTTTGGCTTTGTTTAGATTTAACATCCTAATTTGGGAATGAAATGATTTACTTTCAATCTTAATATAAATGTGATCACTCTTCCCTAAAGACCCCGACCCTAACAATGGGATTATTAATAAACCCTTTCTCATGGCACAATGATAGATTAAAATACATTATTTGGTCCTTCGGCATTCTGATATAGAAAATATGTGCTCCATTTTCAACAGCATTACTGCTAAATTGTTGACAAAGTGAATAATAAACTTTGAATTGAAAGAGGCCCAAAGGCTTAAGCAAAGCAATCTCAAATAAATGCAATTCAAATTGTTTCAGTTTGTTTGAGACTAAATACTGGATTCCCAGTAATGTACATAAAATAAATTACAACTTTATCACCTTTATGGGAGCCAAGATTCTTTTCACTTCATTTTGGTATAAATTTACCACAAAGAAATTCATATAAATAGAACTTTTTTTACTTTTTTGGGTGGGCAATTTCACCATGACACCAAACCACGGATTTCAGATTCATTCTTAGATTACACTGCACACAAATTCTTACGCTTCCTTCATTTCAACATTTGAAAATGTAAAGAAGAGGCCAATTACATCAGATGTTCTTGACATCCTAGTTGTAGTTATGGGAAGGGCATTATTGTGGTGACCAACATTGTGGTTTAAGTATTCCATTATGGTACAGGATGGATCCTATTCCAAGACAGGATTTGAAGTCCTAGCAAAGACATGCAAAGTAGGAAAGGAACTTAGGTAGTGTTGAGAATAAAAATTAGATTAAGGCAGAAGTTGAGAAGAAACTTGGATCAGAAAATCAGGTTACAGAATTAGTCTGCGCAGAGTTAAGACATTATGAAGGGCACTAATATTCTGATTGCTTATTAGACAATAGACAATAGACAATAGGTGCAGGAGTAGGCCTTTTGACCCTTCGAGCCAGCACCGCCATTTAATGTGATCACGGCTGATCATCCCCAATCAGTACCTCGTTCCTGCCTTCTCCCCATATCCCCTGACTGCACTTTTTAAGAGCCCTATCTAGCTCTCCCTTGAAAGGATCCAGAGAATCTGCCTCCACCGCCCTCCGAGGCATAGAATTCCACAGACTCACAACTCTCTGTGAGAAAAAGCGTTTCCTCGTCTCCGTTCTAAATGGCTTACTGCTTATTCTTAAACTGTGGCCCCTGGTTCAGGACTCCCCCAACATCAGGAACATGTTTCCTGCCTCTAGTGTGTCTAAACCCTTAACAATCTTATATGTTTCAAGGAGATTCCCTCTCATCCTTCAGAACTCCAGTGTACAAGCCCAGCTGCTCCATTCTTTCAGCATATGATAGTCTGGCCATCCCGGGAATTAACCTTGTAAACCTACGCTGCACTCCCTCAATAGCAAGAATGTCCTTCCTCAAATTAGGGTACCAAAACTGCACACAATACTCTAGGTGTGGTCTCATTAGGGCCCTGTACAACTGCAGAAGGACCTCTTTGCTCCTATATTTAACTCCTCTTGTTATAAAGGACAACATGCCATTCACTTTCTTCACTGCCTGCTGTACCTGCATGCTTACTTTCATAGACTGATGAACAAGGTCCCCCAGATCCCGTTGTACTTCCCCTTTTCCCAACTTGATGCCATTTAGATAGTAATCTGCCTTCCTGTTTTTGCTACCAAAGTTGATAACCTCACATTTATCCGCATTAAACTTCGTCTGCCATGCATCTGCCCACTCCCCCTAGCTGTCCAAGTCACCCTGCATTCTCATAGCATCCTCCTCACAGCTCACACTGCCACCCAGCTTTGTGTCATCTGCGAATTTGCTAATGTTACTTTGAATCCCTTCATCAAATCATTGATGTATATTGTAAATAGCTGCGGTCTCAGCACCGAGTCTTGCGGTACCTCACTAGTCACTGCCTGCCAATCTGAAAGGGACTTGTTAATCCCTACTCTTTGTTTCCTGTCTGCCAACCAATTTTCTATCCATGGCAGTACTCTACCCCCAATACCGTGTGCCCTAAATTTGCCCACTAATCTCCTATGTGGGACCTTATCAAATGGTTTCTGAAAGTTCAGGTACACTACATCCACTGGCTCTCCTTTGTCCATTTTCCTAGTTACATCTTGAAGAAATTCCAGAAGATTAGTCAAGCATAATTTCCCCTTCGTAAATCCACGCTGACTCGGACCGGTCCTGTTACTGCGATCCAAATGCGCGGCTATTTCATCTTTTATAATTGACTCCAGCATCTTCCCCACCACTGATGTCAGGCTAACTGGTCCTAAATGTATGAAATTATATTTTGTAAATATGATAGATGAATCTTCTAAAGTTACCTATATTCTAGAACAACCATTGCAAATTGGTAACACATTTATCCTTGCTATTTAAAAAAGGAGGGAGATAGAAACACAGAACTACAGGCCAATAAGCCTAAGACCAGTAGTGGACATTTTGGAAAGTATTATCAAGGATTACCAAGTCTGTGTAAGCAGGGTACTTGGAAAATGAGAGCATGTTTAGCCATAGTTTTGTGAAACCTACTTCAAGATTAACAAACAAATAATGTTGTTCAAGTGTATGATGATAGGACAGATAAGGAAACCCCAAGCCCTGTATTTATTATTTGTATGTATAGCTGTATGGCGACCACACATTTCACTGACCAATTGGTACATGTGACAAATAAATGTATCTTGATCTTGATCTTGATCTTGATCTTGGAGCTATCAGGTTTCACAAAAGTATCATACAATAGGCAGACATGGTGTTCATAGGATAAAGAATAATATATTGGTTTGGAACAAGGTTAGAGCACAAGACATGGTGAAAAAAATGATATTTCAGATGATGGCAGGATGTGATTAGTGGAGTTTGGACCTCAACTACTTTCAATCTGCCAATAGATGAGAGATATGCGTTTTATAGATCAAAACTGACAATAAAAAGTCAAACACACAGGTGTTTCAAGAAGGGGGCAAAAAGTCTGCAAAGGGTTATTGACTAGTTAATTGAAAAGGAAGGAAGACAACAGATGGATTATGGTGGTAAGAACATTATTCACCTTTGTAGGGAGAGCAAAAGAGCAGAACAGTTTTAAAGATACAGGATCAGTGAAAGCTACCATTCAGGTTATGGATGGAGATGAGGACAGATTTGTTCATGGAGAAGAAAGTGAATTTTAGGAGTTCTCCATCTGAAAGGATCAATAATAAAGACCATTTAAAATTGAGAATGTAGATCCTTGACACCATGAGGATCAAGGGGGATATGGAGATAACAAAGAAATTGCAGCAGGCGAGGATTCTTATTGATTTTCTTTAATGGTGCAAGGTTTCAGGGTTTAGAAGCTGACTGCTACTATTATTTTTATGATTTACATGATGAATATTGGAACTCCAACCATAAAGAACTCATAATAAACAACTTCTTCTTCATTAAAAAAAAATTAGAAATCTTTAACTCTGCTGCCCCGTATTAGTGTGGCCTGAATGGGTCAGTGTCAAATTTAGTTTTTCAGCTTTCTTGTGAAGAATTTGGGTTCCATGAGCCCTGTGGGAATTCAAGTTGTTGACAATATGTGAAAAGTGATTTGTTATTTTTTTAATATTCCATAAATTGTAGGTATAAGTACTTCCAGCAGATTGTCAATTTCAATTACGTAGAAGTGATTCATTTCAAGAAATTGCCATCGCATTATGTTGCATTTTAGTTACCCCCTGCAGAATATTTTTTGAAATAATAACCTTTTTGGAATTAAACACCAAAATGCTGATGGGACTCATTGGATGAATTTAAGTATGTATTTGGTCTTAGTGTAAGCTTTGAGCAGCCAGTGGGTGAATTTATAATGTTTTAAACATATTGGTTAATTCCAATTGTTACTTTTATCAAGGCATGGCAGGCTGGCTCAGTTGAGTGGAATGTGCATTCTGTACAAGGTGAGAAGTTGAAGCCTATCCTTTCGCAGCAGCTTTATCTCTGGGTTTTAGAGCTGGAGTGATGGCTGAAGTTACTGTGGTGCTTCTTTGAGGCCAAGTTCTTCTTGGGTTACACATTTAGTTTGGTGGCCACAGTACATCTAAGGATGTGCAGACAAAGAGTGAAGGGTGATAATCAGGTAAACTAACAGGTAGTCCATGAATCCCCACAAGCCCATTTCACTCCCCGATGGGTGGGATATTGGTATATGCAATAGTTCCTCAGGGGATTGCTGCAAGACTTTGGAGAGTATTGGCTGCACAAAGGAGACAAAGAATAGTGAGTCATCGAGCTATACAGCGCAAAAATAGGGCCTATGGTTCAACTTGCCCATGGTGACCAATATGCTCCATCTATACCAGTCACTCCTACCAGCATTTAGTTTAGTTTAGTTGAGTTTATTGGCAAATGTACCAAGGTACAGTGAAAAGCTTTTTTTGTTCCGTACTATCCAGTCAGTGGAAAGACTATACATGATTACACACAAGCCATCCACTGTGTACAGATACAGGCTAAAGGGAATAATGTTTATTGGAAGATAAAGTCCAGTAAAGTCCGAGGAAGTATATGATAGATCAGGACTGTTCTCTAGTTGGTAATACAGTGCATTCAGAAAGTATTCAGACCCCTTCACTTTTCCCACATTTTGGTACGTTACAGCCTTATTCTAAAATTGATTGAATTCATTTAAAAAAAAATCATCAATCTGTACACAATACAATAGGCAATAGACAATAGACAATAGGTGCAGGAGTAGACCATTCGGCCCTTCGAGCCAGCACCGCCATTCAATGTGATCATGGCTGATCATCCCCAATCAGTACCCCGATCCTGACTTCTCTCCATATTCCCTGACTCTGCTATTTTTAAGAGCCCTATCTTGCTATCTCTTGAAAGGATCCAGAGAGCCTGCCTCCACCGCCCTCTGTGGCAGAGAATTCCACAGACTCACCACTCTCTGTGAGAAAAAAGTGTTTCCTCATCTCCATTCTAAATGGCTTACTCCTTATTCTTAAACTGTGGCCCCTGGTTCTGGACTCCCCCAACATCGGAAACACGCTTCCTGCCTCTAGTGTGCCCAAGCCCTGAACAATCTTATACGTTTCAATGAGATATCCTCTCATCCTTCTAAACTCCAGAGTGTACAAGCCCAGCTGCTCCATTCTCTCAGCATATGACAGTCCCGCCATCCCGGGAATTAACCTTGTAAACCTACGCTGCCTCAATAGCAAGAATGTCCTTCCTCAAACACCCCATGTCTGGACGGTGGCAGATAGAATTCTGAACAGTGTTGCGTGACCTATTGGCTATTCCAAAGGCAATTGGGACTGTGGTCCAATTAAGGGCAATGTACATGCATTAATTTGGTGCAAGTGGTCTGTGGTTTCATACAGTTGCTTTGAAGATTGACGTGCATGCGGGCTGGCGAGTTCTTCACATAGTCTCTCATTCCAACTTCTCATTAAATAAAGATCAAACTTCAAATGGTAAGTTCTCGTTTAATCTTTCTATTTACACAAGTATTCAGACCCTTTACTCAGTACTTTGTTGAGGCACCTTTGGCAGCGATTACAGTCTCAAGTCTTCTTGGGTATGATGCTACAAGCTTGGCACACCTGTATTTGGGTAATTTCCCCCATTCTTCTCTGCAGATCTTCTCAAGTTCTGTTAGGTTGGATGGGGAGCATTGATGCACAGCTATTTTCAGGTCCCTCCAGAGATATTCGATCAGGTTCAAGTCCGAGCTCTGGCTGGGCCACGCAGGACATTCACAGACTTGTCATGAAGCCACTCCTGCTTTGTCTTGGCTGTGTGCTTAGGGTCGTTGTCCCGTTGGAAGGTGAACCTCTGCCCTAGTCTGAGGTCCAGAATGCTCTGGATCAGGTTTTTATCAAGGTTGTCTCTGTACTTTGCTCCATTCATCTTTGCCTTGATCTTAACTAGTCTCCCAATGCCTGCCACTGAAAAACATCCCCACAGGTATGGTATTGGCCAGATGATGAGCAGTGCATGGTTTCTTCAAGATGTGACACTAGGCATTCAGGCCAAAACATTCATTCTTGGTTTCATCAGACCAGATAATATTGTTTAGGTGCCTTTTGGCAAACTCCAAGTGGGCTGTCATGTGCCTTTTACTGAGGAGTGTCTTTTGTCTCACCACTCTACCATAAAGGCCTGATTGGTGGAGTATTGCAGATATAGTTGTCCTTCTGGAAGTTTCTCCCATCTCCACAGAGGAACTCTGGAGCTCTGTCAGAGTGACCATCGGGTTCTTGGTCACCTCCCTGACCAAGGCCCTTCTCCCCCGATTGCCCAGTTTGGCCAGGTTTCAAAGTTCTTCTATTTAAGAATGACGGAGGCCACTTTGCTTTTTGGGACCTGCAATGCTGCAGACATTGTTTTATATCCTTCCCCAGATCAGTGTCTCAACACAATCCTGTCTTGGAGGTCTACGGACAATTCCTTCGTCTTTATGGCTTGTTTTTTGCTCTGACATGCACTGTCAACTGCGGGACCTTATATTTAGCAGGTGTGTGCCTTTCCAAATCATGTCCAATCAATTTAATTTACCACTGGTGAACTCCAATGAAGTTGTAGAAGCTTCTGAAGGATAATCAATGTTAACAAGATACACCGAAGCACAATTTTGAGTTTCACAGCAAAGGGACTGAATACTTATGTAAATGTGATATTTGAGTTATTTATTTTTAATTACTTTACAAAATTTTCTAAACACCTGTTTTTGTTTTTTTATTATGAGGCATTGTGTGTAGATTGATGATTTAAAAAATAAATTAAATCCATTTTAGAATAAGGCTGTAACGTATCAAAATGTGGAAAAACTGAAGGGGTCTGAATACTTTCTGAATACACTGTATATCACTCCATTTGGAGGTCCCGCATTTGGCCTACATCACTCTAAACCTTCTCTATCCATGTACCTGTCCAAATGATTTTAATATGTTGTTATAGTACCTGCCTCAACTATCTCTTCTGACAGCTCGTTCAATATACCCACCATCTTTTGTGTGAAAAAGTTGCTTGTCAGGTTTCTATTAAATCTTTCCTCACTCACCTTGAACCTATGCTCTCTAGTTCTTGATTCCCCTATCCTTAGTAAAAGCCTGTGCATTTACCTTTTTTATATTCCCTTCATGATTTTATACACCATTATAAGAGCAATAGAAAATGGGAATTTATGAGTCAGGGAATGGATAGGCATAGATGTGACTCCAATGAATTACTATAGGTAGCCTCCTGATGCTATGATGATAAGTGTTACTAGATGACTGCTAAGAATATTGAAGGAAAAAGATGAAAAAAAAGTAATTTGTGGATCAGTATGATGGGTAAAATAAGGGTTTGCAAACGGATTGTAGAGGAACTTGGAAATAGGTTACGAAGCCTTAAGATCTTAAGACTACTCCCAGTGCCATGTGCAAACAAGTATATAACAGAGTAAATGAATGCTTGCTGGATGAAGGAACAGGAAGGAGGGCTTCAGATTGTTGAGACTTTGGGAATATTTCTGGACCAGATGAGATCTGTGTACTCTGGACAGTTTATATATCTAGCAGAATTGGCACCAATATCCCCATGGGGTGTTTGATTATGTTTTTTGGGAGCTTATCTAAAGAATGGAAACAAAATAAATAGGTAGAGGAAACCAAGGCAGCAGCCGATATGGTCAGAATACAGAAACAAGTTAAAAACCCAAATTTAAGGCTCTATTTACGCACTGCATCTGCAATATGGGACATGAATTAGAAATGGCGCGGTGGTGCAGCGGTAGAGTTGTTGCTTTACAACACCAGAGACCCGGGTTCGATCCTGACTATGGGTGCTGTATGTATGGAGTTTGTACGTTCTCCCAGTGACCACGTGGGTTTTCTCCAGGGACTCCGGTTTCCTCCCAGACTCCAAAGACGTAGAGATTTGTATGTTATTTGGCTTCGGAAAAATTGTCCCTAGTGTGTAGGATAGTGCTAGTTTAAGGGACCACTGTCGGTGCGGACTCGGTTGGCCGAAGGGCCTGTTTCCATGCTGTTTTTCTAAACTAAAACTAATTTAATAGTTACAGATGCATATGATTTGATTGCCATTGCAGAAACATGCAGGATGGCCAAAGCTGGAAGTCAAATATTTTCAACGATCAAAACAAAGGAAACAAGAGTGGCTAGTTGGGAAACTATATTAAAGTGCCTGATAGTGATACAAAGTAAATAGCAATTAAATAGTACAGGTATTGCCAAAACTATATATTCCTTAAAGGCATAAAGACATCACAAGAACATTGTTCCAACCACGCAGTATCAAAGTTAAGGATAGTATTTGGAAAGTTGCTAGAAAAAGCTGCAAGCTTCAGGAGAGGGCAAATATTAAAATTCAAAAAGTGATCAGAAGTTGATGAAGATAGGCAAAACAGAACACGGGCAAGCTAGCAGGCAACATAGTAACAAACTCAAAGAGCTTCTAAAGGTCTGACTAGCATGAGGCAATGTAGGTCAATTAGAGAAGAGAGATAATTTTTTATAGGCAATAGTTATATGGCAGCAGAATTAAATATAAATTACCTGTCTTCACAGAAGAAGTTGCAAAAATACTTTCGGAAATATTGGAGAACTAATGATCCAGTGAAAATGAGGGAATGAACAAAATCGATGTTGGTAAAGAACTACTTTGTGAAGTTAATGAACCTCAAAACAGAAATAATCATGTCCTAAATAATGTACACCTACAGTTTTGAAAGAGGTGGCTCGGAAAACAATGGATGCTTTGGTTATCATCTTACAATTTTTTTGTATTTAAGATTGTCTCTTGCAGATTGAAGAGTGGAGTTTTTTAATTTTTTTTAAAAGGATGTAGGAAACACTGAAAATTAGCAGTCTATTAGCCTGATGTTGATAACTGGGGACATATTATCGATTATTTATAGTAGATATGATATCAAGGAATTCAGAAAATAATATAATCGAGCAGTGCTAACATGAAGGGGAAATCTTTAATTGATCTATCAAAGCACTTTGAGGATGTATCTAGAGAGCAGAAGAGGAAGACAAAGTGGTTATGCCGTACTTTGTTTCTCAAAAGGCTTCTGGTAAGGTCCCATCCAAGTTTAATTTAGTTTAATTTAGAGATACAGCATGGAAACAGGCCCTTCGGCCCACCGAGTCAGTGCCGACCAGCAATTCCCTCACACTAAGACTATCCTACACACACTAGGGACAATTTACAATTTTACCAAGCCAATTAGCCTACAAACCTGTACAAACCTGTATTTACTGAGTATGGGAGGAAACTGGAAAAAAAAACAATGTACAAATGCCATACAGACAACACCCGTAGTCAGGATTGAGCCCGGGTCTCTGGCGTTGTAAGCCACAACTCTACCGCTCGCCACAGTCCCGCCCCGAGGTGAACAGTAAACTAGTAGTAGGAATAAAATAGTCCAGGTCAGGTTTGCAGATTGTGCTAGTGGAGTACAACAGTGGTCAGTGTTGGGCCTCTCAATTCACAATCTGCTTTGAATGAATGAATGAATCATTGAATGATACTTTATTGTCACGGTGATATCATTGTTTCGCACACCCAATGTATGCAAAGAGTCGCAACATAAAGGGCGCTGACAAAAGTTACAAAGTATCCCACACCAGGTCCTTCTTTGTTCTCCTCACGGTGGTTCCCCACGCCAGGTCCACTGATGATTTGGTTGAGGGTGTGGGGACTAAACGTCACATTTCCAAATTTACTGACGACATAAACTAAGTGGAAAAGTAGTGATGATGTTACAAAGATGTTTCAAGGAGATATAGATAAATTGAGTGAGTGGATAGCAACGCAGCTGGTGAAGGGCAATGTGGAGAAAATGAGATTATCCACTTGGTAGATAAATCAGGAATGCAGAATATTTTTTTAAATGGTGAAAGAATGGGAAATGATATTGGTCAAAGCGATGGGGATGTCCTTATACTCAAGCCACTGAACACAAACATGTAGGGGTGGCACAGTGACACAGCGATAAGTTGCTGCCTTACTGCGCCAGAGACCTGGTTTTGATCCTGACTACGGGTGCAGTCTGTACGGAGTATTAACGTTCTCCTTGACCACGTGGGTTTTCTCTGGGTGCTCCAGTTCCCTCCCACAATCCAAAGACGTGCAAGTTTGTAGGTTAATCGACTTCGGTAAAAATTGTAAATTGTCCCTAGTGTGTGTAGGGTAGTGCTCGTGTATGGGGTGATTGCTGGTTGGCACGGACTCGATGGGCCAAAGGGTCTGTTTCCGTGCTGTATCTCTCTAAAGTGAAGCAGGCATTTAGAAAGGCAACGGGGTATATTGTTGAATCTTATAATCAAGGCTATAATATTAAGGAACTGAGAAAATAATGAGATTGAGCACCATTAACATGGACTTCAAGGGGAATTCATGTTTAATGGATCTACCAGAGGATTTCATTCCAAGAGACAATATGTCTTACCACAATTATATGTAACTTTGGAAAGCCTACAACTGGAATATTTAGTACAATTTTGTAGTTCTAGGATGAGAAAATAGATGTTTACTATGGAACAAATGCAGTGAACGTTCTTCAGGCTGGAATAAAAAGAGAAAATGCTGGAAACACTCAGTATTTAGAATGCACAAAAGGTTTCAATTTGAAACATTAATTGCGTTTTTCTTTCCACCGATCCTGCCAAATGTGAACAGTATTTTTAGCATTTTCTGTTTTTACTTTAGATTTTCTGCAACTGTAGTTCTTTTTTTCAATCCCCCTTCTCCAGATTGGATCCTGGTATAATGGGTCTGTCACATAAGGAATGACTGAGTAGACCAATGTAGAGGATTGAAGAATAAAAAGTGATATTTTTGTGCTGCCCAAAATACTTAGAGGTCTCTAAAGAGTTGGTATGGAGGGAATCTATTCTGATGCTATGAAGCCCTGAATAATGGAACATGCTCTCAAAAATAAAAGGGAGGCCACTTAGGGCTAAAGTGAGCATAGATTTCTTAGCACAGAGGGTGGTGAAGCTTTGTAATTCTCTTCGCAAGAAGGCTGTGGATGCCCAGTCAGTGATCGCATTCAAAACAGAAGTAGATGTACATTTAAATATGGAATGAATCGAAGGGTAGGGTATAGAAATGGTGTTGAATTAGAACATTAGCTTAGTTGTGAAACACAAGAGCAAATTTAAGGGGTCAAATTGATTGCTGATTCTCTTTTTCCTTATCCATTGGTCTCACTGAGGTCCAACTAGGCTGATGTTTGGAAATAGGATGCTACCCACATTATGCTACTGGTTTTGTAATGAGCAAATGGAGGCTACCATTCTGATGTAGCAATCAAAATAAATGGCAAGAATTTCGATTCAGACTTGGACTCTAGTCAACCCCTGAAGGAATTATAACTGTAGTAGGGGCTGGGAATCTTTCTACATTTTTCCTCAATTATTAGCCTGAATGTTATGGTCCTCCTTTGACTTGCTGCTAACAATGTAACTGCACCAACTCCATGCTGAGTGATACCGTGTGGTCAGCTCACACCAGGGCATTCCACCATTTAGCTATGAGGACACGGCAACAGCTGTGTAGCAGAGACAAGCTATAAAATGTAAGGAAAGCATCGCCCGTGCCAAAAGTCAGACACTGAATCAAATCTAGTCCGGGAAATATTCCAAATTGGATCTTGGAGTTCTTTGCTTTAGGAGCCCCTAAAAGGTTTAAAATAAATTGAATTATAAAGCTGTCCAGAGAACAAAATGCACTCCAACATTGGAGCTGAAAATGGAATGAGCTTGTGACTAAAATGAATCTAAAACATATTTAATTTTCCTTATTATTTCCAGCACAGCTGAATGTCATTAAAACATTTCTATGCACAACAGGGGACATACATATAGTTAATCCTGATATCCTACAGTCCTCAGGCTTCAGCTCTGGAAATAATAACAAAAATGTTTTTTTTTAATATAGGGTTTTTAACCATAGAAGAACACGTTGAAGGTTCCAGGTAGAACTAATTGTGACCATTACTTGATGAGTTGGGCTAGACTGAACTTGACGATACTGAGCTAGAAGTTCAGCGGCAAAGCACAACCTTTTTACCATCTTGTGTAAATGGTTTTCAGATAAAAATGACCACTAAATGTGCTCTAAATTCATATATGCATTAGTTTGTGATGATAAATTGTAGAATAGGTCTTACACAGCGAAACTGCAGTAATGATATAAATCTACATACAATATGATTTACATCATGATTGTGATTTTCTGGCACTAGTATACCCATAGTAGACTTCAAATCTACTTTGAAGGTCCTATCTGTACAGATGTTTGCCCTGCAACTGAAGAAGGGTCTCGACCCGAAAAGTCACCCATTCCTTCTCTCCAGAGATGCTGCCTGTTCCGTTGAGTTACTCCAGCATTTTGTGTCTACCTTCGAAAATAAATGTTGCCTGTTTGAACTCATTGAAGCCAAAGAGTACTATGGAAAATGCAAGGCTTACAATGTAACATTATTTATAACAATTTAATTATAATTATGTAGATATTTTATATAATTTTATTATAACTGGGATTTATAAGGAAAATGCTTGAGCTTTTAAACAAAAACATATTTTCTTCTTAACAAACCCCTGGGTGTAATAAATGGGAAATATTAAGGGAATTGACTGAAACAAATACAATAGTGACATTTAAGGATTTCTGTATAGGCATGTGAATATGCAGGGAATAGAGGTGTATGGATTATGTGTATGCTAAAGCAGTTGATCTTGGCATTATCTTCAGTATAGATTTTGTGGGCTGAAGGGCTGGCTGTTGTGCTGTATTGTTCTACGTTTAAATACAGAGTGGAAACAGGCCCTTCGGCCCACCAAGTTTGCACCACCCAGTGATCACATGTACACTAGTTCTATTCTGCACACGGCATAATTTACAGGAGCCAATTAAGCTACAAACCTGCATATCTTTGGAGTGTGGGAGGAAACCAGTGCACCTGGAGAAAACCCATGTGGTCACAATGACCTACAGAGACCCGTAGCCAGGATCGAACTTGGGCACTGTAAGGCAGCAACTCTACTGCTGCACCACTGCGCTGCCCAACCTCTGTTAATAGTTTGAATTACTGATTATTTTTCCAGCGTCTTTGGGTGAGACCCTGCTCATTCTGTATCCTTTCAGGTCAATCATTGTTCAAATACAGAAATGTCTGCTCCTTGTGTTCCACCACCTCACTTCTATTTGCTTTCTTGAGCTTGTTATTGTGAAGGATGAAGTTAAAATGCTAACACTAACCAGAAAACATGCCGTGACTCAATCCTATTTTCGGATAAAAATTGGCATGATTTACTTTCCATTCTTTAGACGTTTTGATTTGGAAATAATTAAACGGCAATGATTAAAGAACAAACATCTGGGGGACTACATTTAGCAAGGAAACTTGAACACATACTGCAATAGATATGTAGGACAAATCTACTCCCATCAAATTACAGCAATATCCAAGGAAACTGATGGTGTTATTGTTTCTTGGCTATGAAGTCTCCAGTAATTATTTTTGAATAAGCTTCATCTTTATTCATAGGCTGTGTCTATAATTAACACGTTACAATTGTTCAACACAAAAATAAGATTTCATATGTTCCATTACTCTAGTAAAAGTACAATACATATTGTTTTGTTGACATGATGGTTGTGCGTAGCTCCTCCAACATCTGCTGAGGCTGATAGAATTCCGCTAAGGGTAATTTTGAAGCTCTTTGACTGCTTATAGTTATCAACAATTGTTTGCCTTATAAAGAAAAATGAAAAAATTAAGCCGTGTTCAGGAAAAATAAAAATACTCTCATCAACATGCTTTGTTTAAAACAGTAATTTTATTCAAAATTCTTTCTCCCTTTCTAAATCTTTATATCCATAATTATTCTTCAATGGTGGCATCTAATCTCATTTCATGGTTGGAGGCTTTCATGGACATTATTCTAAATAATGATACTATTATTATATAATTTGCATATGTGTAGTGACTTGAACAGGATAAAATATCCCCTGGCGCTTTATAGGAACATTAACAAAGAAAGGTTTGCAACACGTCGCAAAAGGAGCTATTTAGATATGTGACTTTAAAATTGGATACATTTGACCTTGCTGTGGTGGCACTGTGGTGCAGCAGTAGAATTGCTGCCTTACAGCGGCAGAGACCCGGGTGTGATCCTGACTACTGGAGTTTTTGCATTCTCCCTGCGATCGCGTTAGTTTTCTCCAGGTGCTCCTGTTTCCCCCACACTCCAAATATGTACAGGTTTGTAGGTTAATTGGCTCCAGTAACAAACGTTGTAAATTGCCCCAAGTGTGGTGGATAGTGCTGGTGTACGGGGTGGTTGCTGGTCAAGGTGGTTTTAAATTCTAAAGTCTGTAATGCAGGACAATGAGACATTCAAGCAAATAACTGTTTCACTTCAGAGTAATGTCACTGTGTCTGGGAGTGAAATGGGAAATTACTATTTCCAGGTTTTTTCATCTCTCTTGAACTTTCTGTTGTGGGTGCAATTCACCCACGTCAGTGGAACAGTGAATGATGCCCCATGGATACATCCATTTGGAGCAGTGCAGCCAAACTAAGACCACTTTTTTTAGGGGGACAATCATGTGTCTCATTGGAACCACTACAGCAAGCAACTCCATTTTTGTGGCAAACACAACCCTCCATTTATCACACTTCCTATATTTTCATTTGTACTTCCTCCTCGTCCCCACACCATCTGTTCCCCTCCCTTCTTAACCAATCATTCCTCTGACCTTCCGCTGGCCCAGGACTATATCTAATGATTTGCTCCACCACATTGGAAGTGTGATCTCTACCACAAAGCCATTTCCCACACCCAGTTTCCAGTCCATACCCCACACTTACCAACCCCCTGGGAACGTGATCCAAGTGGTTCTGGCCACTGCCCTTCGTCCGCAGGTCCCCATTCCTGACCTCAGTTCCTGGAGGCACAACTTTGAAAATGAGGGATATTTCCTCTCTGATAAAGTTCGACTATAAAGTTTAAAATATTTGGTCATGAATTGTGTCAGAAACTGGTTAGAAACAGAGCTGAGCTTTATTTGTAAAAAAATGAAACAGAATAAGTACTACAGGTGCACAACCTTTTATCCGAAAGCCTTGGGACCAGACACTTGTCGGATTTCGGACATTTTCGGATTTCAGAATGGAAGATTTTTAGCGTAGATTAGGTAGGTAGCGTGGGCGGCTTGAAAAGTCTGGAGCTGCTGCCTCCTCCCGGGTAATACTATTCAAGAAGTTAATTCATTTTATGTGGAATCAGGACAGTCCCCTGATTTGATAAATAAGAAGTGATTAATATGCAGAAGATTAACGTTGTTTTACCGAACATCTTGACCAAAGTTAGTTGTTTGGTAGTTACTATTAATCTTGTTTACCAAACATCTACAGTAAATATGCATATAAATATGCACATTTTCACAAATGATCTGAGTTACCGCCTCTGCCGCCTGTGATGATGGATCTGGTTTTGTCATGAGAGGTGGACAATCACAATTGCAATATACCAAAGATAGACACAAAGTGCTGGATTAACTCAGCGGGTCAGGCAGCATCTCTGGAGAAAAAAGCATGGTGGCATTTCAAGTCAGGATCATTCTTCAGACGTCTGAAGAAGGGTCCCAGCCTAAAACCTCACCTACCCATTTTCTCCAGAGAAGTTGCCTAACCCGCTGAGTTACTCCAGTACATTGCGTCTATCTTTGGTATAAACAGGCATCTGCAGTTCTTTGTTTCCACGCATTTGCAATGCAGTTATCTACTGTGAAATGTCATTAGGTTGCCCTGCAAATATCATCCATCATGACAGGCAGCTTGTCTAAAGATGGGAAATAAAATATTTATTCTTTATTTCGAGTAACTTGTGCAAATGCTGATAACTGAAACTCAGCATCAGTAATGTTAGGTTGTGAGATCTATACTGAATGTCAAAGCTGCAAACAAACAGAATTAGAATTCACCTTTGCATTTGTGCTGCAAGTAATGTGTGAAGTGGTGAACTGATTTAGAATTAGTGTCAAGGTCCTATCAATAGTCATGAAAATGTATAACAGCGCAGATACATTGAACTTTCTAATCCCCTCACGAGTGCTAATGCTTCTTATTCTGTTTGAGTACAGTTCTGCTCACAGACACTGAACGTATGAGATGTAAATTCATTAAGTTTCTCTTTATCTAGCAGAGGGGAGATCACTGCCCCAGCATTGTATGCAGATGAAGCTCATACTAGTTTGATCACTTGTGATGCAATATAGCAATATACTACCGACAAGCTGACCTTAACACAATTAGAATGCTTTATCACAGAATTACATTAACTTCTATGTTACATCTACGTTACATCTTTCGTCAATTGCTCATTCCAGAAATACAATAGCATTGTCAAATTGGTACGTGACTCTGCAGGCTCCACTCCGAATTTGAAATGAACATAGAGTTCAAATAGGGAGGAAGTTTAGATTTATTATTGTCATTTGCACCAAGGTACAGTGAATCCGGTAATACTAAACATAAATATGATTAGGCTAACTTAAATAGAAATAGTACGCAAAATAAGGTTCCCAACATTGTAGTGCACCAGTTCCAGGGACAAATTCTAATGTCCTCAATGGGGTAGAGGTGAAACAGATTTGGGAGAACTCTTCCTTGCTGACCAAGATGCCCCATCTAAGCTTTTGTTCACATTTGCTCCATATCTCTCTAAACCTCTCCTATTAATGTTACCTGTCCACATGCCTTTTAAATGTTGTTTAAAGTATCTGGCTCAACTACCTCCTCTGGCAGCTGCTTCCATCTAACCACCACACTCTGTGTGAAAACGTTGCCCTTCAGGTTCCTATAAAATCTTTCCCCTCTCAACTTAAACCTCGGTCCTCTGGTTCTTGATTCTCCCATCACCCTATGAATTCCCCTCATGATTTTATACACCTCTAAAAGATCACCCCTTAGCCTCCTGCACCTCTAGGATAAAGTCTTAGCTTTCCCAATCTCTCCCAGTAGCTCGAGCCCTCATGTCCTGCAAACATCCTTTTAAATCTTCTCTGCACTCTTTCCAGCTTAATGACATCTTTCCAATCACAGGGCAACCAAAATTGAGCGCAATACTCCAAATGTGGCTGCACCAACGTCTTGTACAACACCGTGTGAATCAAGTGGCCGGTGGTCAAGTGGTCTCTTTTGCCTTTCAATTTAAGGCTTTTTGAGTATTTTCAGTTCAGTGCTATTCAGGCAAGTGGAAAAATAATCTGTAAAACATAGCAGAACACTGCCTTGCAGCTATGAGTGTCCTTCAATCAATATTTAATTAATTACTAATATATTCAAATTAATTATAACAGCCTCAAAGGCTAATGGCATATTTAATATTCATCACTTTTACATCAAGTTTTTTTTTTAAATGAGCAATGTTTCAGGAGTGTGGAGAGAGAGAGAAGTTGGATAACCACACTAACTGTGATAATGTCCACTGATTATTTGACACAAAGAAGATGTTTAGTCTGCGTTGTGATAAATCCAGGCTGTCTTGTGATTAGGTCATTTGTAATGATAACAGGACAGTTTAAACCCCTTGTCAGACATGATCAGTGGGCTTGCAGGAGGAGAAATAGTATCAACAGCTGGGAATGAATGTAGTCTTTCCAAGTAGGGTAAACGTGTGAAAGGAGCAATTTCATATCAAGGTAGGGAAATCATTCATTCCAGATATATTCAAAGTAATTTCAACCAAAGTAACAAAATTAGCCTCCTGATGATACGATTAGAAAAATTTAGAGTGGATATTAAATACTTTTCTGCTACATGACGTTTGATGTGATCTGAGGAAGTTCAATCATTCTCTAACCTAGCAGGGACTAGAGAGAGGATTCTGCATGGCTCAACATTCATAATATCTAAGACACGATGAGGCGGCGCACTTCAATTATAGACAAAACGAGGGATTTTACTGGGATTCCCAAAGGATAAGATTTTCCCCAAGATGGATGTAACACGACACTGAAAGCATTTACATTTAACATGCTTTTCATCTAATTTGACTGTATTTGATGAAACAAGTTCAGAAATGTATTCCTTAAGCCATGTTGTACCGACCTTTGATATGTTTGATGAGTTTGTGCAGGAGAAGATTAAACTGTAAAACAAATTAACAAAGCTTGATTTAAATGCAGAAGCTCATTTACACATTACCCAAGAGTACTTTAAAGGTATTTTTTTTATTATTTTGTCATTTCATACCCTACCTAAGATACTGTGCTTTACTAAAGCAAGATTCAAGGAAACATTGAACACTTGCTGTATCTACATTTGTTTTTCTTTAATAAGTAAATTTACTGAGAGCTTTACACTGAATAACTAAGCAGCATTTTCCTTAATTTCTCACTATTTCTCAGGGAAGGTGCACAAATGACTATCCCACCTCCTTCCCCCTGCCACATAAATCCCTTCTTTTGGCATGACATTTCACTCCTCTACTCTTCTTGTTACAGCCTTTTGTCTTTTTTTCTCTGGCCTTTGTCCACACAAGTGCCGTTCGACCCTCCTCATCTATATCCACCTAGCACTTGCCAGCTTTGTTCCACCAGTCCCCCTCCCATTCCCTTTCCAGCTTTCCCCCCCCCCCCCTCCCCAACTAGTCTGAAGAAGGGTCCCAACCTGAAACATCACATATCCATGTCTTCCAAAGATGCTGCCCGACCTGTTGAGTTATATCAGCTCTTAGTTTATCTTTAGATGCAAGGAACTGCAGATACTGGTTTACCAAAAAAGACAAAGTACTGGAGCAGCTCATCAGGCCAGGCAGCATCTCTGGAGAACGTGGGTAGCTGACATTTTGGCTTGGGATCCTTTCAGACTTCATTCTGCTTGATCCACTGAGTTACTCCACCACTTTGTGTCATGGTTAATATTTTCTCAATTTGGTTGTGTTTTGTGGATTACTATAAAGATATCAAATCTAGTTTCTAAATCATCATTTGTCACATTGCAAGGTTTGAATATGTTTGAACATTATGGAGGGAACCTCACTCAGTATCTCGCTGAGACTGAATGGTACCTCCATAGACCCAGCTCTGGGCTTAAATCACATATATTCTGCACACTTACAAGCCTGGGATGGCACAGCGCTAACTCCACATGTCCTCCAGCAACTCCGAAAAATCAGAAACCCCTTTTCTATATTTATTTTCCACTTTTCTTTCAACAGTTATATCGCATGTGATATTATGGACCTTTCCCATTTTAATGTCCGTTTCTTTTATTTTGAAAATTAGGATTGTCCTTTGGAGGAGAAACATTTTCCGGCAGCACATTCCCAGTAGAAAAACCAAAATGGTGAAGTCAAACAGAGATGGGAACGTGAATGATTACAGCAACCTACACTGTTGCAGTGCTTAGGCAGGTGAAGGAAAACTGGAGGAGATACTTTGCTGCAATTACTTCACACATGTGAAGTTGAAGAATTGAATTAGAAAATGTAAATCTTAGCAGAGATGTGTGGTGTGGCTCAGGTCTTGAAGTGTGCAAGTCAGGTTAACATGTTTGTTCACAAGTCATTCGGTCTTCCTGAAAATCAAGTGATGTCACAGCAAAAATCAGATGAATAGATTTATGGCCAATTACAATGATATTGGAAAGCAAACATGATAAAGATAAATAATGAAAAGCTGCTTCAATAGAAAGAACTGATTTAGATGAAATTTGCATGAAGGGAGAAGTTAAAAAGAAAGCAGGTGCTATTCTGGAATAATGAAGGCACTGAAGGATTAATGGGCTGTTCCATGGATAAAAGAGAAGGATCAGTTTCTTATGGGCTGGCCTCATCACATGCGCTGACAGTGAATCTTGCCATTTGTTTCCAATATCCAATTCAGTTAATTGGTATATTTCCTCTATTGACCAGGCCAAAGGAGAAACAGGTGAAACATTTATATTATGAGTTTTCCTTTATTTACTTCAACCACAACCTTGCAGTGACGCAACGGTAACTTTTGCCATTCTTGTTTATTGGGGATTAATTGGGAACACTTGTCCTTCTCTCTGAAATATTTATTTGATATCTCGATATGTGTGAGTGTGTGTGCGTGTGTGAGAGTGAAAAAAAGTATTTTCACACACACCCACACACTGACTGATATCATTAATATTTGAACTGAACTGGGGCTCAATCCAATCCATTTGTTTAAATTGTATCATATACGAGATATATAGAATTTATAAGGTAGACATAAAATGTTGGAGTAACTCAGCGGGACAGGCAGCATCTCTGGAGAGTAGGAATGGGTGACGTTTCGTGTCGAAACACATCTTCCCTTACATATAAAAGGCATCTGTTATAAAAGGAATCAAAAATGCTTTTCTTCCAGTCAAAACAATCCCAGCCAATACCCATCCCTGGATAATTTCCCATCAACTAGATAAGAACAAAGATTTTTTTTTAATAAAGATTAACATAAATAATAGTAATGCAGACCCCTCAAAGACAAATAAATTATCATGGAACTGAAAATTAGAAATTTGAGACTTGCACATTAGTTAGATCTGATCAAAGGATGAAGATGAGATGCCAAAATTACATTTAATAAATTGACAGAAGCACCTGATTTAATATGTCCACCATGGAAACCAGTGTTGTTAGCTAACATAGAAATATTTCAGTGAATTTTAAGATGCAGGAGTAAAAATTCTTGAAGCTTTAATAAAATGGCTTCTCAGACATTTGCTCCGTTGCATTGGAAAATATGAGCTGAGGGCCAATTAGTAGAAACATGTTTGGGAACAAACTTAATAAATGTTAGGACAAATGCCCTGAGAGGGACCTGGTATGGATTTGTACAGCATAGGTCATGTCTAAGGAACATGATTAAATACACTGATGAGTTAAGAAGCTCGCATGTGTCGCAGAATATAATTTGTAAGGACTTGCAGAATGCATTTGACATTTTCACATAGGAAACTAATAAGAGCACAATTGGAGGCACAATTGGCGTGGAAAGGCAAAGGTGAGAGAGTAGATGGGGAATACGAATTATGATATATACTCAAATTGAAAAGGCAGATTTCCTTCACTGAAGGACATTTATGAACCACTCAGGCTCATTTTATTGATGCTATCTTCTTATGTTAGTTTTAAATAATTGCTCGTTTAAATTTCTCAGCTGCTGAGATGGGATTCAAACTCATGTCTCTGGGTGCAAGTCCATGATTTAACTTTGAGCATTGTGCCTTGGTTCACAAATGTGGTTCAATTTACATAGAAACATAGAAAATAGGTGCAGGAGGAGGCCATTCGGCCCTTCGAGCGAGCACCGCCATTCATTGTGATCATGGCTGATCGTCCCCAATCAATAACCCATGCCTGCCTTCTCCCCATATCCCTTGATTCCACCAGCCCCTAGAGCTCTATCTAACTCTCTCTTAAATCCATCCAGTGACTTGGCCTCCACTGCCCTCTGTGGCAGGGAATTCCACAAATTCACAACTATCTGGGTGAAAACGTTTTTTCTCACCTCAGTCTTAAATGGCTTCCCCTTTATTCTAAGACTGTGGCCCCTGGTTCTGGACCCGCCCAACATTGGGAACATTTTTCCTGCATTTAGCTTGTCCAGTCCTTTTATAATTTTATATGTTTCTATAAGATCTCCCCCTCGTCCTTCTAAACTCCAGTGAATACAAGCCTAGTCTTTTCAATCTTTCCTCATATGACAGTCCCACCACCCAGGGATCAATCTCGCTGCACTGCCTCAATCACAAGGATGTCCTTCCTCAAATTAGAAGACCAAAACTGTACACAATACTCCAGATGTGGTCTCACCAGAGCCCTATACAACTGCAGAAGAACCTCTTTACTCCTATACTGAAAACCTCTTGTTACGAAATTTAGGCACAAGAAACTGCAGAAGCTGAAATCTTAAGCAAAGCACAAAGTACTGGAGGAACTCAGTGCGCCAGGCAGCATCTGTGGAAGGAATGGACAGCTCTGGAGGGAATGGGCTGCAAAGTCTGAAGGTTCCTGACCCAAAATAAAGTCTGTCCACTCCTGTCCACAGATTCTGCCTGACACACTGAGTTCCTCCAGCAGTTTGTTTTTTCCTATTTTAAAGTTAATGTTTTTAAGATTAATGTTAATGATACCACCCTAGGGTTCGAGAGGTTAGATAGATTGTCAAAAACCAAGGATGCCATGCCATCTTTGCACATTATAAATTTGTTTGTGTTCATAAGCCACTGGTTAAAAAAAAAGCCTCCCACGAACAGGCACTGATATAGGAGGCTGTGGAGTGTAAGCAAGTATCACCTGACAAAACAGATGGTAGTCTTCCATTACTGAAGGCTGGGCCACATTGTTAATACAACAACATATGGGATGTGACTGATCAGCGTCTGATACCCAAGCCAACAATAGATGCTGCAGTCTTACCGGTTGCTGATGAGAAACGGTTGTGTATATTTGTGAATTAGAAGAATTGCATTATCAAACCCATCATTTCAAATTTAAGAGATTTGTTGAGTACTTTGAGAACAATACAAGTTGTTTTTGAAGATTGAGCAAGAGTCTTTATTTTAAAATAATACTCAATTACTGCATTATGTTATTTCTACTTGAGGTAATTCACATATTTAAGCCATTTCCAGTATAGCTGAGAGCATAAATCTGCACACAACTGTGTGAGATGGCAAGTTGACAATTCTGTACTCAATCCATTACTTCCTGATCATTGCATTTTTTTGTCATTACGTTTTCATGAATAACTTCTTTGCATCCACATTTTCAATGGAAGTTAACAGTATAATCCATGGTGGGTTTCTAGTGCTGGTTCTCCAGTCTGCACTTTGGGCTGTAACCTACTGGACAATGCTAGCAATTCTGTGCCAGTCGTCTGCCAAGTACAGGGTTTCCGTGAGATCGCGCATGTTGAACATGCTGGCTGAAAATAATTTTCTGTGATGGGGGGGGGAACTCAAGTGGAAGTTGATGAGATCATCCATTTGGCATGAGTGGGAAAATGTGGTTACAAATGTTCCATCCTTTAACATTTACATGCTGGGCCCTGCCATTGTTGAGAAGGGCGAAGATTTGGAACTTCATTTACCATTTACGTGGCTGCCTCCAGCATTTTGCTTTAGCTATTTTGTTGTATTAAGACCTGTGTTGCAGCTTTGTTGTGTTTTACACGCGTCTGACAATCATCCTGCATGATCATCCATCATCTATATTCTACGATGCACTAGGGTTGATCTCCTGATTCACTGGGAATGGTGGAGTGTGAGCCGTGTCAGGCTATGGTTAAAATTGTAGTAGAGCACATTTCTGCTGCGGCTGATGTCCAATGTGCCACAATGATGCCCAGATTTGAGCTGCCAAATCTGTTCTGATCCATTTAGCAGAACAAATGTGCACAAACTGATGCAGGGTGTGCCTCATAGAAAGATAGGACCAGGTCTCCAGTGGATCTCTGCAGTGATTAATTCTACCACTGTTGTTGTGCTACATGAAGACTTCCGAGGAAGTCGAGGGTTTCTTCTTTCTATTGATGAGAACAAGAGAGGGGGAGACAAATAGGACTGGGGGGTTATAGAGTCATGCAGAATGGCAACAAACTCTGTTGCCCAACTTGCCTATGCCGACCGAGATGGCCCATCTACACTAATCCCATCTGACTGCATTTGGACAATATTCCTTCCCATAAGGACCTGTCTGTCCTTGATCTCTCAATTGCCATCTTAGGCCACATGTTCTGCTGATATTCTGCCTGGGTAGCCTACAAGCCAATGGCATGGACATGGAACTCTACATTTTCAGATTAACCACACCACTCTCTCTCCTATTGATCTACCCCAATCCTCATAAGCAAACACTTTTTAAACACTCACCCTTTCCCCATCATCCAGTTATTTTTCCCTCCTCCTCCTCCTCCTGTTCATCACCCAATACAACTTCATCCCATCTATGCACTATCCCTACAATCCCATCTGTGCACTATCTCTACAATTCATTCCACCGCTTACCAGATTCCACCATCTGCAGCCCTTTGTCTATTCCACTCACCAGCCTCTGAGACCATCTCCACCCTTCTCTTCCCTACAGAACTCATCTGTCAATAAACCTCTCCTTACCTAGATTCACCTATTATTTGTCAACTCCTGTCGCACTCCTTGCCCTTGCCTCCTTTGACTATGATCTCCCCACTACCCAAGTCTTGAAGAAGGGTCCTAACCCAAAACCCGCCCTGTCCATTGCCATCTACAGCTGCTGCCTGGCCCACTGAGTTACTCCAACATACTGTTTTATGCAGATTCTATTATCTGCAGTCTCTTGCATCTCCTAGGTTAGACTCAAGTTAAAAGTCATAAAAAGGCACTCTTAGATATCTGCAGTCTGCAAAAGCTTGATTTTGTCCACATGATGTCTTAACATACAAGTTGGGGGGTTTCTGTGGCCCTTATAAGGGTTTCTGAGGGAATCGCCAGTTATTTTTGCAGTTGAAACGGCAAAAGCCATTACACTATTCTTAAAGTAATGTGACATCTGTGACCTTTTGCTTAATGCAAAAACTGTTGCTGCATTGATTACACTTTGATTGAAGAGGTAGGGACTAATGGGAAGGGAAAGTTAAGGGCCCATATGGGAGTAGGGGTGACAAGGATATCAAAGCCCACCTCCAGAAAAATCAGGGCTTGAGAATGTGGGATAAGTGCAATAAAATTTCAAATTAGATGTTTCCAGCTTATTAGAGCTTCTGCAAGCTTATTGAGTTTTGGAATTTTAGAAGCAATGTGGAGAATTGATAAGTACAGTGTTGTATCCCGAGGGGGCATGTTGTACTGCAATTATGTCTGCAAGCACAGAAACTAAAATGTGCTTTTGTCAATTGATTAGAAATTTGGAATACTTGACATTATGACGCTCTTGACTGATAAGCACTTTGATCTTTAATAATGCGAGGGCTGGCCAAGTGTCACTAAAGTTATTGAAGAACTTTAAAGAGAAGTTTAGCTCCAATTTTTTTTCCCCCTGTGCACAATTCACACCAGCATTTTTTTTTGTTTTAATGGCACAAATTTCTTTCATTCTTTTGTGAAAGTGTTGACACGTTAGCAGAGTCGTCGCAAATGACTATTGCCCCATAACGATAGAGAGGAAACATCTGCTGCTCTCTGCTGGATGTGCACCTGCTTCTCATGCTGGGTAAAGGGGCAAGTTTTGTCCATGCCTGATGTTGGTTTCAGAATCTCTGCATTTACAGAGGTGGAAACCCTACCTGAGTTATTAGAAGAGAAAAGAAAAATTTCAAAGTGATGAAAAGACATTAAGGCTATGTAAAACTATCAGACCACCAAATGGTGTGCAATTTTATTAAGTTGCTAAATCTTCAAATTCAGTTTTAATTTTAGAGATACAGCATGGAAACAGGCCCTTCAGCCTACCAAGTCAGCGCCAATGTGCCGGGAGATTGCAGACAGCTGCAGGTCAAATAAGGTTGTTGTAGTAGGGGATTTCAACTTTCCCAATATAGACTGGGAATATCATAGCATGAAGAGTTTAGATGGGGTGCAATTCCTCAAAAGTGTTCAGGAGAGTTTTCTTAAACAATATGTAAGGCCCCCACACATGTGAGGGCAACGCTGGATCTAGTGTTGGGAAATTGGGAAGGGCAAGTTAATGAAGTGTGTGTGTGAGGCCTTTTGGGAAAAGTGACCACAGTCGATTAGGTTTAAGATAGTTATGGATTAGGACGGAGAGGGTCCACATGTTAAAATACTCAACGGGGGTAAGGGCAACTTTGAGGGTATGAGAGAAGATCTCGCTCAAGTTGACTGGAGCAGGTTATTTGAGGGGAAAGGAACATCGGCCAAGTGGGATGTTTTTAAAAGTGTACTGAAGAGAGCTCAGGATGTGTACATCCCCTTTAGAGTGAAAGGCAAAGCCGACAAACGTAAGGAACCTTGGCTGATGAGGGAAATTGAGACATTAGTCAAAAAAAAGGATGCATGGGACAGGTATAGGCAACTGGGATCAAGAGCGTCCCTAGAGGAATTTCGGGAACTAAGGAGCAAACTAAAAAAGGAGATCAGAAGGTCAAAAAGAGCCAGAAGATAGCTCTGGCAGGTAGCATAAGAAACAATCCCAAAAGATTTTATAAATATATTAGTGGGGAAAGGGTAACTAGAGAGAGAGTGGGACCTCTCAGGAATAAAAGCGGTCACCTCTGTGTGGAGCCACAGGAGATAGGCAAGGTCCTCAATGAGTATTTGCAATCTGTATTTACTGAGGAGAAAGACAGTAGGACGAAGGAACTTGGGGCAGTCAATGGAAGTGGCTTGAGGGCAGTCAGTGTTACCATCGAAGAAGTACAGAAGGTACTGTCGTGTTTGATGGTAGACAAATCTCCAGGGTCTGATCAGATATATCCGAGGACATTGCGGGAAACTAGAGAGGAAATAGCGGGAGCCCTGGTTGAAATTTACGAGTCATCCTTAAATACAGGAGAGGTGCTGAACAATTGGAGGGTGGCAAATGTTGTGCCTCTTTTCAAGAAGGGCTGCAGGGAAAATGCTGGGAACTATAGGCCGGTGAGCTTAACGTCTGTAGTTGAAAAGTTACTGAAGAGTATTCTGAGGGCTAGTATATACAGGCATTTGGATGGACAAGGGGTGATTAGGGAAAGTCAAGTCAAGTTTATTTGTCACATACGGATACGAGATGTGCAGTGAAATGAAAAGCAGGGTTTTGTACTTGGGAGGTCGTGTCTCATAAATCTGATTGATTTTTTTGAAGACGTGAGCAAAAATGTTGATGAGGGCAGAGCTGTAGATGTTGTGTACATGGGCATTAGTAATGCGTTCGACAAGATTCCGCATGGTAGGCTGCTCTGGAAGGTTAGATCTTATGGGATCCAAGGAGGGATAGCTGAATGGATAGCAAATTGACTCCATGGAAGGAAGCAGAGGGTGATGGTGGAAGATTGTTTCTCAGAATGGAGGCCTGTGACTAGTGGTGTGCCACAGGGTTCGGTGCTGGGCCCGTTACTGTTTGTCATCTACATCAATGATTTGGATGAGAACATACAGGGCAAGATTTGCAAATTTGCAGATTATACAAAAGTTAGTGGTTTTGCAGATAGTGAAGATGGTTGTGAACGATTGCAGCAGTATCTGGATCGATTGGCCAGGTGGGCGGAGGAATGATTGGTGGAATTTAATACAGAGAAACGTGAGGTGTTGCATTTTGGGACGTCAAACAAGGGCAGGACCTACACAGTAAATGGTAAACCTCTGGGTAGCGTTGCAGAGCAGAGGGATCTAGGAGTACAAGTGCATGGTTACATGAATGTTAAGTTGCAGGTAGATTAGATAAGGTGGTCAAAAAGACTTTTGGCACTTTGGCCTTCATTGGTCAGATTATTAAGTATAGAGGTTGGGAGGTCATGTTGCAGTTGTATCAAGGGCCTTTCCCACTTAGGCGATTTCTTTGGTGCCTGCCAGTGACTGTCACCGTCATAGCAGGTCACCGAAAAAATGCCGACTTGACCCCCCCCATGACAATGTCTACGACAAGCTACGAGAACGTACCACCTAGTCAACAACAAGCTACGACAAGCTACCGACAATCGGCGACCCATTAGGATGTCCACCTACGACCACACCTACGACAACTTACCACCACACAGATGACAACCTACGACAACCAAAGTCAACCTACCTCCACCTGTGACAAGCTACAACAAGCAACGACCATGTTGGTGACAACTGAAGACAACTGAAGTCAATTCAGTCGCCGGTTGATGTAGGTAGTCGCCAATGGAATTCAACAAAGTCAGCACCTGGCGACAACCATCGTCACCTGCCGACAACCCGCATCATCCTGGCGACAACCTACAACAGCATCTACGACAGGAAAAGACAAGCTACGTGAAGCCCACAGTCGCCGAAAAGTTTTGAACATTTCAAAATCCAGCTACCAGAAAAACGTAATGACTCTTTAGGCAACTTGAGACTACTCACGACCATACATGCATCACCCCGCCACCATGTAGCAACAGCCTAGTCACCTGCAGTCGCTGAAAATATCGCCTGTGTGACAGGGGCTTAAGATGTTGGTGAGATCGCGGTTAGAATACTAAGTTAGTTTAGTAGAATAGTTTCTTTATTGTCATTGTAACATGAACCATGTACAACAAAATTTAAAATGTCAGCCAGTCAGTGCAGCATTCAAACATTTCTAAAAGCTAACGATACATACAAGGTAAAATATTAAAGATAAACAACTAAATAAATATCACGAACAAAGCACGCATACACACCCAACTCTGGGCACGATGTTATAGGAAAGATGTTGTCAAGCTTGAAACGGTTCCGAAAAGATTTAAAAGTATGTTGACAGGACTAGAGGGTGTTTGTTATAGGGAGACGTTGAGTAGGCTGGGTCTTTATTCCATGGAGCATAGGAGGACGAGGGGAGATCTTATAGAGGTGTACAAAATCATAAGAGGAATCGATCGGGCAGATGCACAGAGTCTTTTACCCAGAGTAGGGGAATCGAGGATCAGAGGACATAGGTTCAAGGTGAAGGGGAAAAGATTTAATAGGAATCCGAGGGGTAACTTTTTCACATAGGTGGGTGTATGGAACAAGCTGCCAGAGGAGGTAGTTGAGGCTGGGACTATCCCATTGTTTAAGAAACAGTTGGGCAGATACATGAATAGGACAGGTTTGGAGGGTTATGGACCATGCACAAGGAAGTGGGACCAGGGTAGATGGGACATTGTTGGCCAGCGTGGGCGAGTTGGGCCGAAGGGCCTGTTTCCACACTGTATGACCAGCGATCACCCCCTACACTAGTTCTACCCTACACTCTCCGGACAGTTTTACAGAAGCTAATTAACCAACAAACTGGCACATCTTTGGAATCTTGGAAGAAATCAGAGCACCTGGAGAAAACCCACAGGGAGAACGTGCAAACTCCATGCAGACAGCACCAATGGTAAGGATCAATATTGGGTCTCTGGCACTGCAGAGCAGAACTCTACCACTGCACCACAGAATTTGTTTGGAGCACTCAAAGGAAATGGTGCAGTATAATTTAATTTGAAAAAATACCTCCTTATGGTCAATTTCTATCCATTAATATCCATGAATTGTAACCATTAGCAGAAGGAATGGAATTAAGTATTCTTCCAATATTGTGTCTGCTTTGGTGATGCACAGATACAATAACACAACTGCCTCAATCTAGATCAAAGTTTAAGAGCTGCCGTTTGTTGTTAAAGATTGTCTTTTAAAATGTGGTTTCAACTCAAAGTGCAGCGCATGGCAATTAAATAAAGGTTTGAGGGACGCGAGGGTTCTGGTTGCCATGCTTTGTGTTGTTTCTTCCTGCCTTCTGTGATCCAACATCTTCAATAGGTTAGTTTCAGCTGTTTGTTACGAGTAGATTTTCCTGTTTGTGCCGCACATCCACACGGAGCACACATGTCTGTACATATATATCCTACCTGATAAACTTCAGGCTTAGTAACCAAGGGACATTCATAAAAGATTGCATATTTATGAAGCAACTTTGGCAATTATTTTTGCATTCTTTACAAAACAGCTGTGGCAAGAATGTAAATCGCATTACATTCTCATTACATCATCAGGATGGAAACGATAAACACCTTGACTGTATCATTTCCATCCTTCAGCACAACAGAGTGGCCTGCATTACTCAGAGGTCACAGGATGGCGAGTGTGGGAACCAGGAAAACATCCCACAGCTGCGTAAGGGGATCTCTTAGGGGGGAAGAGGCAAATAGCTGGAGCAGAGCAGGAGATCTCTACAGCACAATGCCATATCTGACCAGGCATCATTGACATTACACGCTTCGGTCCTTTACAGTGCTACTCTTCTTCATGAGCACGAATATTAACACAAAGTTAGTATCTCCTTCGAACAATAGAGCTGAAATCAGTCCCACATGGGCAGAGTAGAAAGAGGGTGAATTCAAGTCTGGAGGTCTTCACCAATGAAATCTAGGATTGCAGCTGAGATACCACCTGCTCCTCAGGCTCGACTGGTGTTTTAAACTTATGGATTATGTAAAATGGCACACATGGGCACTCACATACATCACACCTTGAATTCAATCAACTCATTGATTGATCATTGCATGTGATTGATTGGTTTAATGTGGGGAAAACTGAACATGTTACACATGCAGAATGAATTGTCATTTTTATACTTTCTTTTGTGGTAAAAAAACTAAAAAAAACTAAAGCACTAAAAAAACTTTTTGTTCCAATGAAGCAAAACTATATCTTGAATATGTTTAAAATAAAGTGTAGACCTTTTAAAATCTTCTTAAAATACTCATGTGCACACTATCAATCCTGGAATGTGTTGATTAATTATACCAGTGCCTTAATTAGGTTGCCTTTTACTATAAGGTATCAGGCAAAGTGGAAGGTTTGTTAGTTATTAAATTATTTGGGTTCATTTCAAAACTCAAATATTTATACATATTTTAATTAGTATGTATTACTTTTAATATGGTTTTATTTTTTAATTTAATGTTATTGGTTTTTAAATGCCAGAGACCTATAAAAAATAAATTACATCGAGTAGACAGCTGTCTTTCCATTTTCTCCAGTTTTGCTGGCTTCAAGGGCTCCAGTTACCTTCAAGGGAAAGACTTCAATATTCATTACCCAAGTGCCCACTGCTGTCTATTCATGCTCTGGACTCCAGGATGAAAAAGCAAGCAAGGTAGTCATTCTGGAACTAACCTGCATATGACAGGCATGGACTGACCACAATGATGGACTTTGGGGCAAGATGAGGTGTAAGGTAAAGATTTTGCCCAACACTACCCAGCCCCATTTCTTTTCTTGTCCAATTTAAGATATCTATTGGACTCACTTTGCACTTGGATTTAATGGGGCAGAAAGCTCAGGAAGGTTTAGGAGAGTATGGCCAAGTGAAATGGGAATCGATGTGAAGGGTGAGGGTGAGTAATGGGTTAAATATATTATATATGAATGTACAAAGTATAAGAAATAAAGTGGAAATTGGCAAGTATGATGTTGTGGGAATTACAGAGACCTGGCTGCAAGAGAACCAGGGGTGGGAACTGAATATTTAAGGGTATACATCCTATTGAAAAGACAGACAGGTGGGCAGAGTGGGGTGGGGTAGCTCTGTTGGTGAGGAATGAAATTCAGTCCCTTGTGAGGGGTGACATAGAATCAGGAGATGTAGAGTCAGTATGGATAGAGCTGAGGAATTGTAAGGGTAAAAAGACCCTAATGGGAGTTATCTACAGGCCCCCAAACCGTAGCCTGGATATAGGGTGCAAGTTGAATCAAGAGTTAAAATTGGCTTGTCGCAAAGGTAATGCTACAGTTGTCATGGGAGATTTTAACAAAAACATAGACTGGGAAAATCAGGTTGGTACTGGACCCCAAGAATAGGAGTTTGTGGAGTGTCTCCATGATGAATTCTTAGAGCAGTTTGTACTGGAGCTTACCAGGAAGAAGGCAATTCTGAATTTAATGTTGTGTAATGAACCAGATTTGATAAGAGAACTCGAGGTAAAGGGGCCATTAGGAGAAAGTGACAATGGACAATGGACAATAGGTGCAGGAGTAGGCCATTCGGCCCTTCGAGCCAGCACCGCCATTCAATGTGATCATGGCTGATCATCCCCAATCAATACACCCCCCCCCCCCCCCCCCCGTTCCCGTTCCTTCCCTCCCCATATCCCGTGACTCCGCTATTTTTAAGAGCCCTATCTAGCTCTCTCTTGAAAGCATCCAGATAACCTGCCTCCACCACCCTCTGAGGCAGAGAATTCCACAGACTCACCACTCTCTGTTGGAAAAAGTGTTTCCTCGTCTATGTTCCAAATTGCTTACTCCTTATTCTTAAACTGTGGCCCCTGGTTCTGGACTCTCCCAACATCGTAGAGTGCTGACATGGATAGAGAAGTGGTTGGTAGACTGGAAACAAAGAATAGGGATTAATGGGTCCCTTTCAGAATGGCAGGCAGTGACTAGTGGGGTACTGCAAGGGATGCTGGGACCACAGCTATTTACAATATACATCAATGATTTGGATGAAGGGATTCAAAGTAACATTAGCAAATTTGCAGATGACACAAAGCTGGATAGCAGTGTGAACTGTGAGGAGGATGCTATGAGAATGCCGGGTGACTTGGACAGGTTGGGGGAGTAGGCAGATGCATGGCAGATGAAGTTTAATGCGGATAAATATGAGGTTATCCACTTTCGTAGCAAAAACAGGAAGGCAGATTACTATCTAAATGGCGTCATTGGGAAAAGGGGAAATACAACAGGATCTGGGGGGTCCTTGTACATCAGTCAATGAAAGTAAGCATGCTGGTACAGCAGGCGAAAGAAAGCGAATGGTCTTTATTACAAGAATCGAATATAGGAGCAAAGAGGTCCTTCTGCAGTTCTACAGAGCCCTAGTGAGACCACACCTGGAGTATTGTGTGCAGTTTTGGTCACCTAATTTAAGGAAGGACATTCTTGATATAGAGGGAGTACAGCGTAGGTTTACAAGGTTAATTCCCGGGATGGCGGGACTGTCATATGCTGAGAGAATGGAACAGCTGGGCTTGTACACTCTGGAGGTTAGAAGGATGAGAGGGTATCTCATTGAAACATATAAGATTGTTAAGGGTTTGGACACGCTAGAGGCAGGAAACATGTGCCCTAATTTTGCCCACTAATCTCCTACGTGGGACCTTATCAAATTCTTTCTGAAAGTCCAGGTACATGACATCCACTGGATCTCCCTTGTCCATTTTCCTAGTTACATCTTAAAAAAACTCCAGATCCTCTGGCCACTACTATAATAGGAAGATTGTTTGTGTCCTCCTTCGTGAAGACAGATCCAAAGTATCTGTTCAACTCATCTGCCATTTCCTTGTTCCACATAATACATTTACCTTTTTCGGTCTTCAAGTGTCCAACTTTGGTCTTAACTAATTTTTTCCTCTTCACATACCTAAAGTAGCTTTTAATATCCTGCCTTATATTCTTGGCTAGCTTACCTTCGTACCTCATCTTTTCTTCCCACATTGGCTTTTTGGTTATCTTCTGTTTTTCTTTAAACATTACCCAATCCTCTTGCTTACCGCTCATCATTCTATGTTGTACTTCTTCACTTTAATTTTTGTCCTTGACGTCTCTTGTCAGCCATGGTCATCTCTTTCTCCCCTTGGAATCTTTCTTCCTCCAAGGAATGAGCTGATCCTGCACCTTCCGTATTATTCCCAGAAATACCTGCCATTTTGGTTCCACTGTCATCCCTGCTAGTGTATCTTTCCAGTCAACTTTGGCCAGCTCCTCCCTCATGGCCCCATAGTCTCCTTTATTCAACTGCAACACTGACACCTCCGATCTACCCTTCTCCCTCTCCAATTGTAGATTAAATCTGACCATTTTATGGTCACTGCCTCCTAATGGCTGATTAACCTCGAGGTACTTTCTCAAATCCGGTTCATTACATAACACTAAATCCAGAATAGCCTTCTCGCTGGTACACCCCAATACAAGCTGTTCTAAGAATCCATCACAAAGACACTCTACAAAGTCCCTTTCTTGGGGTCCAGTACCAACCTGATTTTCCCAGTCTACCTGCATGTTGAAATCTCCCATAACAACCACAGCATTACTTTTGCTACATGCCAATTTTAACTCCTGATTCAACTTGCGCCCTATGTCCAGGCTTCTTCTGTAGATTAGTCCCATTAGGGGCTTTTTACCCTTACAATTCCTTAGTTCTATCCATACTGGCTCCACATCTCCTGTTTCAGTGTCACCCCTTGCAAGGGACTGAATTTCATTCCTCACCAACACGGCAACCCCACCCCCTCTGCCCACCTGTCTGTCTTTTCGATAGGAGATATAATCTTGAATGTTCAGTTCCCAGCCCTGGCCCTCTTGCAGCCATGTCTCAGTAATTCCCACAACATCAAACTTGCCAGTTTCTAACTGAGCCTCATGCTCATCCACTTTATTCCTTATACTTCGCTCATTCATATACGGCACTTTGACCTCCGTATTCACTTCCCCCCTCACAATTGGCCCTGACCTTACTCTGTTGTCCATTCTCGAGCTTTCCTTCCCATTAGTTCGAGAACCTTTTCTAATTTTTCATGTCGTCACTTCCCCTTCAACTACATCTCTATAACAACAATGGCAGGTATTTCTGGGAATAATACAGAAGGTGCAGGATCGGTTCATTCCAAAGAGGAAGAAAGATTCCAGGGGGAGTAAGGGACGACCGTGGCTGACAAAGGAAGTCAAGGACTATAAAAAATAAAGATATAATATAGCGGGAATAGATGAGCGGGAAGCCAGAGGATTAGGAGACTTTTAAAGAGCAGCAGAAGATAACTAAAAAGGCAATATGGGGAGAAAAGATGAGGTACGAAGGTAAGCTAGCCAAGAATATAAAGGATGATAGTAAAAGCTTCTTTAGATATGTGGAGAGGAAAAAAATAGTTAAGACCAAAGTTCGACCCTTGAAAACTGAAACAGGTGAATTTATAATTGGAAACAAGGAAATGGCAGACGAGTTGAACAAGTACTTTGGATCCGTCTTCACTAAGGAAGACACAAACAATTTCCCTGATGTACTAGTGGCCAGAGGATCTAGGGTGATTGAGGAACTGAAGGAAATTCACATTAGGCAGGAAATTGTGTTGGGGGGACTGATGGACCTGAAGGCTGCTAAATCCCCAGGGCCTGATGGTCTGCATCCCAGGATACGTAAGGAAGTGGCTCTAGAAATCGTGGACGTATTGGTGATAATTTTCCAATATTTTATAGATTCAGGATCAGTTCCTGTGGATTGGAGGGTAGCTAATGTTATACCACTTTTTAAGAAAGGCGGGAGAGAAAAAACAGGGAATTATAGACCAATTTGCCTTACATCGGTGGTGGGGAAGATGCTGGTGTAAATCATAAAAGATGAAATAGCGGCACATTTGGGTAGAGGTTACAGGATCGGTCCGAGTCAGCATGGATTTACTAAGGGGAAATCATGCTTGACTAAACTTCTGGAATTTTTTGAGGATGTAACTAGGAAAATGGACAAGGGAGAGCCAGTGGATGTAGTGTACCTGGACTTTCAGAAAGCATTTGACAAGGTCCCACATAGGAGATTAGTGGGAAAAATTAGAGCACATGGTATTGGTGGTAGAGTACAGATATGGATAGAAAATTGGTTGACAGACAGGAAACAAAGAGTAGGGATTAACAGGTCCCTTTCAGAATGGAAGGCAGTGACTAGTGGGGTACTGCAAGGCTCAGTGCTGGGACCACAGCTATTTACAATATACATCAATGATTTAGATGAAGGGATTCAAAGTAACATTTACAAATTTGCAGATAACACAAAGTTGGGTGGCAGTGTGAACTGTGAGGAGGATGCTATGAGGATGCAGGGTGACTTGGACAGGTTGGGTGAGTGGGCGGATGCTTGGAAGATGCAGTTTAATGTGGATAAATGTGAGGTTATCCACTTTGGTGGCAAAAACAGGAAGGCAGATTATTATCTGAATGGTGTCAGGTTGGGAAAAGGGGAAGTACAAAGAGATCTGGGGGGTCCTTGTTCATCAGTCACTGCAGGTTCAGCAGGCAGTGAATAAAGTGAATGGTTTGTTGGGCTTCATAACAAGAGGAGTTGAGAATAGGAGCAAAGAGGTAATTCTGCAGTTGTACAGGGCCCCAGTGGGACCACACCTGGAGTATTGTGTGCAGTTTTGGTCTCCAAATTTGAGAAAGGACATTCTTGCTATTGAGGGAGTGCAGTGTAGGTTCACAAGGTTAATTCCCGGGATGGCGGGCTGTCATATGTTGATAGAATGGAGCAGCTGCACTTGTATACTCTGGAATTTAGAAGGATGAGAGGGAATCTTATTGAAACATATAGCGGAAGCTCAGGGGGGACCATGCCTTTGCTGTGTCGGCTCCGAGATTGTGGAATGAATTGCCTCTGCGCGTTAAACAGGCCCCTTCTCTAGCTGTTTTTAAGTCACTCCTGAAGACATATCTATTCTCCGTGGCCTTTGTAGACCCATGAGGTGTTGAATTGTTTATTAACTTTATTTGCGTGGTTTTGCTGCGTTGTTCGTACTCGTGTTTTATGTTTTTTAATTTATTGTTTGGATTTTCGTATGTAATTTATGCGCCTCGTGTTAGTTGTATGTTCTGTTGTTCTGCCTGTTTTATGATGTCTTGCTTGTTTTCTTTTTTCTGTACAGCACTTTGGTCAGCTTTGGTTGTTTTTAAGGTGCTTAACAAATAAAGTTATTATTATTATTATTATTATTATTATTATTATTAAGGGATTGAACAGGAAACATCTTCCCGATGTTGGGGAGTCGAGAACCAGGGGCCACTGTTTAAGAATAAGGGGTAGACCATTTAGAACGGAGATGAGAAAAAATGTTTTCACCCAGAGAGTTGTGAATCTGTGGAATTCTCTACCTCAGAAGGCAGTGGAGGCCATTTCTCTGGGCGCTTTCAAGAGAGAGTTAGATAGAGCTCTTAAAGATAGCGGTCAGGGGATATGGTGAAAAGACAGGAACGGGGTACTGAATGTGGATGATCAGCCATGATCACATTGAATGGTGGTGCTGGCTCGAAGGGCCGAATGGCCTACTCCTGCACCTGCACCTCCACCTGTCTATTGATTTGTATCACAGTCCTTCAAATTGTCAACAGCAATGGACCAAACAGTTGGATTAATTTCTTAGCTCGCCTGAAAATAACCATAACATGAAGCATTTTTATGTCAGTGCTTACTGACTGAAGTGGAATGAGACATTTGAGTTTACTGCCCTCTATGGATCATACTGTATTTTATAAAAATACACCTATGTGATGAATTATTTAAAATAATTTTGTCAAATTTATTCATGATCTTTTCTCTTCAGTTCTGCTATTGTTGCATTACAATGGATAAAACTCTAAATAAATCTACATTAATTTTATTTGCGACGAGGTTGCAGGAATATATTAGTTGCTAACACTGGCTGAATATTTATAACATGGTGATTTTCATCCACTGCTCATTTGTTCCTCAGTTGAGGAAAATCGAACGGAGGCCGTTGAGGCAGAGTTCTCAAAATGAAATAAAATTCAAGAAATTTAAAAAAAAATATAGGCTCATCTTTCTTAATGCAACTTTATCACACCTTGAAGAATATACTTGCAGAGCATTGCTTCATTTTGAATTATCTAGTGTTTTTGATCCATTTTCATAAAGTCTGACATGAACTCACCTAGTGTGATTTTCAAGTAGTCCTTTAACAACTTGAGTATCTGTTGGCATCATTGCTTGATTCTGCAAAAGTTGGCCAGGACCAGGCATTCCTCACTCATGCTCCAGTGATTACTACTTGTAAGTAGCCTAACCATTGGTAAATGCAATGATGTCTACAAAATGTTCCCAAAGATTGGAAGTGTAACCTTGTGAATATATTACAGAACTAAATTCCAGAAATAGAGGACATGCATTGCCATGTCATGTGTTCTACAGATACAAAAGGGCAATATCCAGTCCTCATGCTTGCATTCTATGCTTGTCCACATGTTCACAGTTGTCCCTCCAGAGATACACTCCGCATTGACCAACTTCCAAACTCACCCCTGTTCTCTGCTGACCTGTGGATCCTCGAGTTATTGGCTCTGACTTGAGCCTTAGCATTGTTCAAGCCTCCTGATGTGTTTACCAGATGAACTGGTGAGAGGTCAATAGCCCATTCATGTATGCTATGAAACATCGGGTGGAAATGTTCAAATATTACCCAAGAATGTAAAACAGGCAGGAGAGAAAACATAGGGGACGCGGCGTCCATAGCCCGGAATCCCTCGTGGGGGATCCGGGGGAAGAAGAAGCCTCCACCGCTGGCCCGTGGCCAACTTCTACCGCGGACCCGGCATGGACTTACCATCACCCCTGGAGGGGGAGCTTCGACCGCCGGCCCTGCGGTCTGCGGTGCTTCTGGCTGCGGCGCGGCGGGGACTTTAAATCTTCGACCGCCGGCCTGCGGCCTACACCAACCTGAAGCCGCGGTCTCCGGTGGGGAAGAGTCGACTATGGACTGGCTCTGGACTCTGGTCCCGACCACGGGGGGAAATGGAGGAGGACTGGCCAATTTTTGTGCCTTCCACCACAGTGATGAATGTGGTGGATGTTTGTGTTAAATTTTTATTGTGTATTGTGTATTCTTTATTATTGTATCACTGCTGACATATTCATTTCACTTGCACTTTATGTGCAATGTGATGAATAAACCGTATTGTATTGTATTGTATAATGCACTGCAGCGATCAGTGCACGGGCCCCCGGCTATTCATAATCAATATCAATGATTTGCATGAGGGGACAATTGCAATATATGCATGATTTGTCATGATACAAGACTTGATAGTAATTTGGGTTGTTAGAATACAGAGGGCATTCATGGAGATACAGGCAAACCAAGTTAATGGTCAAGGGTAAGCAGATGGAATATAGTGTCGAAAAGTGTGAGGTAGAAAAATGGAGAAGTGGAGCAATATTAAATGGTGCTGGTGTACAAATGCATCTGGGTGTCTTTACATAAGAGGCACAAAGTTAGCATGTTGATACAGCAGGAAGGTGAATGGTAAGCTCACCTTATATTGCAAGAGGATTTGAGCACAAAAGTCTTACTGCAAGTATATAGCAACGTGATGAGACTATTCCTGGAATATTGTGTATGGGTACCCAAGGAAGGATATGCATGAAATGGGTGAAGTGCGGTGAAGGTTGACCACACTGATTACTGGGATAGGGGAGTTGTTCACATGAGGAAAGGTTAAACATACTTGGGAGCACACTCTTTGAGATTAGAAGAATGAGAGAAGATTTCATAGAGGCTTACAAAATTCTTGCAGGGTTTGACAGGGTTTCTTATAGAAACTTACAAAATTCTTAAGGGGTTGGACAGGCTAGATGCAGGAAGATTATTCCTGATGTTGGGGAAGTCCAGAACTAGGGGTCACAGTTTAAGGATAAGAGGGAAGTCTTTTAGGACCGAGACGAGATCATTTTTTGCACAGAGAATGGTGAATCTGTGAAATTCTCTGCCACAGAAGGTAGTTGAGGCCTGTTCATTGGCTATATTTAAGAGGGAGTTAGATGTGGCCCTTGTGGCTAAAGGGCTCAGGGGGTATGGAGAGAAGGCAGGGATGGGATACGGAGTTGGATGATCAGCCATGATCATATTGAATGGTGGTGCAGGCTCGAAGGGCCGAATGGCCTACTCCTGCACCTATTTTCTATGTTTCTATGTTTCTATGACAGGTACAGTAAATGCTTTCTCTTCCTGGGGTGTTCCGAACCAGTCACGATATCAAAATAAAGTTTACTCAAGACTGGAATGAGAAGACTTCTTCACTCAGAGGGCAGCAAAACTTTGGAGTTCTATAATTCGGATGACCACAGAGAATCTATTGGTGAGCATATTCAACATAGACACTGATAGTTGTTTAGATATAAAGAGAATCAAGGGATACAAGATAGTGTAGTGATGTACTGCCGAGGTAAAAGATGAACCAATGTCATATTCACTATAACTAAATAATATATAACTAAAACTCTCATCTTGTTTGTGATTCTGTGTGCGTGCGTGCTCCCGGAACTACGCCAAAACAGTACACTATAGCATTACAATTTTTGGACCACCTTACTCACAATTGTCTTGTGGTGTGTTTTTATCGTTTCATTTAGATTGATGGTATATTTTACGTTATTCACATTTAAAACTTTAAAAATTTTACTTTTCACTCAACTTCTCACAAATCCAATTGCTGACCCTGCCGGCTACAATGTTGCAAATCACAGGACACCGAGTCCTTCCAGCAAGTGCAATTGGATTTTAAAAAAGTTTAATGAGGGAGGGTGAATAAGGGGAAATGAGCCACCCCTGTGCAGTTGGGGGCTACGGGTGAGTGCTGGAATATTGTGTTGGGGGCTACGGGTGAGTACTGGAATATTGTGTTGGGGGAACGTGAGTGGTGGAATATTGTGTTGGCAAACAGGTTTGCATTGGGGCACCAAGCCTCCCGTGGGGGCTATGGGTAAGTGGTCGAAAATTGCATTGGGGGAATGGGTTGTGTTGGTGGACCTGGCCTCCCATGTGACAGGGACCCAACATGTCCCATTTGGTCTAGTAGTAAATAAAACAGACCGATTTGCTTTTATGAGTTAGCACTTACATTGAAGCATTACATAAAAGTTGATAGTAAGCAATTAAAAATCTAATGCAAACTCATCTAAGCATTTTACTGAATAAAATAGTTCCAGGTTTGAATGCAATGATATGGGAAAATAAAGTAAATTGCCATCTCTTAAGGGAGTTAAAAGAACTCTCCAACCTCTCTCCGACTGACACGAGGAAGATGGTGAATAGTTCTCAGCAACTTTGAGTTTTTATTTTAATTTAGCTTAGAGATGTAGCATGAAAACAGGCCATTCGGCCCAGAGTCCGCACCAACCAATGATCATTCGTACACTAGTTCCATGTTATCCAAGTTTTGCATCCTGCACACAAGGGGCAATTTACAGAATTACATTAATCTACAAACCTGCAAGTCTTTGGATTATGGGAGGAAACCAGAGTAGCCAGAGACATCCCACACAGTCACAAGGAGATCATGCAAACTCCACACAGACAACACCTGTAGTCAGGATTCAACCGGGTTCTCTAGCACCGTAAGGCAGCAACTCAACACCTGACACAGGAAAGATGAATGACAGTTTTAATTTGCTTGAGAGTATGGGATATCCCATTGTGAGCCAAACAGGATTTAAAATACCACAAACAAATCCTATATCCTGACACTAAGAAACTCGTCCTTTCCACTATTTCTCCCATCACGCTAACACTACAATGTTAACATGCTGACTCTGCTCAAAACATTATTTCAAACTAAAAAGACAAAAATCATTTCTGATTTATAGTGTGAACCCTGGCCCAAATAAAGCACCCAAATGAAATAAAAATGAAAAAGGACTATGATACAGAGTGTGACCAGAATGCTGTTTTAATTGACACAGTGCTGTCAACGCGTCCTCGATGCTTCGGGTGTCACCAAGACCCATGTGTCAAGGAACAGCTTCAGAAGCAGAGGATCTGATGACTCACGGTTCCCAGGGGACTGGTGAATGTGCTGCCAACACAGCTGGAGCCCTAAACAAACCAAGGAAAGCTGTGCCCGAGTGAAGAGCGTAATCGGGTGATTGATGCTGTACATACACCGCTGGAGTCAAAAACAGTAATTATTTATATTAACAATGATTTTAACACAGTGATCTTAAAATACTTCAGTCAGAAGGGGGGGTTTTGACCCAAAAGTCACCTACTCATTTACTCTAGTGATGCTGCCTGACCTGCCGAGTTACTCCAACATTGTGTGCCTTCATTTCAAACATCAATTGAGGCTGGAGAAACTACTGGTGAGGAACAATTATAAAGCTCTGACGATTTCATTCCAAGGAAAGAGCGATGATGATAATAATCATTTCCCCATGGAAGACTCTAAATGATATGCGACATAATGCAAGACTCTGCACCTGTGTAGTAAGTTTGATGGGTTGAGACCTTGGAGAGATTTTATTTGATTTCCATCCCAAATGGAGTGTTTTTATACCTTGGAAAGGATATGACCCAGACCATGGATGCTATACAAGCCGTCTGGCAACTTAGTAATGAGATATGAAGAGCTAGTGACCAAATAGAGTTGATGCCAAGAACCACATTACAACTCCAACATGGAAGGAATAGAATGGAATGTGCAGCCATGGCAAGGAAGTATGTTGGTAAAATAAATCGTCAGCCATGGTGGTCATCTAGGCTATAATGCCTTACATCAACTTTAAACATGTCGGGCAAGGGTCTTCTTTACAAATAAGGCAGAAATTCTGAGGAAGATGTGTAGAGAAATGATGGATGATTTTTTGACATAGACCCAAATGATGTAAATTGAATGGCAAGGAAATTGGCGAGGTTAGATCACAAGGAACAGTGATCTCATGCTGGGCAAGGAAGTGTATAGTTTAAAAAAAAAAAAAATGATTTTCATAGAATGCATTTGTATTCTGCCAAATGACAATGTGGAGACCAATAAATATTATTCCCAAGGTTATGGCTACCTCCAAGCTCATATTGTAACATCGCTCAAACCAGAAGAGAGAAATACATATGTCCTTCTCCAGTTTTCTTTGTCTACGTTGATGGATTGCTCTCATATCAGTGAGACTTCTGTTATTTTTGGTAGATTTAACATCATATGTTATCACAGTGAGAGTATTTAATTGTATTTCTGGATTAATTTAGCAGCACCTCACATTTCCATCTGCTTTATGAGCTCAATATTATATAAGTCATATGAAGAAAGTCACAATGATAAGTCGAGCAATCTAGCCTTCTGCTAATTAACAGCCTGGAGTACAAATCATCTTTAAATAGATATCAACTAAATAAAATCTGTTTTAAATCCATCACTGGTAATTATATTTTAAAACATTAGACACAGGTGAGTGGAAAATGGTGGTATCCTTTGCAGATTGATGGAGGCATAACATAAGAATATTTTATGATTATGGTTCTATCGTTAGAGATTAAATTCACTTTAATTACAATTTTCTTTTTGTTGAGAAATCCCCAGAGTAGTGAAAAAGGCTGACTGGTCTGCTACTAGCAAGATTTTCATTGTACCTGTACTTCACTGTACTTATACATACAACAATACACTTGACCCGACTAGATTTACAACAGTGGCTGACAACTGTAATCAGTGATTGGAATTCTGAGGACTTGGTGTCAATCATAATTTGCACACATGCCACAAAACCTGAGAATGTGGATTTCTGGCAGTTTCGATCCTGGCTATGGATGGTGTCTGTATAGAGTTTGTACGTTCTCCTTGTGACCACGTGGGTTTTCTCCGGGTGCTTTGGTTTCCTCCTGCACTCCAAAGATGTGCAGGTTTGTTTGTCAATTGGCTTCAGCAAGTTGTAAAATTGACCTTAGTGTAGGTTAATGTACTTGGTGATTGCTGGTCGGCATGGGCACGATAGGCCGAAGAACCTGTTTCTGTACTAAAGTAAAGTAAAACTAAACCAAAGGAAATGGTGTGATTATGGCTGACCATAACGTAGTTGACTGTTCACTGTCAAGTTAGTTTAGGAACTGTTATAGATGGACAATGAATGTTGGCATTGCTAGCAAAGACATTATAACATGAATTATAAATGTAAAGAATTTCCAGATATATTTTGCCCACACGAAGCAGACCATGTCCAAACATCAGTTGACTCTCAATTTTAAACAGCAGTTTTTAATCAATAAAGTGATAGATGCACCACTTATAGAATATACAGCATGTCCGTAGGGGGCGCCGTCGAGTATGGCTGCCCTGCCAGCAGCTGTTCGTCTTTTCACCCTTTTTTTTATTTTTAGTGAGTTAAAAGTGTTTGTTGTGGAGGTCATTCAGTCTTTTTATGTGGGGGGAGGGGGGGGGGGGGGGGGGGGGGGGGGGGGGTGGGGGAGGAAGAGGGAAAATATTTTTTGCAGCCCCTACCTGGTTGCAGATGCAGCTTTTCTCCAAGTCGTGTTTTCGCCCCTTCCTCGCGGCCTACCAACAGTCTGGAGCGGCGTTTCCTGCCGGGACCGGCCAGGGCTTCATGTCGGCGGCGGCACAGCGCTGAGGCACCATCGTGGAGTGGGCGATGCCTTACCCGGGTCACCGTGCGGTAAGGTCCGGAGTGCTGTGACTGCCGACTCCAACCAATGTTGGAGCTGCGGTCTGTGGAGCTTCTAGCTGCGGGCGGCGCTGAGCTTTAAACACCACAGAGCCTGGGACCTCACGCCGAGGTCGCCAGTGTCGGAGCTCTGACCAGCGCAGCCCGTGGACTTCTGGAGCCGTGGTCTCCGAGGAGGAAGTGGCCGCTCTAGGCAATCCGAGCCACTGAGAGTGTTCACCTGATGCAAGAGCTTCATCATTCGCCAAGAGGGCCTGAAGCATCGGGCTGCCGTAGCGGCGACTGCGGAGGCCTCAATAGGCCTGACTATGGGTGAACAGGGGACGGGACTGGACTTTTGATGCCTTCCCCCAAAGTGGGAACCATTGTGGGGGGATGTTTTTATGTTTACTGTTAAATTCTTTGATGTTGTGTCTTATCTTTATTTGTGTGCTGCAATGGCAAGTCAAATTTCACTACACCAATTGGTGTATGTGATAATAAATGTCCTTTGTATGGAACTGGTTCATGTTAGATTTAACCCAATTCATGGAAAAGTGGGCGTATAGGTTATTGTACAAAACAGGATTATTTTCAACCAGACTCAAAGGAGACTTTAGCAAAGAAGGAGCCAGCGTGGGAGGGCAGCTAAGAATAAAGAGGGACTTTGGGTGTTGGGGGGGGAGGGGGGGGGGGGGGGGGGGGGGGGGTGGGGGGGGGATAAGGAAGGAAGAGGGACTATATATACACGCTTTTGTTACTTTGTCGGCACCCTTTATGTGGTGACTCTTCTGTACTATATGCAAAACAATGAATTTCACTGCACCAGTACCAGTGACAATAATGTATCAATGATAAATGGAAATATCTATATCACTAAAAGTCTCATCTTGACCACTGTGGTGTATATTGATTTTAGAAAAAACGCTACTCTTTTTCGCTATGATTTTTGGCCATCTTACTTACAGTCCTCCTCCGCTGAGGCAGCCCCGAGGATTTTTCCGATCGATGAAAAATAAAAAAGTTATGAGTGTTTCAAAAATCTTGAGATCAGCTGATTGGTTCTCTTGCCTGTCAATCCCCATGATGAAGATAATGCCCCTTCCGGGGGGGGGGTGGGGCAGGACTATAAAACCCTGGATGTCTGGACATGAATCAGTCACTCTGGAAGATCGCGAAGGAAGCCACAACTGTGATTCTAAGATGTGAATCAACTGAACTGTGCTTGAGACTGCAATGGAAATGGAAATGAAATGAAAATGCAATGAGCTGTTTGGCCTGCCCTGTGCTTGAAAATACAATGGAACTGGAAATAAAATGAAAATGCAATTAGTTGTTTGGCGTGCCCTGTGCTTGAAACTACAATGAAAATGGAAATGAAATGAAAAGAAAATGAAATTAGTTATTTGGCTTGCCCTGTGCTTGAAACTGAAATGGAAATGGAAAATTAGTTGTTTGGCCTGCCTTGTGCTTGAAATCGAAATGGAAATGAAATGGCCTGAAACCATTAATTTCGGCCCACAAGGCCCATATTAGCCAAGAAACCAGTCCCTTTTGCCCAAAATGCCCGTATAAGCCCAGGAGGAGCATTTTGGCCCAAAAGGCCCGTGCCAGGCCAGGAAAAGTCCAGAAAAAGTGCCTTTCACTGAGATTTCACTCCGATTTTTTTTAAGAGCCCCTTCAGCCCATCAGGCCTGTACTAGCCCAGGAGGAGTCCCTTCAGCCAATCAGTAAGTATTCCCCCTGCAAGTATTAAACCTCATTTCAGTATTTTCCCTCCCTTCATTGGCTCCCTGTGACATCCAGGCCAGGATAGACTTTCCTCCTTCATTGCTGTGATCAGCCATGATCATATTGAATGGCGGTGCAGGCTCGAAGGGCCGAATGGCCTACTCCTGCACCTAATTTCTATGTTTCTATGTTTCTAAAAGATGAAAAATGTCTAAAATTGATTCCCCACCCTCTCCCCCTTCTCTCTCCCAGTCTCTCACCTGTTTGGGCAGAATTTCTGGCTGTTTCTGAGCTGCCAGCCCACCAGGCCTGAGTGACTGAGCTGCCAGCCCAAGAACCCATTCGGCCCACAATGCCCATACTAGCGCTCTGGAAACCAGTCCCTTGGGCCCACAAAACCCATACTAGCGCTCCAGACCCCCCCCCCCCCCCCCCCCCCCACCACTGGCCACTAATATTGGAGAGGTGGAATATTGCGCTGGGGGACAAGCACTCCCGTGTGAAGATGGGACCCAACGGGTCCCACTTTGTCTAGTTTTACTTTAAATTGATTTCCTGAACAGGGCTACTGATCTTCAAGGTTAGATCAGTAATAATACTCAACTGTCTCACTCATTGAGTTGAGAGAGTATTATTACTGAACTAACCCAGAGCTTACTCAACAGCCAAGGAGAAACAAAGACATATCACCTGCACCATTTGTTCTATTTCAATAGTCAATTATGAGCAGCATATAGTGTTGCCAGGATACTAAAAGAATCTACAGCTTTCACATCATGGTGTGAAATCACAGCATCTATTTGCATAATCATAATCTCCTTTCACCTGAACAAAATTGTACCTCTGACATTACCGTGTTCCCTCAGTAAAGGGGCTGCAGATAATTAGACCCAAACCCTGAAAAAAGACAAGATTATGGTAAATTAGTAAAACTGGCATTGGGGAAAAAAAAGCTTTATTTTAAACCCATGCTACAATTGACAGGACTGTCCAAGATAAGACACTATAAAAATCTTCCATTGTATATCATTGCTCCTTAATTATTGGAATACTGTACCTTCCAACAAGACTCCAAGGAACAGCAAATAAACAACTCAGTGGCAATCCAGACTGATTCGTCATTGAGATTCTCTTGAGAGCTTTCTTTGTGCCTTACATACCCAGCTTTATTTGCCGCTGAGGGGGGAAGATGCCTTTTCTGTAAAATCGCTTCTGTCTTGTTTTGATGACATTAAGTCCTGGTTGGCCCTAAACTTTCTTGGATTTAATGAAAAGAAGACAGAGGTGATTTTATTTGATCCCAATGGCTGCCGTGAACCTCCATTTGTTGATTTAGGTCCATTGTCAAGGTACGTGAAGCCAACAGTTGTGAACCTGGGTTTTAGGATGGACAGTGACTTTAAATTAGATCGCCAAATATGCGCGGTGGTTAAGTCCAGCTTCTTTCACCTAAGGAAGCTGGCGAAGGTGAAGCCCATTCTCGAGCGGCAGCATTTTGAGACAGTAATCCATGCCTTTATTACATCTAGGCTGGATTACTGTAACGCGCTCTATTTTGGTGTTGCTCGTTCTTCACTGGCTCGTCTCCAGTTGGTTCAGAATGCTGCTGCTCGCCTTTTAACAGGGACTCGAAAGAGGGAGCACATATCACCAATTCTGGCCTCCCTACACTGGCTCCCGGTGCACTTTCGGGTTCATTTTAAGTTACTGTTATTTGTTTTTAAATCTCTGAATGGGCTCGCCCCGCCTTACCTCTCTGAGCTGCTCCACCCATACACTCCTGCCCGGTCCCTCAGGTCAGCTGGTCAGCTGCTCCTGGAGGTACCGAGGTCTAGTCGGAGGCTCAGAGGGGATAGAGCCTTCTCTGTTGCTGCTCCGGCACTCTGGAACACCCTGCCACTGCACATCAGACAGGCCCCCTCACTGTCCATCTTCAAATCCAGTGTTAAAACGCATTTGTACTCCCTGGCTTTTGACCATGCCTGAGGCTTTGCTTCTGTTTGTGGTGTTTTTGATGTTTCTTTATTTTACATGTCTTTTCCTACTATTTCTTTTGATTGTTATTTTTGGTGTGTATTAACTTTTTTTGTCAATGATTAGTGATGTACAGCACTTTGTTGCAGCTATGTTTGTTTTTAAAGTGCTCTATAAATAAAATTATTATTATTATTATTATTATTACATTTAACAGTTTTGACAGGTTAAGACTGTTGACCCAATTATTTCAGCCTCTGTTACAGACATCCTTTCTACCTATTGAATTCTCTAAAAATATTTGCACAACATATCTCAAATGATTAGCATTCTTCTCCAAGAGAACTGATTATCAGGCTGCATTGGTAAAGCAGAATCTTCACCTGGATACAATCTGGGAATTTAACACGTTCTAATGGGAAAACATATATTATTCCACATTCCTCCGAGGTCGGCAGCAAATATTAAGAGATAGGTGATGAAAAATGGAGAAATATTAACAGGCAAACAAAACACACCCTCTACTGTACAAGAGCAAAATTTCACTCATCGTACTAGGAATGCTCAATGAAACGTCAAATTCTGTGACTTTTTCAAGAGGCTCCTTAAATTAGATTTTCAGGCCATCTGCCAGGATTTACTTTTGGTTTATTTTCCTGATCATCTATTTTTATCGCTCTATGGTACAAGCATTGACAATGTTTGATTGACTCACCTCAGACTAAGCAAATTGTTTATTAATTAAATGGGATTTAATATTAGTCAAGTGGAAAACCAACAGTATGATTATATTTTATTATAAAAGTAAGGAGGTTATGTTTCAATTTTGGAAGGCATCACTGAGAACTACATCTGGAATACAACATACAAAATTGATCTTAAATTCTCATTTTAGGTTAATATAAAAGGTTACGCAAGAATTTTAATATGCGGTAACATTTTCTAGATTAATAACTAAAAAAGCATCTTGTCTTATGAAGACGGATTGGACAGACTTGGGTTGTATCCACCAGAGTTTAGAAGAATGCAAGAAAACTAGTTTGTAGATACCAGATCTTGGGAGATTAGATTTGGGATTAAGTTCCCATTATTGCCCCATGAACTGAGGCACAATAAAAATATATATTTTGTAGGCTATCCAAACAAATTAGATATATCTTAATAGTGTGGTTGTGGAGAACTTGTGTCCTCTTGTGGGAAAATTTGGAACTAGGAATCACTGCTTAAAAGGGGGTTTCCATTTCAGTCAGAGAAGAGGCATTTTTTACTCAGACTTGTAAGTTTTTGAAACTCTTCTTCAGAAGACAATGGAAATTGGATATTTGAATCTTATAAGGGGTAGATAGATTATTGATAAAGGGGCGAAAGGTTACTGACGGTTGACAGACGCTGAGCTGAAGTTGAAATCGTGCATAAAGACACACAGGTTTGTAAGTAAATTGGCTTTGGTAAAGATTATAAACTGTTCCCCGTGTGTAGGGTAATGCTAGTATATGGGGATTGGTGGTCAGCATGGATTCAGTGGGCCAAAGGGCCAGTTTCCACACTGCATCTCTAAACTAAACTATTCTTAACCCATTACCTGATCCTGGCTGACACCCAAATGTAACATTAATTGCTGATCTATACACAAACATCCTTTTATTGCCCTCTGCAATCAGTCTAAAGAAGGGTCCCAACCCGAAACATCTATCTATTTGCCCTAGAGATGTTACCTAACCCGTTAAGTTACTCCAGCAGGTACTCCAGCATTTTGTGTTGATCTTTGGGTATAAAGCAGCATCCGCATTTCCTTGTTAATACAAATATTACCTGATTGGAAGTCCACATATATTCTTTCCAATTTATCTGACCCTAACTGCCTAGCAAACCAAGCTTAACACAGGTTATGTTGGCTAATTTTCTATGTCCATTAATTTGGTAAAATCACATGATTAAATCCATGCATTTCATATTTTCTCAGATGATGTTTGTGCATCTTAGGAATTTAGATTATTACTAGATTGTGGGACCCGTTGAGTCCCATGTTCACATGGGAGGGCTGGTTCCTCAACGCAATATTCCACCTCTCCACCAATTCCAATATTGGTGGCCAGTTGGGGATGGGGGTGGGGGGCTTTCTGGACCACTAGTATGGGTGTTGTGGGCCAAAGGAACTGGTTTTCAGAGGGCTTGTATGGAAATTGTGGGCCGAATGGATTATTGGGCTGGCAGCTCAGTCACTCAGGCCTGGCAGTTCTGTCACTCAGGCCTGGTGGGCTGGCAGCTCAGTCACTCACGGTGATGGGCTGGCAGTGGACTCACTCACGGGTGGTAGGCTGGCCAGTTCACTGACTCACGGCTGTTGGGCTGGCAGTTGACTCACGGCTGGTGAGCTGGCAGTTGATTGACACACGGCTGGGCAGTTCACTCACGGCTATTCCTTGAAATTCCATTTCAAGCAGAGTGCAGGCCACCAAATCCAAATGCAATTTCATACCATTTGGGCTTTATACTCCTGGCCCCCCCGGGAAGGGGTGTTACCTTCACCATGGTGATTGACAGGCGAGAGGACCAATCTGCTGATCTCAAGATTTTTTAAACATTCATACCTTTTTTATTTCTCATCGATCGGAAAAATCCTCAGGGCTGCCTCAGCGGATATATGGTAGCGTTTTTTTTTTTTTAAATCAATATACAGCGCAGATAGGACGTGGTCAAGATGAGACTTTTAGTTATATAGATATCTAGGACAGCACAACTTTAACATTATTTTAGGTTCACATATTCTGGGAGTAGCATCTTATCCCAGAGGGTTTCGTTTGTAAATTATGTACACAAGGAGCAGCAGCTGAAGGCAACTTTTGAGACAGTAACATCTGGTGAAATGGTTTTCATTTACACAAAGTGATGGTGTTTGCAAAATACCCGAGTAACTCAGGTCAGGCAGCATCTCTGGAGCACATGGATAGGGACCCATCTTCTGTCACCTATCCATGTTCTCCAGAGATGCTACCTGACCTGCTGAATTACTCCAACGCTATGTTCTTTTGTGTATTAACCAGCATCTGCAATTCTTTGTTTCTACATAAAACATCAGAAATTGAATACAAACACAGCAGAACACAGTCTGCTTATGAACTGGCAATAATTCCTGGAATAAATCAAATGGTTCCAAAATAGACTTGTAAATGATTATTTAATCTGTTTTGGTTTTGCAACCTGCATCTCTCCTGCTGGAGATTCCAATTATTAACACTGTTTTATCCAGGTATGAATCCCGGCCACTTATTTGTAGGAAAGAGCTGTCTAATTCTCAAGAAAATAAACAACTCTTCCCCTCTCAAACTGATTTCTATGCAGCATCCAAATTTCCATCTCTTCAATATAGCATGGAATTGAAGACAAAGAGATGAAATAATTGTTTTAGCCAATAAAGTACTCAATCTCCCAAATGAAAATTAGTTACTATCCAAGCTCTGTGCAAGTACTAAAATGAATTGGACTTTCATTTAATATAGCAACTTCCATGCTGTCTCAAAATACCGCAGTGGATCATTATTTTGGTAATTCAGTAGGCAATCTGCACGCAATATGTTTCTGTATAATTAGTATTGAGATAAATGACCAGTTATTCGTATTGGTGATATTGATTATGACTAAGACTGCGGCACAACTGCCATGATTTTTAATCTAGTTAAAATATTTCCAATTGCAAAATGCAGTAAAAGTCCTCCTTCAATGATATATAATGCAACAAATTGAAAATAGTCGTAAATGAAATAACTAAAGTTGTCAGCTTTGGCTTGGTATTGATATCACACTTCTGAGCCAGAAAATTAGAAGCTCCTACACCAGAGACTTGAGCACATAATCAATGCTGACACTTTTGTGTAGTACTGAACTGATGTTGAACTGTGTGGGCTGCTGTGTTTTGGATGGGATGTTACATCAAGGATTTGTCTACTGTATGCGGATTAAAAAAACAACTAGTCATGACACTGTTCAAAGAAAATCGCGAGACTTCTCGAGTGTCCTTCAGTTTGTGGGATCCTTTCCCATACAATGGTCTGCTGTTGCACTCCAGTGCAACAGGTGATACACTCACAAGTACTTCATTGCTAACAATATATCGAAATCATGAAGAATGGCATTTTTCTTTTTCTCATTTTATTTAGATTTCACACTCTAACAAAAAATCAGGAGTTATTCAGTATCAGAAAATGTAACATGTGAACTTGTCTCGAGGCTTACTAAACACTGTCAATGAAAATCTGCCTAAATAAATCAGCATTGTTGCCTACAATATGTTTCTTTTAAAATGAATGCTTAACACATCAAAAAAGTAATTCTCCTTTGTTCCTATGCAGGTCAACAAGCACTGTCAAATATATTTTAAAGGTTACCATTCATGCCCATCTGAACAGATTCTATAGTATTCAGTATAAAAAGTGACAGTGCATTGGTACAGAATGAATAATTCCTCTATGCAACATTGAAAAAAGGGCTATGCAAAGCTACTACACATGGCAAATGAGGATAAATTAAATTTTTTTGCAGCCGAACTCTACATCAGATCCAAAGATAAAACTCTCCTCTCTCACCGAGCTGGAATTTTAGATAGGCCCTAGAGGTTGAAAAGGACTTGGTGCTAAGATCTTATTCTAATTTAATTTTCAAATTCCAGGGGTAAGGGAGCAGGAGATTTGAAATTTTGATCCAATTAAAGCTAGCTTATTCTAATGGTTCTTTTTCATCTTTGTCCCCCCCAAAAACCCAGGAAATTACATATCCAATTAACTTAAAATGTAAATTAACGAAGATACTTGTACTGTAGATTTAGTTCCATTGCAATTAGTTAGGAGATTTCTGTTTATGTTGTTTTGTCCAAGAACTGATAAAGGTGTATGTTGTAATATAGGCTTGTAAAACTTATTTCAGCTTAAATGAATCTTCTTGCCCTTAAAGGCACTACTTATAAACGAGATTGATGCAAACAGATTGATTAATGTCATTACTTTGCTTATGCCCATCCTACAAATTAGACAAACTAATTATGCCAACAATAACATGTAGTAATAAATTTTGGCAATGGCCTCATTGCACCAATTTACTAACATTCTAGAAGCATTATATTACTGCATAGAATAAGCTTTTAAAATTATTATACTGAATTAATGACTTGTTCTCTAATTATTTTAGTGGAATAAAATCAACATTTGGAACTCAATATCGGGTGGCATGATGGCACAGCGATAGAGATGCTGCCTTACAACACCAGAGACGCGGGTTCAATCCTGACCACAGGTGCTTTTCGGTGTGGAGTTTGTACATTCTCCCTATGAATTGTGTGGGTTTTCCACTAGAGCTCAGTTTTCCTCCCACAAGCCAAAGATGCACAGGTTTGTAAATTAATTGGCTTGGTTAAATTGTAAATTATCCCTAGTGTATAGGCTAGTGCTAGTGTAGGGGGGTCGCTGGTTGGCGTGGACTCAATGGACCGAAGGGTCAGTTTCTGCACTGTATCTTTAAAGTACCGGGAAGTTAAATTCATCTGGATGGATCACCATAAGAATATGATTTCAAAAACATCTCTCTGCACATGTTTAATTGCCATTTTAAAACCTTGTATTTGAATTTTACTTATCTTGAGTTGTTGCACCCCGAATTGAAAATGAACATCCACGATTTCATGTTAAATATGACTACTTTATCCATTAATCCAATACACTATGTTTTGAAATGGTTAGAACTGTATGCAATAATAATTATGGCCTGACCAAAATATTTAGTGTAGAGATTTAGCACAGAAACAGATCTTTCGGCCCACCGGGTCCTAGCCGACCAGCAGCCCCCACATCTTAACACTATCCTGCAAACTATAGGTACACTTTTTACATTTACCAGGCCAATTTATCTATATACCTGTACGTTTTTGCAGTGTTTGAGGAAACCGAAGATCTCGGAGAAAACCAATGGGGTCACGGGGAGAAAGTACAAACTCCGTACAGACAGCACCCGTAGTCGGGATCAAACCCGGGTCTCCAGCGCTGCAAGTGCTGTAAGGCAGCAACTCTACCGCTGCACCACTGTGCCACCCGGTGTACACATTTAACATTATCTCCTTGATTACATGTTTAAACTACATTTTCTATTTAATGTGTAAATATTAAATATATTTTATTTCCATTTTCATTTTCACTTCATTTTATTGTGCCAACTTCAACTACTTCCTCAGGCAGCTCGTTTCATATATCCATCATGTCTGTGAAAAAGTTTTCCCTCAAGTTCCAATTAAATCTTTCCCCTCTCGCCTTAAACTTATGCCTTCTAGTTTTTGATTCCCCTACCCTCTGAAAAATACTGTGCATTTACCCTATCTAAGCCTCTCAAAATGTAATATCCCTGTAAGGTCACTATTCCAAGGAATAACATCCTAGCCTGCCCAATGTTTTTTTATTAGCTCAAACCCTTCAGTCCTGGCAACATTCACATAAATCTCCACACAGTTTATAGCTTAATGGCATCTTTCTTATAGTCAGGTGACCAAAACTAAACACAATACTGCAAATGCAGCCACACTAGTGTCTTGTATAACTGTAACGTAATGTCCGAACTTCTACATTAAATCCCCCGACTGATAAAAGCCAGCATGCCAAAAGCCTCCTTCACCAACCCATCTACCTGCAACCAAAATTCAGTGAACTATGTACTATACTAGATCCATCTGCTCCACAAAATTCCCTATGGCCCTCCCATTCACAGTGAGACCCTGCCCTAGCTTAAATTCATAAAATGTAACACATAACACTGATCTGAATTAATCTGTGTTAGTATAAAATGTTCATCTTTGAATTGCTACCTGCAGTATTTGCCCTTTTTCTTAATGTTTCTATACTTTCCTGCAACTCTCTGTATTGTTCACACCTGTGAACACGTGGCAACCATGTGGCGACTGCGTAGTCTCCTGCAGTTGCCTAAAAAGTTGGCGAAGTGGAACAGGCCCATTATTCCTTCCAAAGATCACTGCTAAATTTCTGTTATCCATGCACTCATATTTGCCAAGCAAAGGCACTAAAATTTAAACAAGATTTGGTCTTTCCAATTAATCATTATTTTTGAAATGTTTATGAACTACTTTGTGCTTTGGATTCCAGAGTCATGATGCTTTGATTGTGTATCCCTGTTTTGCTTGTTATGGAATGTTAAATTATGGAAGGATTTGAAATCTCTAAATTTTCAATGATGTGAGAAACAAGGAACTGAAGATGTTGGTTTATAATAAAAAGGCAGAACAGGACAAACTAAACAGGTCAGGGAGCATTTCTGGAAAATATGGAGCGGTGACGTTTCAGGTCGGGACCCTTCTTCAGACCAATTGCAGTGGTGGGCGGGGGGGAGAAAGCTGGAAGAAGGGAGGGTATGGACAAACCCTAGAGAGAGAGTGATAAGTAGATACCAACTGCTCACCAAGAAATGTCATTTACTGTATACATGTCCTCCAGAGATGCGGATTGACCCGCTGAGTTACTCGGACACATTGTATCATTAAATGATGTGAATCAGCCCACATTTTATTTACATTTCTTTCTGACAGCCAGGTATAGAAATTAGTTATACGAATGTGAGACCAACAATAAAATACAGTAGGAAAGCGCCCCCTTGAAGTTTAGCTAAAGTAGTGGTAGGGCTATTGCTGTAGAATCTCTAGACTGGATATCCTTCTTTGTTGAATAAGTTTCAAATTTAAGATTCAAGGTACAAATTCATTTACAGACATTCACAGAAAGAAAATGTAGTTGTGTTAATGAGATTAGTGGAAAATATTTCATTATAAATGTAAATTATTGCAAAATAATATCCAACTCCCAATTATCAGGCAAACAATCCCTGCAGGCCTTTTCAAAGCTATCCCACTATGATATCAAACAAGCTCCTGTTCACCTTTTGTTTTGGGAAAAAAAGTTAAACCTATTGTAAAGTACATTGAGAAGCTTAGCTTAATAAGTTAAGGGCTAAAGAATTGTGTAACTAATATATAAACCATATAGATAAACCATAGATGTGCCATAGACGTGTTTCAGTTAACTACAATTAAGGATTTTTGGTTTTGTAGAGATCCTGCAGAGCTGAATCACTATTCAAATACTTCTTTGTTTGACCTTTCTTTGCAATAAACTTTACTGCAAACATTTGCCTCTTTGTCATTTAAAAAGACTGCAAAACAAAGTATAGCCACATCAAAACTATGAACTTTATGAAGACAAGAGGCCATGAGAATCTGTTCACAAGATCAGAGGACTGCAGGAAAAGTGGAATGGGCATGGGATGTGAATGCAGCATTGGTAAAGCAGAAACAATTGATCAGAGGCAAGGGTTGATAGATCAAAGTAATTGATAGTTGTCACACAAATTCCACATACAGACTGCAGGTTGTTAACCAGGGGGAATTTAAACCAAGTGGAGTTAGTGCACCTTCACACATATCTGAGATGATAGACTACAGTCAAGAGAACACAGCAATATTGTACACCTAGTTTACTGGTGGTGTTTGTGAGCACAGACACCAGTGCCAAGTTCCATTGAAAATCCTGCATCATTTTCTTTTCATCACAGGAGTAAATGAAAACTCAGCTTAGTGTATCTAACATATATAACGTTGCCAACACTTACACTATGCCACCACCCTTTGATCACTGGCAACAAAACATCTGGACATAGAAAACTTATCACAGCCAAACCGATGCACATGTAGATATATGAACAGATGAATTGTACCAGCTAGTCTTGCAAATACTTGTAAATGGTAGTTTTGCTCATTTGATAAATTGTACCATCCAGTAATATTCTTCAACCATTAAATTGCACATTTTTTAAACCACTAATTTTCTACAGGTTGCATTTTTAAAAACTCTTTTGATTTGAAGAGTCTTGACATATATGGAGTTTATATGGCCTATTTCAATCCAAATTTAACCTGGTCTTCAACTGCACATTACACATGATCACAGAGGTCTGACTTGTGATGCTAAGATTTGTTTAATTAAAATCGCATTCAGTTTTCATAACAATATTTTAGCAGCTGGAAATGTTGATGGAAGTCTGGCATCATTGTGCATATTCTACTTTCTAAAACTGAGAGTGCAACTATTTCAATAGATTTGAAAGTACCATGTTATTTTTAGCTTTAATTTTAATTCTATACACAGTAATCTATTTTACATTAATTTCAGGCTTCAGGAAACAAAATATCCCTTCACGTTCATGAAGGAAACATTTTAGCAATTTGGGTTTTGCAATTATCCGAACCACCTGCTATAAAAGTTCATTCTATTCCATTTAAATTTAACAAATGTCTACCTTTTAAACTACTGAACAGAAACATTTCATGCAGTAGGTCAAGCATTTCGACAGTAATATCACACAAATGCTTCCAACACAGAGCTATGAATATTTAGTGCAAAAACTAAATGTCATAGAAATCCACATAATAGCAGCAGTCAAAAGTTCAAAATGGCAATGAAAGTACTGTAGGATTTGAATCTCATTACAGGTTATATATTTACACTGTATCAGAGACTTTCTGACTGTATCTCATAAATATATGTACTTTAAAAATCTAAGATATTCTCATTTATTTCACATACGTAATCCTATATTCTCATTATTTATTTCCGAAAGTTCAGTCCCATTCTTACACGAACAATTCTTTTCAGATTCTAACAGAAATATATGCACTTGCTCATATTCATACACAACATTTTACCACTTCTCTCATATTACACCTGCCCTCAAAGTTAACCGTCATCTGCTGTTCACAGTTAAGGAACTCCTAACACACACTTGGTGACATTATGTGGGAGATTGCAACCTTCATGCGTTATGCCCAGTTTCAACGAATGCAATCAACCTGGCGTGCACAATCAAATAAGATTAAATAGAACAAGTTGTCCTACAACTTTAGGCTGTGCACTCCATATGCAAGAAGAATAAGGTGACATTATTGTTTTTTGCGGTCATTGTGTTTTCATTTAGTAATGTAGTCACTATTTTGTCAGCAAATAGAAACTGGTCCGATGCAACAATGAATGATCTCTATAAATAGCAATGGATAGATTTAGGACAAATTTGGTTTAAAACCACTGCAATAATATATCTCAATAAAATTTGCTTACCAGAGCCTCCATCCTCTCAGCAAACAACAGGCAACCTCTCGCCGAAAAAAAGGACTACAATCCCACAAACGGGAAAAGGCAGTACACTGGATCCACAGAGAGACAAAAGAAGCAGCTACAGATATACATTGAGAGTCTCCCTTCTCTCTCCAGTAGATGTCTCATTCATTGAGAAAATTCTGCAGACAGTTGAGTGTTTTGAAACCCTTTGCATAGAGGGACTTTGATTTTAGTACCAAGGAGAGTGCAGTTAGCAGCCACAATGTTTGCAAACTGGAATTACAGAGTAAAAGTTTTATTTCATTTAAAAATCATTTGCCATTCTTATATGTTAAAGTAAAATTGCTAAAACGACTCTCTGCAAATTATGTGCAAATTCATATGCATATTTTACATTCTTGAGGCCAATGTCATACCAGAGCTAATTCTGTTTAAACCATATTTTTATTCTTATTGTACCTTGTCCTTCTCACCATCTCGCCTCAATAGGCTGGGATGATATGACATAAATTATCCATCTTGAATAAAAATTAAACGGACAGTTATGTTAAAATGGAGAAAGAGGATCTGTTTACCGGTATTTCAACAGTTCTCGGAGCCAATTTTGATGCTTATTTTGGTGATATATCAGATCATTTTAAATTGAAGAAAACAATCACCTACCCTTGTATTAAATGTTTCATTCCAGGCTAAACATTACTGGGATAATTATTATTCATTAATAATTTAAACTATTCTTATTGTATTTCCAGCTGCCACCAGTTGACATGATTCTACATTTACTGACGAAAATCTCTTTTCACGTCAAGTGATTTCTTGAAACGTTTCTCGCATCCAGGACTAGAGCATATATGCTGCTCGATTGGTCTCCGTTTTTAACAAGGTGGTGTTAGAGATGTTGTAAATTAAAGAACAAAGGAAGCATGAATATTTAACAAGTGCCCAAGATCTAAGTGCACTGAATACAGATTTTCACCATTCTTCCTGTGAGTCTTACTTATTCATGTTAATTTATCTCAAGCCATATCAAGTTGGTTAACTTGCAGTGAATTTAATTACATTTAATGCAAAGGATGCAGAAAATAATGATCCTCCATCTTCTTCGCCTTAAAAACCATCCCCCTGCTTTTGTGGGCCCAGTGCCAGAAAACTTTCTTATGGTGTTTCATTGATTCATTTTTGTATTAGATGGTTAAATGCATTATAGTTCGTTAGAAAACAAAATAAACTGATGAAATAACTCTATGAATCGAGCAACATCCATAGAACCAAAGGGATAATCAATATTTTGGGCCAAGACCCTGTATCAGGACTGAGAGGATAGATGGAAGATAGTAATTATAAAGAGGTGAGAGGGTAGAGATGAGAGACTAGTAGGGGATGTCGAAATATAAGGGAAGGACGATGTGCAGATTAAACCAAGCTTGGGATGGATTTGAAAGATGACCAAGGGGGAAGAAACCTAGGATAATCGGGCCACGTGGGAACCAAAAGAGAGAACGTGGGAAGACTGGCGAGGATGGGAAAGGAACACAAGCGGAGAGGGTTACCTAAAAATTGTAAAATGCAATGCACCTTATATTCTGCTTGGGTAGCCAACAGCCTAATGACATGTTGACCAGATGCAATAATCCTTTTGCCTCCACAGATACCACTTGACCGGCTGGATTCTTCCAGCAGTTTTTATTTTGCTTCAGATAAGAGCATCCGCAGTTACATATGTCTCCTAGTTCTTTAGCAGGACTCTCCCACAAAATGAACTTACATTTAGTCCCAATTTTCCAAGATTGGAAAATCTTGATAAGGATTACTTATCATATAACCTTTAAGAATATTTGATAGCCCTGAAGATAACAAATGCAGCTGAAGAAAACTGCAGGAGTAAGGTTGACCTAAAGAATGGGGTTAATTTTAGATGACCATGGTATTTTTTTAAGTTATTAGGTTGGAACAGTCTTCATCTCCCCATAGAAATGACAAAGGATCATCAATTTATCAGCAGTTGATTTTTTATCATGGATGCAACAAATGGCAATATCAATTTCTTGTGACAATTGGGATAAAGGACCATTTTGAACAGGTTGTTTGAAATCCAGCATATTAAATACTTTCACATATTGTGATCACACATTCATCGAATGTGGTCTGAAAAAATAGCTTCTGTTAACCAGTGACTTCCGCTGACCACATACTGTATTCTTCAGCCATTTCATTTGATTTAGTTTCGAAATGCTGCATGGAAACAGGCCTTCCAGCCCACTGAGTTCACGTTGCCATCAATCACCCGTTCACACTAGCTCAAAGTTATTCCACTTTCTCATCCACTCCCTACACACTAGGGGCAAGTTACAGAGGCCAATTAGCCTACATACCCAAACATCTTTGGGATGTGGGAGGAAACTAGAACACCACAAGGAAACCTGCACAGTCACAGGGAGAAGATACAAACTCCACACACACACAGCACCCAAGGTCAGGATTGATGCTAGGTCTCTGGAAGCGAGGTGACAGCTTTACCAGCTGTGCCACTGTGCTGCCCTAAGCTTTTGTGTCAAACTTGTAAAACAGTCTGAAAATGTCCAATCACTGTTTTCATTTTGCACTCAGATGAGACCCATCTATAGCTGATGGCACAAGTGGACTCAACAATATTATAAAACATGGTCTCTGCCATACCACAAGACACAATATGGTCTACCTCTTGGGTAGGCCCATATTTGTATTCTGTATACTTCAAGAATCTTTCTCTTTAAAATATTTCTATTAGTTTCATACACATAAAATAGTCAAGTCCATCCATCTCTCGAGCTCAGACTTTTACTCACCATGTTCACAGCTTTCCTTCATTGATCTACTTAGAAAATCCTGTTTGTTACTCACTTTGCACTTGATTCACTGTCTTGCTATTAACTCAAGCAGAGGCATTCTAATCTTGTTGCCAATGTATTATGTGTAGGTTCTTGAGTGTTACTGTGTGAAAAGGAAAAGCAGAGGTGGAAATATCAACAGAATACCTTTCATGAAGGTAGTACACTCATGCAATGGCAGTGCTTGGTATAATACAGTACAAGTTTGTTGGCTACTTTGCTTGGCAACATTATAAATTGTCCATAGTGTGTGTACGATAGCGATGGTGTGCGGGGATCGCAGGTCGGCGTGGACTTGGTGGCTTCCTTGAGATGCGCTGCATCTCTAAACTAACCTGAAAGTTTGTTTTAAACATGGTTTTTATAATTTAAAGGAAAAGCTGACACCAACTTCTCCACCCCCCCCCACCGCCCCCCCCCATTCCACAATTTCCATGATCTGCACCACATTTCATTTGTGAAAGTTGCCAAAGAGAAATTAAAAACAATATGAAGGGATCAATAAACCTGCAAGGAAGTTAACAGCTTCAAAATAATGGTGGCACAGTTACATCAGGGTCAGTACAAGAAGCACAATATAACATCCACTCACTTGGGAAATCTCAGCTCTTAGAAATTCATGAAGAATATAAATTATTTGGCACACTGTAGACTACTTTGTCATTTGGGAATTAAATTTTAGTATAGCAGTCCTCAGAATAAAAATGGTGATCGGAGGATTTAAGAACACAGGCAGTGCTTGCATTGATGTTGGATAGCCCGAGATTGAGACCAAAAACAAATTCATTCTTGAAGGCTCAGATTAAGATCAGAAATGGTACAATGTACAGAATAATTTAGGTCCAGCCAATACTTGAATCAGAGAGCACGAATAATTATTTTTCCAGTGGGCAGCTTAATTCCAAAGCTGGGGCTTCAGAATAAAGCTGGATGATAAATATGAATAAGATCAAAGCTGTGTGAGAGAAATGAACAGACTACCTGGGTATTAAAATAAGGAGAAAAGGAAGTTAAAAGTGTTACACATGATGCTCGCGGCTTTTAGTTATCGGAAAAAGTGACAATGAGGAATTTAAGTAAAGAGACAATAACAAAACCAGAAAGAAAAGGTTATGAACAGAAAGATGAAATAGAATAGTGGGCTACTCAAAACAGAAAGCCATGAAAAAGGATGTCTGTACAGAGATGAAGACACAGAAAGATGGGCTGAATGTTAAAGGGACTGAGAGCAGCAGGCACAGACCTGAACAATGTACTTGGGGAAATGCTCAATATCAGAAGCAGTATTACCCATGGATATCTTGGGAAAAGACACTGAATCATTAATTAGTAATCATTAAATGACTCTTAAATGAATCATTTTGCTGGTTTACTTTGATGGCTGTCATTCAGGATACCTACAATGGAGCCAAGCAACTACATATTTAAAAAAAAAGTTTAGTTTAGAGTTACAGCTTGGAACCAGGCCCTTCGGCTCACTGGGTCTACGCCCAACCAGCGATCCCCGCACACTTACAGTACACTATCCTACACACACTAACAAAAAATTACAATTATGCCAAGCAAATTAACCGACAAGCCTGCATGTCTTTATGAGTGTGGGAGGAAACTGGAAATCCCAGAGGAAACCCATGCAGGTCACGGAGAGAAGGTACAAAGTTTGTACAGACAGCACCTGTAGTCAGTAGACAATAGACAATAGATAGGCGCAGGAGTAGGCCATTTGGCCCTTCGAGCCAGCACCACCATTTAATTTGATCATGGCTGATCATCCATAATCAGTACCCCGTTCCTGCCTTCTCCCTATATCCCTTGACTTCACTATTTTTAAGAGCCCTATCTAGCTCTATCTTGACAGATTCCAGAGAACCTGCCTCCACCGCCCTCTGAGGCAGAGAATTCCACAGACTCACCACTCTCTGGGAGATGTTTCCCCATCTCTGTTCTAAATGGCTTACTCCTTATTCTTAAACTGGGCCCCCTGGTTCTGGGTCTCTAGCTCTGTAAAGTAGCAACTGAGCCGCTGCAGCTCCCTGCTACCCAAGATGCTGGAATCTTGAGCCAAAGTATCAATGTGCTTGAGGAATTCAACACATCAGGCAGCATCTGTGGAGAGAAATGGATAAACAATGTTTCAGGTTGGAAAGCCTCTTTAAACTTAATACAACGTCAGCTCAGTGTCATTGATGCGAGGCCCAATCTATTTTGGAGATTGGGGGGATGGGGGGAGGAGGGGTTCTCTGTTTCACATTTCCTATATAAAGCTCTCTCAATTAGATCTAAGATTCTGTCATACCACTGCAGGTAAAAGGGACTTGTATCAGGTGAAGAAAGTTTTCCACTTCAAGTCCCCTGCCACCCGGTAGCACCTCATTTGAGCTCTTTATGTGCAAACTGCAGGGAAGCAATTAGACTATTTAGAAATGGATTTAATTACCAAACAGAATTAATGCAAAGACAAGTACAGGTGGAAAGGCATTTAAAAGGAGCAGCATCTGCAAGATGACTTTGCATCCAGGTTGCTGCAGTGACCAGATGTACACAGCATAGAGGCTCAGGGTTTGGAATAAGAATGAGTTAGTTATATTTATTAACACTGTTCAATATACTGGCTTCCAAGAAGCATCTGCAGCAAATTAACAGCTTGTGGAAGCTTCTGGTGGATGCATCAACACAGTCTAATCCATTAAACATCCAGCCATCGAATAGATATCCCGGGGTCTGAGGAGCCCATCTCTGCATGCCGAGTGAAAACTGACTGATGAATGGAAGGAGACCTCAATCAGATCACAATATCCTAGGTTCTGTTCTCCAACATGTTAAATCGCTGCAGAACCAAAGTTCTCATAATAGTGGCAATGATACAAATGAATTGACACATGCTGCTCTTAATCTCACTAATATTACACATAATCCTTTGCTAAATTTTCAACCAATTCATCATCCTGCAACAGGAAGCTTTCTGAGCCAGGCACATGTGAGCACTACTACATTGCTGTGGAAGTGCATCTGAAACATCAACTGCTTAAAATTGCTGGCTGCATTTTATTCAAGTATGATTCACGTGCTTCACAACAGTCCCATACTCCTGTCACCAAATACGCATCTGGTAAGAATCCAAGAGAACATGTAAAAACCCTCATATGTGATCTTCATCAGGGCAACACCAAGCATGTTATAGACCTACCCCAAACAAAACAATTGTACCTGAAGTTACATTTGATGCAAGGTCACATTTAGAGTAGTCATACATTTTGGTCACTGTGTGGTAGGAAATATGTTGTCAAGCTGGAAAGGGTGCAGAGAAAATTGGTGAGGATGTTGCCAAGACTCAAGGGCCTGAGCTACAGGGAGATGTTGAGCAGGCTAGGTTTTATTCCTTGGAGCGCTGGGAGGATGAAGGGGTGATGTTATAGAGGTGTACATAATCATGAGGGGAATAGATTTGGTATATGCTCAGAGTCTTTTGCCCTGAGTCGGGGAAATTGTGAATCAGAGGACATAGGTTTCAGGTAGAGGAAAGATTTAATAGGAACCCGAGGGGTAACTTTCTTTTTTTTACACAAAGGGTGGTGTGTGTATGGAAATAGCTGCCAGAAGAAGTAGGTGAGGCAGGTACTACCGCAATGTTTAAGCATTTAGATGGGTACACGGATAAGATATGTTTAGAGGGATATGGGCCAAACGCAGGGAGGTGGGACTTGTGCGGATGGAACATGTTGGTCAGCTCCACGTATATCCTCAAGTTTTATCTACCTCTGATAAGGGGAAAAGTTTCCTGAAGTCTACAGTATCTAAACTCATTTTATAAACTGAATCATGTACCCGTTAATCTCCTCCACTTCAAAAAAAAAACCTTAGTTTCTCAATTACCTCCTCACAGAAGTGTGAAAACCTCCAGATTCAGACAAAATGTGTAAGAAAGAACTGCAGATGCTGGTTTAAATCAAAGATAGACACAAAATGCTGTAATAATTAAATGAGGAAAGGCCTCCACCCGAAATGTCACCTATTCCTTCTCTCCAGAGATGCTGCCTGTCCCGCCGAGGTACTCCAGCTTTTTATGTCTCCCTCCAGATTCAGAGACAGTTTCTTCCCAGTTGTTATCAGGCAGCTGAACCGTCCTCTCACCAACTAGAGAGCGGTCCTGAGCTACTATCTACTTCACTGAAGACCCTCGGACTATCTTGAATCAGACTTTACCTTGTATTAAAGTCATTCCCTTTATCATGTATCTGTACACTGTGGATGGCTTAATTGTAATCACGTATAGTCTTTCCACTGACTGGTTAGCACGCAACAAAAGCTTTGCTGTACCTCGGTACACATGACAATAAACTAAACTGCTCTATCCCAGGCAACATCATGGTGAATCTCCTCTGCACCTCTTCCAGTACTTTCACACCCTGGCGACCAGAACTGCACACAGTGCTTTAGCTGAGTGCCCCCCTCTGTGCACCTCTTCCTGAATTCTCTACATCCATCTTGTTGAACTCAGATGAGAAGTATTAATTGTGGACCTTCCCCAATGTGCTTGGCTTTATACAAAGATTCCCACTTGATCCTCAAAGGAGATCTATTCTTCCCCTAGTTACCCTCTTGTTCATAATGAGAAAATATCTTGGGCCTCTTCCTAATTTTACATGCCAACAATATTTGATGGCCACTTTTGTCCTCCCAATTGCTTCTTTTTGAATGTCACTCCTTCAAGAATAGTAGAATAGTTTCTTTATTGTCATTGTAACATGAACCATGTACAACAAAATTTAAAAATGTCAGCCAGTCAGTGCACCATGCAAACATTTCTAAAAGCTAACAATACATACAAGATAAAATATTAAAAGATAAACAACTAAAATAAATATCACGAAAATAGCACGCATAAACACCCAACCCTCCATCCTTCTGTCGATTTCACAGTGTACCACATTCCCTTAGTATGTCTCGCCCTTGCGTTCCTTGGCGGCTACATTTAGTGCTTTTATAGCAGTGGGGTAAAAACTGTTTTTTAGTCTGTTCGTCCTTGTCCTTGTAGATCTGTACCGTCTGCCTGACGGCAACAGTTCAAACAGGGAGTGTCCGGGGTGGGAAATGTCCTTTATGATACTCTGGGATTTTTTGGTGCAGCGTGAACTGTGTAAGTCCTCCAAGGTAAGGAGAGGGCAGCCGACAATCCTCTGGGCATTGTCAATGGCCCTCTGGAGCGCTTTCCTCTGAGCCGCTGTGCAGCTGGTGTACCACACGCATACACAGTATGTTAGTATGCTCTCAATGGAGCACCGATAAAAGGACAGCAGCAGTCTCTGAGTGATGTTATTCTTCCTGAGCACCCTCAGGAAGTGCAGTCTCTGCTGGACCTTTTTCAGCAGCGCAGTGGTGTTCAAACGTTATATTCCTCGTTGATCACTTCATTGCAGTTGCCTATGCCTGCCACATGCTTATATTTTATTTTCTTGATTAAACCTTCAATATTCTGTCAACCCAAGCTCCCTAATCTTGCTATCATTGCCTTTCACCCTTCCAGAACATGCTGGTCCTGAACTCTTACTATGTCTGTTATTATCTACTTAAAATTCTCTAGCCACAACCACCTTCTTCAACATCCTCCATCTTTGCATTTAAGGGGCCGGTCTAATGCTAGGTTAGTGTTCTTTCAAAATTACAAGATCATTGAAAGATCATGCAACATATGCTGAACTATTTGCTTCCAAATGTTCTTTGTAGATTTTATCGCAATGCGTCACAAGGCGTGTGAACATTGGGATCGATACAGCAATTGTAAAAAGGTTCTTAAAATGGACATTGTGCAAGTCAAAATGGCATTAGTTGGGTGATTTTTTTATATACAAGTATGATCTAAATGTTCACAGGTTGGAAATTATAATCCTTTCCCTTGTGAGACCAAACTCGTATCACAAGAGACATTTGCTTTGTCATATGTAGTCTAAAACATGTAAACCATTTGAAGGTAAAGTAAAATTAGCAGTGACAAACCAGCAATTAATATTTCCAGAAATATCATTTTTCAGCTCTGAAGGCAAAAATGTGCAGCATTCAACCACATTGATGTATTTGTATGAATTTGTTTTATTCACGGATTAACATAGGCTCAAACAAATTTACATGACATTTAAATACCAATAAAAATATCATCCAAATATATGGTAATCTGCTAATATAATGTACAATGGCTTTGTTTCATCATGAAGATTTCCAAAATCATTCTTGAAAAAACTGATTGCATCGAACATTCTGCCAGTATGGCTGTTGCTTCTTGATGATGTGCATCAGCATCAAGACATTCTCACATCAGAAGCTACAGAATCTCTTTTGAGGTTTTGTATTTGTACAAGAGAGAGAGGTGAAGGGGCAAATTCCTGTGAAGACGACTAGCTTTTATTTTGCATTTTAAATCTATACCACTGTGTAACTTTGCCACTGCATTGGTTATGCAGTTTTGCTTAATTAGGTTTGTAGCCTGCAGGGGCTTAAGAGCCATGTGACATCAAACAATGTTTTCAAGTACAAGTCTTAGATGAGGACTGCCTATTTCTTGGATTAAAGAAACTCCAGGGAAAGGTGCACACTTAAAGTCCTGGCACCATTTATCATGCTGAGCAATGTACATGAATTTAGTAATTTGTAAAAAAAATCAAAACAAAATAGTGGAGATATTGTAAACTTGAAGTAATAAGAAACCCTCACTGTATCAGACACATCTGTGAGATTTCTTGTGAAGATAAACTTACATTTCAGTAACTTAAAAATGACAGCCATTCTTAACCATTGCTTCAATTTATTCTCTGACAGCAAATGCTGGTACAGTAGAATGGTTTTACTAGACGATCAAAGTATCAAGGATTCAGGATTGTCTGCACTCCTCACATTGACCTTTTATCCATCAAGTCTCCAGGGTGTGTTGTCACGATCACACCAGGTTCGGAAGACACCACACCGCCGCTCACAGTAGAGTCAACACACATGATATTTTTTTTGTTTACAGTGGTAACAATGTCCACCCCAGGGGTGTCACTCGCCATCAGAGCACGTGCAATGATGCTGGCGACCTCAGGGTTGCCCCAGCAGCTCAGTGCTAGTCAAAGGAGGAGGAATGGCAACCTCTCACTTTATCCTGCAGTTCACCCTCACCTCAAGAGGCGCTGACAGTATGGGTTTCTTCCTGGTGGTTCAGCGTTGGGCTTGAAGAGATGCCACTGTCAGTCTCTGGATTATGAGGGGGGTTGGGTGGTATTGGGGGTGGGGTGGTGTGGGGTGGTGGGGGGGGGGGTGTGGGGTGGTGAAGGGGGGAGGGGGGGGTGGGGGGGGGGGGAGAGGTGTGGGGTGGTGGTGTGTTCTGGGGTGGTGGTGGGGGGTGGGAGGGGGTAGGGGTTGTGTGAGGGTGGGTGGTGTGGGGGGATGTGGGGTGGTGAGGGGGGGTTGGGTGGTGAGGGGGGGGTGGTGAGGGGGTGGGTGGGGGTGGGGGGGTGGTGAGGGGCTAGAGGTGGGTGGGTGCGGGGTGGTGGTGGTTGGGGTGGGGGGTGGGGTGTGGTGGGGTGGTGGGGTGGGGGGGGGGGGGGGTGGTGGGGGGGATGCGGGGTGGTGGTGTGGGGGGGTGTGGGGTGGTGAGGGGGGGGAGGTGGTGGGGGGTTTGTGGGGGTGTGGGGGGGGGGTGGTATGGGGGGGGGGGGGTGGTGATGTGGGGGGGTGTCATGTGTGGGGATGGGGTGGGTGATGCGGGGCTAGGGTGGTGTGGGAGGGTAAGGTGAGGTGGAGAGTGGTGTAGTGGGGAGGTGTGGTGTGGGGGGTAGGGTTGTGTGGGGAGGTGGAAGGGCTCCACACAGCGGCTTCCCTGAGCCCACACAGCGGCTTTTCCGACCCCACACAGCAGCTTTCCCGACCCGACACAGCGGCTTTCCCTACTTCACTCTTGCAGACTCTATCAGCGTGGCGCACAGACTCAGACCCGCCTCCGGGGCTTTATTTTCCAGCGGGTCCTGGAAGGGGCATTACCTTCATGGTGAATGACAGGCGAGAAGACCAATCTGCTGATCTCACGATTTTTAAAACCTTCATAACTTTTGTACAATTCCACCGATTGGAACAAAACTTGGTGCGCTTGGAGCTGAGGAGAACGGTGAGTAAGGTGGCAAAAAAATCCTAGCGATAGGTACCGTTTTTTGTGCACATTTTTTTTATAGCAAAGTGGTCAAGATGAGAGTTTTAGTAATAGTATAGATCGATGCCTCTGTCCACATCGACACATAAAACTACCAAAGGACACATTTACTTTGACAATTCTCGTACTGTTTTCAAAATTAATGTGATCTGCACCCAGTCCATCATTTTAGATGTTCTATCATTAATACTGCACAAAAGGCTTCATTATGGTAAGCATCAGCACTGTACAAAACCTCCAGATTATTAAGCGGTCAGCACATATAATTTAAGTTATTTGTGATTCCCTCACTAGCAAACTGCAAATTCACTGCTTCTCAGTCTCTGACTAAGAAGGTTTCATACTTGCCTCCCATCTCTAGAATATCCTCTGCATTTGTTAGCTGGAGAATTGGAGATGAGCCAACATCAATTGTTATCTCCGGTTTGCTTCCAGTTCCCCGTGCTGACGAGAGCAGGAACAGGGAGATACGGGACCTGAACGTGTGGCTGAGGAACTGGTGCACGGGGCAGGGATTTAGATTCTTAGATCACTGGGATCTGTTTTGGGGTAAGGGGGAACTGTACAAAAGGGACGGATTGCATCTTAACAGGTGTGGGACCAGCATTCTGGCAGGCAGGTTTGCCACTGCTACACGGGTGGCTTTAAACTGAATAAGGGGGGTGGGGTGTTGAATGGGACAGTGGAGGATGGAGTTAAAGGGAAAGGGTTTCTTAAATGTGTGAGCGTAGAGACCGAAGGGTGTAAAATGAGGGTAGAAGAAATAGGTAGCAAGGTGAAAAGTAAAAGTGGCAGGCAGACAAAACCAGGGCAAAAATCAAAAAGGGCCACTTTTCAACATAATTGTGTAAGGGGTAAGAGTGTTGTAAAAACAAGCCTGAAGGCTTTGTGTCTCAATGCAAGGAGCATTCGTAATAAGGTGGATGAGTTGAATGTGCAGATAGCTATTAATGACTATGATATAGTTGGGATCACGGAGACATGGCTCCAGGGTGACCAAGGCTGGGAGCTGAACATCCAGGGATATTCAATATTCAGGAGGGATAGACAGAAAGGAAAAGCAGGTGGGGTAGCGTTACTGATTAGAGAGGGGATTAATGCAATGGAAAGGAAGGACATTAGTTTGGAGGATGTGGAATCGGTATGGGTAGAGCTGCAAAACACTAAGGGGCAGAAAACGCTGGTGGGTGTTGTGTACAGGCCACCTAACAGTAGTAGTGAAGTTGGAGATGGTATCAAACAGGAAATTAGAAATGCGTGCGACAAAGGCAAAACGGTTATAATGGGTGACTTCAATCTACATATAGATTGGGTGAATCAAATTGGCAGGGGTGCTGAGGAAGAGGATTTCTTGGAATGTATGCGGGATAGTTATCTAAATCAATATGTAGAGGAACCAACGAGAGAGCAGGCTATTTTAGACTGGGTATTGAGTAATGAGGAAGGGTTAGTTAGCAATCTTGTTGTACGTGCCCCCTTGGGCAAGAGTGACCATAATATGGTTGAGTTCTTCATTAGGATGGAGAGTGACATTGTTAATTCAGAAACAATGGTTCTGAACTTAAAGAAAGGTAACATTGAGGGTATGAGACGTGAATTGGCCAAGATTGACTGGCAATTAATTCTAAAAGGGTTGACGGTGGATATGCAATGGAAGACATTTAAAGACTGCATGGATGAACTACAAAAATTGTTCATCCCAGTTTGGCAAAAGAATAAATCAGGGAAGGTAGTACATCCATGGATAACAAGGGAAATCAGGGATAGTATCAAAGCGAAGGATGATGCGTACAAATTAGCCAGAAAAAGCAGCATACCGGAGGACTGGGAGAAATTCAAAGACCAGCAGAGGAGGACAAAGGGCTTAATTAGGAAAGGAAAAATAGATTATGAAAGAAAACTGGCAGGGAACATAAAAACTGACTGCAAAAGTTTTTATAGATATGTGAAAAGAAAGAGATTAGTTAAAACAAATGTAGGTCCCTTGCAGTCAGAAACAGGGGAGTTGATCATGGGGAACAAGGATATGTCGGACCAATTGAATAACTACTTTGGTTCCGTCTTCACTAAGGAAGACATAAATAATTTGCCGGAAATAGCAGGGGACCGCGGGTCAAAGGAGTTGGAGGAATTGAGTGAAATCCAGGTTAGCCGGGAAGTGGTGTTGGGTAAATTGAATGAATTAAAGGCCGATAAATCCCCAGGGCCAGATAGGCTGCATCCCAGAGTACTTAAGGAAGTAGCTCCAGAAATAGTGGATGCATTAGTAATAATCTTTCAAAACTCTTTAGATTCTGGAGTAGTTCCTGAAGATTGGCGGGTAGCAAACGTAACCCCACTTTTTAAGAAGGGAGGGAGAGAGAAAATGGGGAATTACAGACCAGTTAGTCTAACATCGGTAGTGGGGAAACTGCTAGAGTCAGTTATTAAAGATGGGATAGCAGCACATTTGGAAAGTGGTGAAATCATTGGACAAAGTCAGCATGGATTTACGAAAGGTAAATCATGTCTGACGAATCTTATAGAATTTTTCGAGGATGTAACTAGTAGCGTGGATAGGGGAGAACCAGTGGATGTGGTGTATCTGGACTTCCAGAAGGCTTTCGACAAGGTCCCACATAAGAAATTAGTATACAAACTTAAAGCACAAGGCATTGGGGGTTCAGTATTGATGTGGATAGAGAACTGGCTGGCAAACAGGAAGCAAAGAGTAAGAGTAAACGGGTCCTTTTCACAATGGCAGGCAGTGACTAGTGGGGTACCCCAAGGCTCAGTGCTGGGACCCCAGCTATTTACAATATATATTAATGATCTGGATGAGGGAATTGAAGGCAATATCTCCAAGTTTGCGGATGACACTAAGCTGGGGGGCAGTGTTAGCTGTGGGGAGGATGCTAGGAGACTGCAGGGTGACTTGGATAGGCTGGGTGAGTGGGCAAATGTTTGGCAGATGCAGTATAATGTGGATAAATGTGAGGTTATCCATTTTGGTGGCAAAAACAGGAAAGCAGACTATTATCTAAATGGTGGCCGATTGGGAAAGGGGGAGATGCAGCGAGACCTGGGTGTCATGGTACACCAGTCATTGATGGTAGGCATGCATGTGCAGCAGGCAGTAAAGAAAGCGAATGATATGTTAGCTTTCATTGCAAAAGGATTTGAGTATAGGAGCAGAGAGGTTCTACTGCAGTTGTACAGGGTCTTGGTTAGACCACACCTGGAGTATTGCGTACAGTTTTGGTCTCCAAATCTGAGGAAGGACATTATTGCCATAGAGGGAGTGCAGAGACGGTTCACCAGACTGATTCTTGGGATGTCAGGACTGTCTTATGAAGAAAGACTGGATAGACTTGGTTTATACTCTCTCGAATGTAGGAGATTGAGAGGGGATCTTATAGAAACTTACACGATTCTTAAGGGGTTGGACAGGCTAGATGCAGGAAGATTGCTCCCGATGTTGGGGAAGTGCAGGACAAGGGGTCACATCTTAAGGATAAGGGGGAAATCCTTTAAAACGAAGATGAGAAGAACTTTTTTTCACGCAGAGAGTGGTGAATCTCTGGAACTCTCTGCCACAGAGGGTAGTTGAGGCCACTTCATTGGCTATATTTAAGAGGGAGTTAGATGTGGCCCTTGTGGCTAAGGGGATCAGGGGGTATGGAGAGAAGGCAGGTACGGGATACTGAGTTGGATGATCAGCCATGATCATATTGAATGGCGGTGCAGGCTCGAAGGGCCGAATGGCCTACTCCTGCACCTAATTTCTATGTTTCTATGTTTCTATGTTTCAATGCTTCCTTCATGTAATGCACTTTCTACTCTTACAGGGAATTGAGAGGGGTAGAAGATTGCAACCTTCACGTGGTCTGCCCTGTTTCAACGAATGCAATCAACCCGAATGCACAATCAAATAAGATCAAATAGAACAAGCTGTCCTACAACTTTAGGCTGTGCACGACATCCGCAAGAAGAAGAAGGGAATTGAGGCAGATGCATAACTGATTGAAAGCCGTATCTTCATCTGTTAGATTTAGTGCATTTGATACCATTGACAGTAAAGTATAAGGGCGAGTGGTCAAGAGAAAAAGATAAGAGTAGAAATAACAATGTCCGCAGGAAGCAGAGGCTAAACTCTGCTGAAGGTTACGGTGTAGAGAGCGTCGTGATGTAGAATACTTAGAAGGATGGACAGAAAAGGGGCTTACACATGGGGTGGAGTTGAATTAGTGAAGTACTTTGGGCTATCTGCTGCCCAGGGCAAGAGTGTTCCTGCTCTTTATTACACCCAGCTGTGCCTTCAGGTTGGGTTATTGAATCTGGCTGCTGCACTTTCTTATTCCCGGTTGGGCTTCCTGTATTCATTTGTTAATACAGGTTCCATTTTTGGTTTCTGGTTCCATTTTTGAACAATCTGTTTCAGTACATCTGTGATTATGTTATGTGAGTGTGCACCTCATCTATTAGATTTAACCCTGACCTCAGATGCTGTCCAAGTGGAGTGTGCACGTTCTTAATTGGCCACAATATTGCACCTAGATTAATTGCCCCCAACAAATTGCCCCTAGAGTACAGCTGAGTGGTAGAATCTGGGAGGAAGTGGTGACAATGGGGAGAATATAAAATGTTGGATTAATGTAGGATCCATGCAAATGGATGATCTACGGTCGGAATGGACTTGGTGGGCCTAAGGGCATGCTGTATTTCTGACTCTGTGAGTATGTGACCCTAATCTGCAAGAACATAGAATATCAACATATTAAAATAACTTTCTTTACTTTCATCCTTCTAAGCTTCAGGACTTAACAGGAATGAATGATTTTCATTTTGTTGTCTTGCATAATTGACAGATTTTTGGTGAATAAAAGAAAAATCTATGACAAGCACTTTGGGAATTAACCTCTGTACCCAACATAATTCAGGTGTGCAAAATGAATATGTGCCTTCCATTCCACCTTAAATTAATAATAATCCTGTATAAATTATGATCCTTTAAAAATATGTTTTCCACATACAGGCCATGTAGTTTTATACACCAATACAATGTTCATCCATAATAACACTCTCATATTGCCATTTTTCAATGAATTGTACATGAAAGTTCCAATTTAGTGTAGTTTAGTTTGGAGATAAAGCACAAAACAGGCTTTTCGGCCCACCGAGTCTGCACCGACCAGCGATCCGCCCACATTAATACAATCCGACACGTTCTAGGGACAATGTATACACTTATACCAGCCAATTAATCTACAAACCTGTACGTCTTTGTAGTGTGGGAGGAAAACGAAGATCTTGAAAAAACACACATGGTCACAGGGAGAACATGCAAACTCCATACAGACAGCACCCATAGTCGGGATCGAACCCGGGTCTCCGGTGCTGCAAGCGCAGCAGGACAGCAACTCCACCGCTGCCCCACAATGCCATTCTAGAAAGGATTAGAAACATAGAAACATAGAAACTAGGTGCAGGAGTAGGCCATTCGGCCCTTCGAGCCTGCACCGCCATTCAATATAATCATGGCTGATCATCCAACTCAGTCTCCTGTTCCTGCCTTCTCTCCATACCCCCTGATCCCTTTAGCCACAAGGGCCATATCTAACTCCCTCTTAAATATAGCCAATGAACTGGCCTCAACTACCTTCTGTGGCAGAGAATTCCAGAGATTCGCCACTCTCTGTGTGAAAAAAGTTTGCCTCATCTCGGTCCTAAAAGATTTCCCCCTTTATCCTTAAACTATGACCCCTTGTTCTGGACTTCCCCAACATTGGGAACAATCTTCCTGCATCTAGCCTGTCCAACCCCTTAAGAATTTTGTACGTTTCTATAAGATTCCACCTTCTGTTTCCTTAGTTGATGTTTCTGTCACTCTTTGTGCATCTGTCAAGGTACCTTTTGCAATTTTCCGACTCATCTGGGACTATTACAGGAAGTTTCCATTTGGCCAGGATGCCGCCTAATTAAATCTCTGTACATGATTTTATAGCTCGGCCCATTTATTATGATTTCCCTCACTTAATTAAGAGTGGCTTATATATTTTAACAGTTCACATAGTTTGTGCTACTTTCCGATATCAACCTTTTATCTGCACATCTGCCCATGAATCTATCCCACTGCAGTTCTTCCCAAAATAAGAATAAACATGCATTATCTAGTTCAAATCTCAGATCATGTTCAATCTCCCAATTTGTGAGATCATATTTTATTTAATTAATTCTGTGTTTAATTTTGAAGATTGTAGATATTTTTGTGCAAACAGTCCACCCTCTACTCAATAGTGATAGTAGGAAAACTGGAATGGCATGAGTTGCAATATAATAATGTAATTACTGTTTCCTTTAATTCAGTTCAACATTTACAAGTTATTTTTTTAAATTAACAGTCGCATTTGCCAGAATAAAAGCCAGCTCAAAATGAATTAATAACAACATTTAAAAAATGCATGCTACCAGTTGTAGTCCATCAGCCTTGAAAGGTCAACTAGCATGTGTAACAGTGAGAACCATTTATTTATTATAACTGTCACATTTCACATTGTAGCCTGTCTATCAAAGGTTATTTCAATTATGGATGAATACAAAGCCAGTTTAATTTGAATCAGATCAAGTTAATCACCAAATTCTACAAATGAGCTGAATTAAGGAAGGTCAGCCTAGAAACCTTGTCATTTTTTAAAAAATATTCCATGATTAAAAATTCTCTTTACCTAGAATGCTGAGATTACAGTTATTTCCATGTCAACAGGCATTAGTCTGGAAACTCAAATGTGCATTTTCTAAGACAATTCATAGTTTATGCACCAGTTACATTCAGGATGATCCAATTCTCCATGCTATGCTCCTCTTGAAGTTCTGTGGAGAAAATAGAACAATTGCATCAGCACAGTGGCGCAGCAGTTGCTATCTTACTGCACCAGAGACCCGGGTTTGGTCCTGACTCCCGGGACTGTCTGTACGGAGCTTCTACGTTTTCCCAGTGACCTGCGTGGGTTCTCCGGGAGCTCCGGTTTCCTTCCACACTCCAAAGATGTACTGGTTTTCACGTTAATTGGCTTGATAAAATTGCAAATTGTCCCTAGTCTGTGTAGGATAGTGTTAATTTGCAGGTATCACTGGTCGGCAAGGATATAATGTGCCGAAGAGTTGTTTTCCCCGACGTATCTCTAAATTAAACTATACTAAACTACTTTGCATCTGTATTTGCCAAAGAGAAGGATATGGAGGACAGTGAGATCAGTGTGGGGTGGACTAATATGCACAGGGTATTTGAGATCAGAAGGATGTGGTGTTGGGGCTCTTGAAAAGCATTGAAGTGTTTTTTCCATGCAAACAGTCCACCCCCTACTCATTAGTGATGGTAGAAAAATTGGAATGAGCCGAGTCGCAACATAATAATATACTTACTGTTTCCTTTAATTCATTTTAACATGTGCATGTTTTTTCCCATGCCCACAGCCTGATGGGATCTATCCCAAGTTACTGAGGGAGGCAAGAGAGGAGAATGCACTGGCCTTGATGAAATTTTTTTGTATCTTCTCTAACAACAGGCAAGGTCCTGGAGGATTAGAAATTAACCAATGTTCTTCCCTTGTTGAGGGAAGTAGAGATAATTAAGGAAATAATGGGCCAATGAGCCTCAAGTCAGTGATAAGGAAACTGCTGAAGAGGATTCTTTGGGATAGAATTTTATTGTATTTGGAAGAGTATGGGCTAACTAGCGATAGTCAACATGGTTTCCACTGTGGGAGGTCATAACAGTGACAAAGGCGATAGGCGTGTTGGAGGTTGGTAGAAGTATATGAAATTATGAGAGGCATAGACAGAGTAGACAGTTAGAACCTTTTTTCAGGTTGGGAATGTCAAAGGCTAGAGGGCAAAGTCTTAAAATGAGAAAGACAACGTTTAAAAGAGATGTTCGGGGCAAGTGTTTACACAGAGAATGGTGGGTGCGTGGAATGCACGTCTGAAGTGTTGACGGAGGCAGATACGATTGTGGCACTGATGTTGCTGTTTTGGGTCGGCACATGGATATACAGGGAACGGAGGGTTATGGATCGCTCAGGCAGAGGGGATTAGTTTAACTAGGCATCATGTTTCGACCAAAGGGCATGTTCCTGTGCTATACTGTTCTCCATTCTGTTCCTTGGGGATATTCAAGTGTGTAGAGAAAAGACAGGCTGTTTACTTACAAAACACCAGGAACACACAGAAAATAAATAGATAAATGTATAAAGTGCTTTGGAACATTCTGAATAACTGAATGCCGAGTTAAACATATGATGCCAATTTAAACTAATCCCCTCTGCCTGAACAAGATCCATATCCCTTCATTCCCTGTATATCCATGTCCCTCTCCAAAATACATGCCACCTCTTTGTTTCATAGAAATATTACCGAAATTGCCCAATTGCTATTAAGCATGATATGCTTGCTTAGGATTCCCCCACAAGCCCTAATTATCCTGCTTAAATATAATGTCTAGACCAGTTTGCTATAATTTCTACTTTGACAATGCTACTGTTATATTTCAGGGTGGTGAAGAGCTGGAGGTACATTGATTTGGCATGACCATAATTGCTTATTCAAGATCAACACCATTAAGCTATGAAACTCTTCTTGTATACCATAGGCAAGGGCCCATAGCAGAAGTGTCCACATCGCGGGGCTGGAAACTGGAAGTATCCTGAGCTGATTCTGCCACCACCATCATCTGTTACAACAAGTGATGGCTCCCACTGATTGTAGCCGGAAGCTTGCATCCTTTTCAGGACGGACGATGACAGTGATATCAACATTTGAAACATGGAAGATGGACACGAAAGAAGAAGACCATATGAAAAAAGGTTTTGGAATACATTTTCCAAAACTACTTATGTTCTGATCAAACGTAATACGTACAAAGTTGCAAATGAATGGGGTAATCTCATATCAACATCTGTGACATTGACCTGTTGATGGGGTATTAATAATTAAGTTCTTAAGTTCATAGGATTTAGGAACAGAATTAGTCCATTCGGCCCATCACGTCTACTCCGCCATTCAATCATGGCTGATCTATCTTCCTCTCTCAACCCCATTTTCCTGCCTTCACCCCATAACCCCTGACACCCTTACTAACCAAGAATCTGTCAATCTCCACCTTAAAGATATCCATTGACCTGACCTCCACAGCCTCCTGTTGCAATGAATTCTACAGATTCATCACTCTCTGACTAAAGTGATCAGGGAACTCAAGATAAAGGAACCATTCAGAGGTAGTGACCATAATATGATGTTTTAATCTGCAATTTGCGAGGGAGAAGGTAAAATCGGAAGTGTCAGTATTGCAGTTGAACAAGGGGGACTATGTTGGCATGAGCGAGTATCTGGCCAAAGTTGACTAGAAAGGGAACCTACAGGGATGACGGTGGAACAATAATGGCAGGTATTTCTGGGAATAATCCAGAAGATGCAGGATCATTTAATTCCAAAGAGGATGAAAGATTCTAAGGGGAGTAAGAGGCAGACGTGGCTGACAAGGGAAGTCAAGGACAGTATAAGAATAAAAAGAGAAGATATATAACATAACAAAGATAAGCGGGAAGCCAGGGGAATGGGCAACTTTTAAAGATCAACAGAAGGTACCTAAAAAGGCATTACGGGGAGAAAAGATGAATTATTAAGGAAAGCTAGCCAACAATATAAAGGAGGATAGTAAAAGCTTCTTTAGGTATGTGAAGATAAACAAGTTAATTAAGACAAATGTGGGTCCCTTCAAGAGAGAAACAGGTGAATTTATTATGGTGGAACAAGGAAATGGCAGACGATTTGAACAGGTACTTTGGTTCTGTCTTCACTAAGGAAGACACAAACAATCTCCCAGATGTACAGGTACTAGGGAACAGAGGACCTTGGGTGATGGAGGAACTGAAGGAAATTCACGTTAGTAAGGATATGGTGTTGGGTAGACTGATGGGACTGAAGGCTGATAAATCCCCAGGCCCTGATGGTCTGCATTCCAGATTACTCAAGGAGATGGCTCTAGAAATTGTGGACACATTGGTGATCATTTTCCAATGTTCGATAGATTCTGGATTAGTTCCTGTGGATTGGAGGGTAGTTAATGTTATCCTACTTTTCAAGAAAGGAGGGAGAGAGAAAGCAGGGAACAATAGACCCGTTAGCCTGACATCAGTGGTGGGGGAGATGCTGGAGTCAATTATCAAAGATGTAATAGCGGTGCATTTGGATAGCAGTAGCAGGATCGGTCCAAGTCAGTGTGGACTAATGAAGGGGAAATCATGCTTGACAAATCTTCCAGAATTTTTTGAGGATGTAACAAGTAAAATGAACGAGCGAGAGCCAGTGGATGTAGTGTACATGGGCTTTCAGAAAACCTTTGTTAAAATCCTACACAGGAGATTAGTGGGCAAAATTAGAGCACATGGCATTGGGGGTAGGGTATTGGCATGGATAGAAAATTGGTTGGCAGACAGGAAACAAAGAGTAGTGATTAATGGGTCACTTTCAGAATGGCAGGCAGTGGCTAGTGGGGTGCCGCAAGTCTTGGTGCTGGGACCACAGCTATTTACAATATACATTGATGATTTAGATGAAGGAATTAAAAGTAACATTAGCAAATTTGCAGATGACACAAAGCTGGGTGGCAGTGTGAACTGTGCAGAGGCTATATGAAAATGCAGAGTGACTTGGACAGGTTGGGTGAGTGGGCAGATACATGGCAGATGCAGTGTAATGTGGATACATGTGAGATTATCCACTTTGGAGGCAAGACTACTAAGGCAGATTATTATTTGAATGGTGTCAGGTTTGGAAAAGGGAAAGTACAACTAGACCTGGGTGTCCTAGTACATCAGTCTATGAAAGAAAGCATGCAGGTACAGCAGGCAGTGAAGAAAGCTAATGGCATATTGGCCTTCATAACACGAGGAGTTGAGTTTAGTAGCAAATAGGTCCTATAGTAGCAAATAGAACCCTGGTGAGACCCTGGAGTATTGCATGCAGTTTTGGTCTCCAATTTTTAGGAAGGACATACTTGCTGTGGAGGGAGTGCAGCGTAGGTTCACGGGATGGTGGGACTGTCATATGATGAAAGAATGGAGCGACTGGGCTTTTACGATGTACACTAGAATTTAGAAGGAAGAGAGGGGATCTTATAGAAACATATAACATTATTAAGGGATTGGACACGCTAGATGCAGGAAACATGTTCCCGATGTTGCGGGAGTCCAGAACCAGGGGCCACAGTTTAAGAATAAGGGGTAGGCCATTTAGAACTGAGATGAGGCAAAACTTTTTCACACAGAGAGTGGTGAGTCTGTAGAATTCTCTGCCACAGGAGCAGTGGAGGCCGATTCACTGGATGCATTAAAAAGAGAGTTAGATAGGGCTCTTTGGGCTAGTGGAATCAAGGGGTATGGGGAGAAGGCAGGAACGGGGTACTGATTGTGGATGATTAGCCATGATCACATTAACTGGCGGTGCTGGCTCAAAGAGTCAAATGGCCTACTCCTGCACCTGTTCTCTATGTATCTATGTATCCACAGGGAAATTGTCCAATTTGTCCACATTATGAGATCTAAATTTAAGCTTCTGTCAGACTTTTGAAACCATAGGTCCATCTTTTGCTAATATTGTGAGTTACAGTAAAGTTCTGTTGAGCTATATAATTTAGAATCATGAATCTGAGGGTTTGGGGATGGGGGTGAGGAGGGACAAGTTGGTTGAGGGGTGGAGGGGTGCATAAGGAAGTTCACTAAAAGGCAATTGAGCCAGGTGTTCCTGAGGAAGGATAATCTATGTTGCAAACCTCAATGAGGACCATGTGTGCATCATGACTGATCTAAGGTAGAACTGAATTCTAAGAAAGTTACAATCACCTCTTTACCATGTCTAATTTGTGCTCACGCTCCTTCTCTAATTTCTCTAAAAACTATTCTCTGTTCCAGCATTTAGACTCATAAGTTTTCCGCAAAGCTGACTCTCGCTGAATAATTACACTTACACATGTGGAAGATTAACATTTCGCAAGACGTTTATTTGCCTTGGGCAAACCTTTGGATTCATGAGGTCAAGGTAGGTACTCTAGTTTGTCTTCCCTCGGTGAATCTTACTCAATGTTAAACTCCTATGGGATGGATGTCATTAGGAGTCAATGATGTGGCAACATGGCTAAAAAAGAAGCCTCCCTGCTTTGTTTGGGACTGTGGAAGAAAGACAGGAGAGCTTTGAGTTACCAGGGTCATGTTTACTTCATGGCCAATGGGCTCAGTGAACATTAAATATTGCCATTATATTTACCAAGAGAATACCATGGTGGACATAAGTTAAGATCAAATGAGACAGGAAAGGTTGTATGTTAGACTATGGAGAGATAACTGATAAACTCAGATTCAGATTCAGATTCAGATTCAGATTCAATTTTAATTGTCATTGTCAGTGTACAGTACAGAGACAACGAAATGCATTTAGCATCTCCCTGGAAGAGCGACATAGCAAATGAATTGAATAAATAATAATAAGTGTCCGGGGGGGGTGGTGATTGGCAGTCACCGAGGTACGTTGTTGAGTAGAGTGACAGCCGCAGGGAAGAAGCTGTTCCTCGACTTGCTGGTTCGGCAACGGAGAGACCTGTAGCGCCTCCCGGATGGTAGGAGGGTAAACAGTCCATGGTTGGGGTGAGAGCAGTCCTTGGCGATGCTGAGCGCCCTCTGCAGACAATGCTTGCTTTGGACAGACTCAATGGAGGGGAGCGAGGAACCGGTGATGCGTTGGGCAATTTTCACCACCCTCTGCAATGCCTTCCGGTCGGAGACAGAGCAGTTGCCATACCATACTGTGATGCAGTCGGTAAGGATGCTCTCGATGGTGCAGCGGTAGAAGTTCACCAGGATCTGAGGAGACAGATGGACCTTCTTCAGTCTCCTCAGGAAGAAGAGACGCTGGTGAGCCTTCTTGACCAGAGTTGAGGTATTGTGGGTCCAAGAGAGGTAATCGGAGATTGACTCCCAGGAACCTGAAGCTAGAAACATGTTCCACCTCCGTCCCGTTAATGTGGATGGGGGTGTGCGTGCCGCCTCTGGACTTCCTGAAGTCTACAATGAGCTCTTTGGTCTTCTTGGAGTTAAGGGCCAGGTTGTTGTCAGCGCACCATGCTGCTAAGTGCTGGACCTCCTCCCTGTAGGCCAACTCATCGTTGTTGCTGATGAGGCCAATCACCGTTGTATCATCTGCGTACTTGATGATGGTGTTAGTACCATGTACTGGTGTGCAGTCATAGGTGAAGAGGGAGTAGAGGAGGGGGCTCAGCACACAGCCCTGTGGAACGCCGGTGTTCAGGGTGAGGGTTGAAGAGGTGTGCTTGTCTAACCTAACAGACTGGGGTCTGTTGGTTAGAAAGTCCAGTATCCAGTTGCAGAGGGAGGGGTCGATGCCCAGGTTACCGAGTTTGGTGATCAGTTTGGTTGGTATAATGGTGTTGAATGCTGAGCTGTAATCGATGAACAGCATTCTTATGTAAGTGTCTCTGTTGTCGAGGTGGGAGAGGGCGGAGTGAAGTGCCGTTGAGATGGCATCCTCCGTACTCCTGTTCTTGCGGTAGGCAAACTGATAGGGATCCAGTGTGGGGGGTAGGCAGCTTTTGAGGTGTGCCAGGACCAGCCTCTCGAAGCACTTGGTGATGATGGGGGTAAGTGCAACTGGGTGGAAGTCGTTGAGGCTTGCCGCAGTGGAGTGTTTTGGAACTGGCACGATGGAGGTGGTTTTAAGGCAAGCGGGCACAACTGCTTGGGCAAGTGACAGGTTGAAGATGTCAGTCCAGATGTCTGTCAGCTGCGCAGCACAGTCCCTGAGTACGCACCCGGGGATGCCGTCAGGGCCAGCAGCTTTACGTGCATTAGTCCTACTCAGTGCCACGTATACGTCGCAGGGAGTGAGTGTGAGGGGTTGGTGATCGGCAGGTAGCACAGCCTTGATGGCTGTCTCTAGATTGTCCCTGTCGAAGCGGCCGTAGAAGTGATTAAGCTCCTCAAGGAAGGAGGCGTCACTGGATGTGGGGGTGGTGTTGGAGGGTCTGTAGTCCGTGATGGCCTGGATGCCTTGCCACATGCGTCGGAGGTCGGAGTTGTTGTTGAAGTGCTCCTCAATCCTGAGCTTATGGCAGTGCTTGGCCTTCCTGATGCCCCTCTTCAGGTTAGCCCTGGATGAACTGTAGGCTCGAGCATCGCCTGACCTGATCAAACATAGAGGATGAAATCCATGATCTGGACTGAGAGCATTTGTGCATTTTGGAAGCAGTTGCACATGATAATAAAGAACCTATTACGCAAATGGTACCTAATAAGTAAAATGGAACAGTGCCAAAGAACTGGCAGATTTGATTTCCAAAATCTAAAGTACACTATTATTGTGCGCTCTTTTGATTATCTATCTATCTATCTATCTATCTATCTATCTATCTATCTATCTATCTATCTATCTATCTATCTATCTATCTATCTATCTATCTATCTATCTATCTATCTATCTATCTGTCTATCTGTCTATCTGTCTATCTGTCTGTCTGTATCTGTCTGTCTGTCTGTCTCTCTGTCTGTCTGTCTGTCTGTCTGTCTGTCTGTCTGTCTGTCTGTCTATCTGTCTGTCTGTCTATCTATCTGTCTGTCTGTCTGTCTGTCTGTCTGTCTGTCTGTCTATCTGTCTGTCTGTCTGTCTGTCTATCTATCTATCTATCTATCTATCTATCTATCTCTATACATAACTAAAACTCTGATCTTGTTATCTTCCGGTTTGGCGGTCATTCTATTTGTGCAATAACACAACGCAATAGCGCTACGATTTTTCTCCAGCTTACTCGCCGTTCTCCTATGCTGCGAATGCGCCAAGTTTCATTCCGATTGGTGAAAGCTGGTAAGAGTTATCGAGGTTTAAAAATCTTAAAGACCGCGCGTGCGCAGATCGATTGCTTCTCCTGCCATTCAGCGCCGCGCGGATTGGTCCCCTCTACTGTCGCTCCGCCCCTTCCTGCGCCATTGCGTCTTTAGAAACATAGAAATTAGGTGCAGGAGTAGGCCATTCGGCCCTTCGAGCCTGCACCGCCATTCAATATGATCATGGCTGATCATCCAACTCAGTATCCCGTACCTGCCTTCTCTCCATACCCCCTGCTCCCCTTAGCCACAAGGGCCACATCTAACTCCCTCTTAAATATAGCCAATGAAACTGGCCTCAACTACCCTCTGTGGCAGAGAGTTCCAGAGATTCACCACTCTCTCCACTTTACTGCAGCTGCGGGATGCTCTGGATGGCCAGACACAATTTTCGGAGGTGAGGACCGGAAACGGCTCGACCTGACCCAACCCGACCCGACTCAACCCAGCCCAGCCCAGCCCAGCCCAGCCCAGCCCCGCCCGCGAGCAGTGGGAGGTGGGGCCGATGTCAGCCTTCGGCAAGTGGAGACTCTGATCCTGACGGAGGAGAACGACCAGCGACCAGCACCCGCTATGAGTCCCTGTTGCACCCCCAACCCCTTCACCTCTGGTCCCCCTTGCTGGCTCCTGCCCCACTCCCCGTGATACTCCTACGACCCCCATCTTTTCTCCGAGCTCTCTCCCCACACCCTCTCATCCACCCCCACACTCCTCCCTCTCCCCCCAACCCCCCAGCCATCCAACCCTCCCCACTGCCCCCACACCTCTCCCCCCCACAAACCCCCCCTTGCCCCACCCAACCATCCCCACCCCCACACCCCCTCCCCCGGCACCCCCCCTCTCCCCGCACCCCCTCCCCCCCCGCAAACTCCCCCCCCCACAACCCCTCCCCTCCCCACCCCACTTCCGCCTCCTCCACAACCCCTCCCTCCCCACTTCCGCTCTCCTCCACAACCCCTCCCCCCCACAAACCCTCCCCTCCCACCTACAAAGCCCTCCACCATCTGCCCCCCCCCCCCATATCTCACTGACCTCCTCCCCCTACCCACCCTCACGGTCCCTCAGATCCACATCAGCCGGTCTCCTCTCCATCCACAAGTCCAACCTCCTCAGTTTTGGGGACAGAGCCTTCTCCAGGGCAGCTCCCAGGCTCTGGAACTCCCTCCCCCAAATGATCCACAATTCCGTGTCCCTCACCATCTTCCAGTCCCGCCTCAAGACCCATCTCTTCACCGCTGCCTATCCTTAGCCCCACGTCCCCCTCCCTTTTCATCTGTGCATTAATTGCCTCATATTGTGTATTGAATTGAATTCTGTCTTTACTTTGTGTACTAGTCATGTCTCTACTATTTATTTCATTCCCCTTACATGTTTTTCCTCTACCTGCTAAATTTTTGTAAGGTGTCCTTGAGACTCTTGAAAGGCACCCATAAATAAAATGTATTATTATTATTATTAAATCCTCCTAACCACAACCCCTCCCCCCAACCCATCCCCAACCGTTCCCCCAACCCCTCTCACCACAATCCCTCCCCCCACAAACCCTCCTACCCACAACCCTTCTCCCCCAATCCCCCCCTCCAACCCTCACAACCCCTCCTCTCCCCCTCAACGCCCCCCCCCCCCAACCTCCCCCCCAATCCCTACCCCCACCCCCACCCAAATGCGTGAAATGAATGATCCAAATCCAATATAAATCATTGTTTAACTTCTCTGATTTTTTCACTATTGTACACTCCCATCCCTTTCCCCCACTGAAGAATCAGAATCAAATCTGGGTTTTGGAGTTGTGAGGCAACTGATCGATCTAACGCCGCCCCATCATACAACCAGTTCTCTTTGTAAACTTCTGTTTCGCTATAACTTTATTTATTTTAGTTTACCCAGCCAAGTCGTGACTACCCTGTTCTTTGTGCTGTCTGTTGTTCAGTTCATCATTGCTATGGGCAATGCTGTGAGGAATATACTGCTTTGTTGTTTTAGAAAAGGAGCATCTGTTCATTTGGTCTTTTTATGTCTTGGTTACATCTGGCAAGCAGATGTACTACTAGTTAAAATCAATGAGGCCTCATTAGAAATCAAGAGGAAAATATCACCTTTTCTCAAAACAGCAAATGTATTTTATCAAGGAAAATAGAACCATACAGCACACGAACAAGTCCTTTTATCCACAATGTCTATGTCGAATGTGATGCCAATCTCCACTATCTGTATATGATCTGTATCCTTCCATTCCCTGTATAACCATTTGCCTATTTAAAAGCCTCTTAAATGGCACTATTGTATCTACCTTCACCATCTCTACTGATGGGGTGGTCAATTGCAACCTTCACATGTTTCAACTAATGCAATCAGAATTGCACAAACAAGATCAAATAGAACAAGTTGAACTGCAACTTTAGGCTGTGAATGCCATACACAAGTAGATCACCCCTGGTAGCATGTTGCAGGCACCCACCGCACTCTGTGTAAAAAACGTGTCCCGCACATCCCCTTTAAATGTTGTCACTCTCACCTTAAAGCTATGCCCTCTAGAATTTGATTTCTCAATCCGGGGGAAAAGATTCTGACACTCTACCCTATCTATGCCTCTCATACTTTCATATACTTCTATCAGGTCTCCCCGCAACCTCTGTTGTTCCAAAGAAAACAATATCATCCTTCCACTTCAACCTTCTTTCTATCAATAAACCAGGGCTCAATCCGTAGACCAAGCCGCTGTTAATCCCGCTCATCTTAATCTTTTGGATCAGCCTACCAAGGGGAACTTTATCAAATTCCTTACTAAAATCCATATGGACAATATCCCCCATGCCACCCACATAAATCATCTTTGTCACCTCTTCAAAAAACACGATCAAGTTAGTAAGATACGACCTGCCACATACAAAGCCATGCTGACTGTCCCTAATTAACCCATTCTCCACCAGATGAAAGTAAATCCTATCCCTATAACTTGGGATAGATTCCAACAAGCCCTGCGGATTTATCTACCTTTATGTTCTTCAAGAACCCCAACACCTCCTCCTTCTTAATCTCAAACTGCTCTTACATATTAGTATTTTCCACACTGCCCTCACGGTCCTCCATGTCTTTCTCCTTGGTGAAAACAGATGCAAAGTACTTGTTTAGTACCTTGCCTACATCCCCAGACTACAAGCACTTATTCCCTCCTTTATCCTTCAGCAGTCCTACCTTTTCCCTGAGGATTTTCTTTCATTTAACCCACCAAAGCCATTTCATGACCCCTTTTGGCCCTTCTAATTGGCCGCTTGAGTTCTTTCCTGATTCTATATTTTTTTGCACACTCTTTTTTGACCAGATTTACAACCTCTTTGGTCATCCAAGGTTCCCTCACTTTGCCACAATTTATCCCTCCTCCTTACTGGAACATGCTGGTCCTGAACTTCAATCAACTGGCCTTTGTCGGATGTGGACTTACCCAATAATAGCTGCTCCCAATGCACTCTCCCAAGCTCCTGCATAATAACATTGTAAATGGCCTTATTCCAATTGGGTACCTTCCTGCAAAGTCCAGCCTTCTCCCACAGCATGGTGGCACAGTGGTGGACTTGCTGCCTTACAGTGCCAGAGACCTGGGTTCAAACTTGACTATGAGTGCTGTCTGTACGGTGTTTTGTGCATTCTCCCCATGACCTGCGTGGGTTTTTTCCAGGTGCTCCGGTTTCCTTCCATACTCCAAAGATGTACAGGTTTGCAGATTAATTGGCTTGGTAAAATTGTCCATTGTTCCTAGTGTGTGTTGGATAGTGTTAGTGTGCGGGGATCGTTGGTTGGAGTGGATACCATGGGCTAAAGGGCCTGTTTCCACATTGTATCTCTAAACCTAAAACCTATATTCACTGTATTTGCCCATACTTCTTGGACAAATAATTCACATCACAAGGCTCTCATTTGATGTTCAAAGGTATTTTATTGTCACCTGTACCAATTGAGGTACAGTGAAACTCGATTTACCATACAGCAATACTAAAAAACGCAACAAGCCACACAACTACATAAACGTTAACATAAACATCCACCGGAGTGGATTCCCCACATTCTTCACTGTGATGGAAAGCAATAAAGTCAAATCTTCTGTCCTCTTTATTCTCTCGTGGCCGTACCATCCGCGATCGGGGCGGTCAAAGCTCCTGCGGCCTGCAGCCTAGAGCTCCCGAAGACAATCCTTAACCAGCTCCACAATGCTAAGTCCTGCAGGCTCTCTTGGTTGGAGCACCCAAAGTTGGTCCCCAGCAAGAGGCCGCCAGCTCATTGATTTTAGGCCACAGTGCGGATGGAGAAACGATTCGGATAAAAAATCACTTCTCCGTTGAGGTAAAAGATGAAAAAAAGTTTCCCCCCAACAACCCCCCCCCCCACCCCCCCCCCCCCTCCCCCTCCCCACCTCCCCCATCTCCCCCTCCCCCCCAGGCCATTGGCGAGGTAGCCGTTGTGGCATGTTAGAAACATAGAACATAGAAATTAGGTGCAGGAGTAGGCCATTCGGCCCTTCGAGCCTGCACCGCCATTCAATATGATCATGGCTGATCATCCAACTCAGTATCCTGTACCTGCCTTCTCTCTATACTCCCTGATCCCTTTAGCCACAAGGGCCACATCTAACTCCCTTTTAAATATAGCCAATGAACTGGCCTCAACTACCCTCTGTGGCAGAGAGTTCCAGAGATTCACCACTCTCTGTGTGAAAAATATTTTTCTCATCTCGGTCCTAAATGATTTCCCCTCTATCCTTTAGCTGTGACCCCTTGTCCTGACCACTTCACCAACATCGGCAACAATCTTCCTGCATTGTTGTAGTTTGAACAGTTAATCCTTTAAGAATAATTGATGATTGCAGTTTGAAGTACTTCCTGATTCTGGCAGCCTGAGGGAGCTGAAGCAACATGCTAGTGATACAGTTCTGATTGCTCTAGTTCTAGCTGAAAGTGTGCTTGCAGTCTGGTATTACATATGATGTCTGACAATACTGTGTGCCTGTGTGATAGTTGATGCCTTGACCTTTGTTGCATTTGGCATATGGTGAAAATCGGCACAGTGTATAATTTGGGGGTGTATGAAGAAAGCATGTGGCGTCAGTCTGTGTGGTGTATGTTATATGTTTGCATGATGCATGACCTGTGTCTGGAACCCTTGTTATGTGGTGTATGGCCCATGCTGTGTGTCAGGTGATGTTGTGGGTAGATTGAGGGGTGCTTGGGTTTGAGGGTTGGATGTTACTGATGTAGTGTGCGTTATGTACTATTTGTGCCTGGAGTTTTTTTCACCAGAGCTACTCTCATCTCCAAATACACAAATTGAATAGGGAGTTCAGTAAAATATTTTAGACTTAAGGGGAATGTAAATTGGGTTGGATTGTAAAGGGAGGAGGATTATAGAGGGGCACCAGGGTAGCATTGTAAAGTGTGTGTGGGGGTGGGGGAGGGGAGGGGGGTGTGAGGAATTAAACTGGTGAGGGACATTTGTACAATGGGGGGAGGGATTTTACAATGAGGGGGGAGTGTTGTGCAGTGGGGAGGGATTGTACAGTGTGGGATAGGATTGTAAATGGGGGATAGGATTGGGGTGTGGGGCTGGGATTGTACAAGAGTATAACGAGAGAGAGGGATTACACAGTGAGGAAGGGGTTGGGGGGGGGTATTGTACTGGGGGGGGGATTTTACAATGCGGGGGGATTGTACAGGTGGTTTGCATTGGGCACTGGCCACACCGAATGGTGAACGAGGTCTGATTGACCTGGACGATGACACATTGGCCTGGTGCCTAAAGGGAGCTGCAGGTTTGTACAATGGGGGGAGGTAGATTTTACAATGAGTGGGGGTTGTATAGTGGGGTGTTGGTTGTACAGTGGGGGTAGGGGTTGTACAGTGGGGGTGTGGGATACAGTGGGGATTGTAAATGGGGGGATTGTAGTGGGGATTGTACAGTGGGGTGTACAGTGGGGGATTGTAAGTGGGGCAGTGGGGATTGTACAGTGGGGATTATACAGTGGGGATTGTGTCCAGTGGGGATTGTACAGTATAAGTGGGGGTTGAGTGGGGAGTGGGGATTACAGTGGGGATGAGGAAGTGGGGTTGCACAGTGGGGGGTATTGTACTGTACAGGGGGGGAGGATTGTTTTACAGTGGGGGTGGGGATTGTACAGTGTGGGGATTTTGCAGTGGGGGGCACTGGGGGCCACACCGAATGGGTGAACGAGGTCTGGGGATTGACCTGGGACGATGACACAGTTGGCCTGGCTCGCCTAAACAGTGGAGATTGCAGTGGAGTCTAAAAGACATACGACAGAAAAAGAAGGCAGTGGAGCTGGGAAGGTAGATAGGGGGTGGGATTGTACAGTGGAGATTATACAGTGGGGGTTGTACATTGGAGATTATACAGTGGGGGTTGTACAGTGGAGATTATACAGTGGGAATTGTACAGTATGCCAGGAAACATAGAGGGAGGAAGGAATTGTACTGTGTGGAGATGATTGTACAGTGGGGGAAGAGATTGTACAGTGAGGGTGGGTTCGTACAGCGGTGGAGTGATTGCGTTATGGGCGCCGGGCTGTTGCAGAACCAGCTGCCATTGTGCCGAGTCTGACAGGATTGTGCAGCGGATGTCAACTCTCTCCAGAGTGTATTAAACCTGTGCATTGCACGTTGGAGCCGTGGAGTGCCCCCTGGTGTTGAGGACGGGGAGGTGTCACGCTATGTGCCTGTCTGATGTGCCATGTATCAATGCCCTTCAGAACCATCAAAGCTGAGTATTTCCAACAACCTCATCCAAAATACATTATGAAAACCTGGAGCAAGCAACACAAATGAGCAAATAAATTTGAAGGAATGTCAAACTTTTCCTCATTTCTTTTCCGATAGTTATTCTTAAGAATGGATTGCGATGCTGAGCCTGTGATGCAGCTATCGTTGCCTAGTTACTGTCACTATAGCAATGTACAAGTCTGGTTTAAATCGTAATACAAACTCTCCTCTTCAACTTACACAGTGAGATAATTTAAACGGATGCTAACTGTGTTCGGCTATAGCGGAGGTTATACCATTCTAGAATAAATTGGTAAGACCTTGGGAAAAATAGTTAAAAGTGAAGTTTGGAACAAACATGTTCAGATTAACTTGCAAAACAGATTTGAGAACTTTGAGGTCAGTGAACATAAGTAGAGAAACAAACAGGAAAGGCTGCAAGCATTGCTGTTCCTTCAAGGATCTATGTTTGATTTGCCAGACTCCACTCATTCTCGCACAAATCCCTGGGGGAAGCAAACGGGCTCCGAATTATTACCAAGCATCCTGGCCAAACATTTCAACTGTGCAGTAATTACTTTCTGAATGCAATGCATTGGCCAGTAGAGTCAAGAGTCAAGAGTGTTTTATTGTTTAAGAAGCATTAAATATTGATGCATCGAGAAAGCTGAAAGCTGGCCTGGAGGTCTCAGATCAAACATATAGTACCCTGTATATATGATATATTACTAGAAGGTGATGAGATGTTTATGAGCTTGCAAAAGGAATAGGAGATGGGAGGCAGGGTCAAGTATTGAAACAGTGCAAGGATCAAATATGACAGGCTCTGTAAGGCAACAACTCTACCGCTTCACAACCACTCCATTGGACCCAGCTTCTCAATGTCCCCTGGACTGTGGTCCTTCCCCACATGATCTTTGTATTGGCTGTTACAAATGTCAGTGCATCCTTCAGCATCTACCTAAAGTTGGTATACACCAGTCAGCAGCGTTCCCTTATGGAGATCTCACTGTACTGAAAGACCAAAAGCTGTGGGCAGACCAATGGGCATCTTTTCCTATGTTCCAACATCATTTGATGCCTATCTCTGAAGGTGTCCCTGAGAACCACTCTTAAAGAAAATAGTTCTGTGTTATATAGCTGCTCAGGATGATCTGTGACAAGAACTTGCACACAACTCACTGACTTCATCCATTTCACCACTGACTTCCATCCGGCACTCAAATACACCATTTCCGACACTTCCCTACCAATTCTAGACCTCACTATCTCCATCGCAGGTGATAGACTTCTGACCGACATCCACTATAAACCCACTGACTCCCATGGTTATCTGGACTACACTTCTTCCCACCCTGCTTCCTGTAAGGGCTCCATCCCCTACTCCCAATTCCTCCGTCTACGTCGCATCTGCTCCCAGGATGAGGTGTTCCACACCAGGACATCGGAGATGTCCTCATTCTTCAGTGAACGGTGGTTCCCCTACTACCATAGATGAGGCTCTCACCAGGGTCTCTTCGATACCCCATGACACTGCTCTCTCTCCCCATCCCCCCACTCGTAACAAGGGCAGAGTCACCCTAGTCCTCACCTTCCACCCTACCAGCCGTCATGTACAACAAATAATCCTCCGTCATTTTCACCACCTCCAACGTGACCCCACCACTTGCCACATCTTCCCATCTCCTCCCCTGTCTGCTTTCCGCAGAGACCGCTCCCTCCGTAACTCCCTGGTCAATTCGTCCCTTCCAACCCGAACCACCCCCTCTCCGGGCACTTTCCCTTGCAACTGCAAGAAATGCTACACTTGTCGCTTTACCTCCCCCCTTGGCGCCATTCAAGGACACAAGCAGTCGTGCCAAGTGCGACAGAGGGTCACCTGCACCTCCTCCAACCTCATCTATTGCATCCACTGCTCTAGGTGTCAGCTGATCTGCATCGGTGAGACCAAGCGTAGGTTTGGCGATTGCTTTACCGAACACCTCCGCTTGGTTCGCAATAACCAACCTGATCTCCTGGTGGCCCAGCACTTCAACTCCCCCTCCCATTCTGAATCCGACCTTTCTGTCCTCGGCCTCCTCCATGGCCAGAGTGAGGACCACCGTAAATTGGAGGAGCAGCACCTCATATTTCGCTTGGGCAGTAACCCCAGTGGTATGAACATTGACTTCTCTAATTTCATGTAGTCCTCACTGTTTCCTCCCCTTCCCAGCTGTCCCTCAGCCCCCTGGCTCCTCCTCTTCCTTGCTTCTTCACTCACCCCCCACCCTCACATCAGTATGAAGAAGGGTTTCGGCCTGAAATATTGCCTATTTCCTTTGCTCCATAGATGCTGCTGCACCCACTGAGTTTCTCCAGCATTTTTGTCTACCTTACATTTATTTATAAGTTAAAATTATATTACAAACCTGTATGTCTTTGGAGTGTGGGAGGAAACAGGAGGTCCCTGAGAAAACTCACACAGGTCATGGGGAGAACATCTTAGAGGGAAACCGTCGAGTCTGGTCCCTGCTGTCCCCCGGTGGCCAGAGAACCAGAGAGTGTTAGAGAGTGTAACCAGGGCCAGTAGGAGAGTGAACTGGGGTCTTACCTTCTACAATCTCTAGGTTAGCTGCGGAAGGTGCCCCCGGGACACAAAGGCTGAAGGTGGCTGGGTGAGGAGAGGGATGATGGTTCACTGGGGATGACTGCTGGAGGTTCTACAGCAGCCTGGGGCTCCTGGAGACCGGACACGTGGACCAGGCTGAAATTTAAAAATGGCACCAAAACCATCCGACTCGTGTATCCGACTCAGTGAACTATTTCAATAGTCTTTGTACTTATCGGGGACAGTGCTTGAGTATGGTGATACTTTACTGAACTATATGCAAAAAAAAAGTCATTGTACGTCCGTACACACGATAATTAAAAACCATTGAACCAATCAACCACGAAGGATAGGTGGTGCAGCAGTGTCGAGCTGGCTGGATTATTGCATGGCAAGAGGGCCAGGCACATCCATAGAAACACCAGAGACAAGTAGGACCTCACGTACTTTGGTTCCAATGATGAAGCCACTGACATATGAAGATGGCCATCAGGATAAGGGTGATGTTGGGTTTGCTTTTGCCCTGTTGTCTATGGATGTACATCATGGCCCATCAGACCTATTACATATTTGATACCCAGGGAACTGGGAGACAACCTGGGTGATCACCAGGGCAGAAGAGCTGGGGATGGGCCACATCTGCACCAAGTTCAACAGCTTTGAGAGCACGTTGCACCTGATGACCAGGTTATTACCACTTATTGAGAGGGTGCACTGTCCCACAGTTTCAATGCTTTGTTTGTACACATACACTCCAAACAATTATTGTTGCATGCCTCGGTCCCAATGAAGTAGATTTCCAGTACCTTCAGATAGTCAGCACTAATGGTAAAAAGGATGGGAAAGCGGCTGGATCAGTTGCTGAAGAGCCTGATCCCACTCTTCTTGCAGTCTACTCAGGCTCCTGATGCCAACGCAAACTGATGGCAGATGCAGACTGACCATGGATCTGAGCAGAAGGCAATAATGTCGTCCATAAGTAGTACATAACTTAACCTACACCAGTCTGAAGAAGGGTCTCGACCCAAAAAGCTTCCTTGAAGTAAAACATCCCCATCAACTCCTGTGAATGGCTGGCCCAGACTGCTGAAAGCAGGGAAGGAACTTTGAGAGCTTAATGGCTATGCAAAGGGAGTGCACAGAAATAGTGGAAGGAGCACACCATCTCACAATCTGATGAACCATCTCAGGACCCATGCAACTGGAGGGGAAGCAACACATCCTAGGGACGGCCTGAAGCAAGAACTGAGATCAAAAAACCAGGGGCCATCAAGGGTTTTGAAAGCCAAGATGAGAATTATTGAAGTTTATTTAAAATACCCTTTCATTTTTAGACCAGCTGAATAAGTCATAATAACAGCATCAATTGCAGCCAGTTAATAATGGGCAGATTATTGCAGTGAATGATAGTGATTTAATTTGCTCCCCTCACTGTTGCAAAGATGGTTCTGGTTAAAAAATTTTGTTCAAAATAAGTAGAGTAATCCACCTTTTGATATTGCTCACAGGAGAATTTCATTAAAAATCTCTGTTAAGCATTTTAAGTGACAGTCGTTTTTAGCCCGATGCCTTCAGATCAAGATCAGAGTTGTTTTTGATATCCTGCATTTCAAGTGGGGATCTTGTGGTTAACAATGTGCATCAGCTTTTCTTCTTCATCTGTCACCATGTATCATTTTTGGGTTGCAATTAACTGGGAATACTCATTCAAAGGATATGGGGCCCCTGATTTTCAGAGACATTGTTATTTCTTCCAAGCAATGAAATTTATGAGTAATTTAATGACATTTAAACGTAAAGAAATACTATAAACAGCAAATGAAAGATGGTTGAGTTAGGGTTACGATAGCTTCAAGGAGAGAAATAGAGACAGAAGGAAGGAAATAATTAGAATCATGGCTCAATATTACATTACAAAGGGGTTCTGGTCCACACTACCCAGCAATTAATGTTTTCAACAATCACAGCAATGACCTACTGAATCTCAATAAAGGAAAGTACATAATTTGCATTCCTTAACTACTTTTCTAACTTAACATGCTACTTTCAGGGATCTGAGAACATGCATTCCAAATGTCTCAGTTTCCTGACAGTTTTCTATACCCTGTAATTAATCGTTTATTCTCTTGCTCGCTTTTCCTTTTTTGAAATGCTTTGTCTCACGTCTTTGGATTGAATTCTATTTGCCACTTTTTCACCCACCCAACTGGTATCTTTCTGCAGTCTACAACTTCCTTCTTTGCTTCGTTCTGACCAATTTATAATATATCATTTGCAAATGTTTTTGTCTCCTCTGATTTTAAATCAGGACCATAAATCACATCAGCATGAGTCATTACCAAATCAAAATGACTACAGCTTCATTAATTTATGTTAACAGTGCCAATCGAGCAATTTCATTACAATGTGAGATAGTTTTTTTTTTGTACCCCATTGATGTTAAGAGTGGAGAATGCAGAATGATGAATGCAGAATTATCTTTATCATCATAAGTTGTGAGGATGTGTTTAACATGCTAATAATTGTGGGATCTGTGAAGTCATTATTAATTGCTTCTGAATCAGTTTTATCATTCAGATGTGATTTTTGAGGTCATTGTCTTAGTGCAAAGGTGCCATCTACAGTGAAACTCATTCCCCCGTTATCTTAAATCTTAAATGGCATCTAAATAATATCACGATATTGCACGCCCTCAAATCTATGCTGGTTTACAGACATTCTCATCAGACTCCCTTTCCATCACTAATTTCCCATTAACCCATTCTCTCACGAATTTCCATCAATTTCTTTACGATTCTTCTGCCACCCCCATCTACATGGGGAGTAGTTTTTTCAGTGACTGATTTACCTATCAGCACATCAATGGAGGATGCATAGGAACCTAAGCATCCAGGGGAAACCAATACAGTCACAGTGGGATAAATCACACACTCAACACAGACAGCGTACGTTCTCCCCGTGACCGCTTGGGTTTGCTCCGGGTGCTCCGGTTTCCTCCCGTACTCCAAAGACAAACAGATTTATAAGTTAATTGGCTTCGGTAAAAATTGTAAATTGTCCCCAGTGCATAGGATAGTGCCAGAGAATGGGGATTGTTCATCAGCACGAACCCGATGGACCAAAGTGCCCGTTTTCACGCTATGTCTCTAAACTAAACAGCAAACTGAATTCTGTACTGAGGTAATTACAGTACTCTTATTTTGCAAACTTAAAGAAACAGGGTGGTGCCAAGATTAATTTGGTGATACCTGTATTTATATCCAACAGCATCCTGAAGCAACTCGTACCACATTTGAATTTGTTATGTAGCGGAGAAGGGGTCCAGATTTCCTAGAACTAGTTAGAATCTTAATTAATGTAGTTGGCGTAATGGTGGTGGGATAAGGCCACTGGCCAACAGCAACCAGATGGAACTATTTGGATCTGTTTAAAAACCCAAGTGAATTTCATAGAAGACTATGGGTTCTAAGTTTGGCTGCACATTTTATAGGCTACATGAATAACTGCAATAGTAACACAGTCTCCAATGAGTACACTCACCAGGCAGTTACCACACTGGAAGGGGTCTGTGGTTGGGCATTTTGGACCTGAAGCTTTCAATACCCTATTTTTTCTCTGGTGCCTGTAATACACAAACTCATAGTTATTTGTGGGACCATGAGAAGCCAAAAGAGGACCCCTGGAGCCTACAAAAAAACAAATTAAAAATGTGGATTTTTGTTTTGTGGTTTGGAACTATGCTGTTGCAGAACCATTGGCAGAAACTCCACTCTGTCCCATTCTTAATAGCATTACCACCCCTCACTGGGATTAGTTGCTTCTGAATCAGTTTTATTAGAAATTTGTAATAACCATAAGGTGGTTACAAATATTACAGCCCAACAATACGAACACAAAAATCTACAATTGTTGGCAACTTACCAGTTCCCCGTCCCCTTCCTCATCCCATTTCCTTCCCTCTTGCCCTTGTGACCCACTTAGACTCAAATCCCTTTCACCTACATTCCTTCCTCTAGCTTCACGATTCGCATCTCTTTTATCCTTATTCTCACCTTTATTATTTTCATTTCTGGCCTTTGACCAACCATCTGCCGATCAGAGATCCTCCTCACCTATATCCACCTATCACTTGTCAGTCTTTGCACTTCCAGCTTTCTTCCCTCCCCCCACTCACAATCAGTCTGAAGAAGCATCCAGCCCGAAACATCACCTATCCATGTTCTACAGAGATGCTGCCTGGCCCATTGTGTTACTCCAGCATGTTTAGTTGTTTTTCTTTAGGCAGCTTGCTTGGTTTATTCTGTTGAATTTGTTCCAATCCTCAAACCACTCTGTTTGGCAGCAATCTTGTCCACTGCTAGAACTGTGCTTGCTTTGGGCCACTAATGAATCAAAGCTCCATTATCTCAGACAAACTGCTTCAAATGGGATTTAAACAATCACAATGTGAACAGTTCCAAAAATTCCACTATGCACTTTCATTGGTTCACTGTAAATAAAATAAGATTCAGAGCAAGATTTTTTTAGGATGGTTCTATTTTGAGTATGAGTGAGAACTATATTCCTATATTTGGTTATCTTGATGGATCGTTATCATTTTTAAATGGCAGTTACTACTCTTTGTTGTCCCCTGATTAAATGTGATTCCAAACCTTTGGAACATTGAGCAGCATCTTTGGAGAGAAAGAATGGCCAGGCAGAATCTGTGGAAGGAAATGGACAGGCAATGTTTTGGGTCAAGAACCTATGGACTACAGGATAGATAGCTGGTTGAGAGAGATGAGGTGTAGGAATGAGGCAGGAACTTGCAATTGATAGGTAGATTCAGGTAATGAGGATAGACACAATATGCTGGAGTAACTCAGTGGAACAGACAGCATCTCTGGAGAGGAGTAGTGGTTGATATTTCCGGTCGAGATCATTCTTCAGAATGGGAGTTAGGAGAGGAGGGGACATAGAGATATGGAAGGGTAAGGTGTGAAAACGAGAGATCAATGGGGATGACAATCAAGGAAAATGTAGAATGGTTATTTTTAGCTGAGAGAAAGGTGACAATGAGGCATATAATCAGTAAAATTTAATCAGGAGGACTGTGAAACTAGACGGAGAACTAGAATGGGGAGGGATGGAGAGGGAATGCAAGGATTACTAGAAAATGAGAGATCAAATGGTCTCAGTCTGAAGAAGGGTCTCGACCCAAAACGGGGTTGGACAGGCTAGATGCAGGAAGATTGTTCCCGATGTTAGGGAAGTCCAGGACAAGGGGTCACAGCTTAAGGATAAGGGGGAAATCCTTTAAAACCGAGATGAGAAGAACTTTTTTCACACAGAGAGTGGTGAATCTCTGGAACTCTCTGCCACAGAGGGTAGTGGAGGCCAGTTCATTGGCTATATTTAAGAGGGAGTTAGATGTGGCCCTTGTGGCTAAGGGGATCAGGGGGTATGGAGAGAAGGCAGATGCGGGATACTGAGTTGCATGATCAGCCATGATCATGTTGAATGGCGGTGCAGGCTCGAAGGGCCGAATGGCCTACTTCTGCACCTAATTTCTATGTTTCTATGTTTCTATGTCACCCATTCCTTCTCTCCAGAGATGCTACCAGTCCTGCTGAGTTACTCCAGCATTTTGTGTCTATCTTCAGTGTAAACCAGCATCTGCAGTTCCTTCCTACACATTCCGGTAAGGAGGGGTTTATTGATAGTCAAGTGGGGGAGGGATGGATGATGATATAATCAAGCGTGGAGAAGCCAAAAGGATGCAGATAGGAAGATAGGGAGTGAAATATGGAAACAGAGGGAAGGACCATTGGTGGGACGGAATGGGAGGGCGAGCAGGGAAAGAAAGGAAAATGAAATGGAATATGTTAGGGAGGAGGATGAGCAGATGGAGGAGGAGAAAAGGGCTGGGTGATGGGGTCAGGAGTGGAAAGAAAAGTGTTTGGGGGGTTTAGAGAAATCGGATAGATGAGGAAAGGGGAAAGGTTAACTAAAATTGAACAATTCAGTGTTCAAGCCATTGGGTTGTAAGTTACCCAAGTGGAACATGAGGAGTTGTTCTTCCAGTTTGTGTGTGACCCAACCCTAGCAATGGAGGAGGATTAAGGCAGAACCAGGAGCTCCAGCAAGCCATGGTGAACAGAGCGCAAATACTCGGTGAAACCATCACCTGCCCCTCTCTTGGTCTCGTCGATGTAGATGCACACATTGAGAGCACCAAATCCAACAGATGACGTTGGATTTCTTCAACTTCCAACTTTCCATCCTTAACCCTCTCTATCACTTCACCGAAACTGAAAAAAATAGTTAAACTCAAGAAGTTGACATTAAATAGTCATGAATAATGGCACATTTGAAAAATACAACTGTGTTCGCATGCAAGTGTGAATTTTGAGAAAAGACTCACATTAATGTCAAATTTCTGTTGACAAAAAATTGCCAAGCAAAGAACCCGAGTTCATGTTGTTCTTGGGGTTGTAGTTGTTTATTATAACACACAGCTGTTTCAGATGCAACACTGCATTAGGAGACAACAATCGGAAGGTTGTTTTGCCAATAGCATACAAAGAATAACTGACCACTGGTATCTCAATAGCGGAAGTTAAATAGCGGAAGGTAACTACATCTATTAAATAGGCATTGAGATGGAGCAAAGATATTTTGTTGTTTGATGTTTATCAATATTCTCACCAAAATATGGTGAATCTTGCTGTGGGATGATTCCATAACCTCTTTCAGTCCTTTGTTTCAGTGACCATTTTAGAAATGTGAGCTGGAAAGTCCCTAATCAAACGTAAATAAGCTGAGTCTCACCTGATCTTTACACTTGTGTATTTCTCACCAAGATGTACTGGAGAACAGTGAGGAGCAAAATTTTTGTTTGATATTTTCCCCCTTTCTAAAGCAGGGATGCCAAAATAATTTATAGTTCTCCTCTGCAATGCTCCATTCTGTCGTCTATCTGAATTATGACAAAATTGAACAAAGATTGAAGATCAAATACATTGTGATCTTCTTTTAAGGTGAGGAGGGAAAGATTTAATAGGAACCTGAGGGATTACAGAAAGGTTAGCGGGTATATGGAACAAGCTGCAACAGGAGTAGTTGAGGCACGTACTATCACAACATTTAAGAAACATTTGGACATAGACATGGGTAGGATAGGTTTAGAGGGACATGGGCCAAACACAGGCAGGTGGGACTAATGTAGATAGGGCATGTTGGTTGGTGTGTGCAAGTAAAGGGCCTGTCCCACTTGGGCTACATTTGCGCGTCACAAGAAGATTTTGTACATCCCCACGTCCAATCTAACTATCTATCCTTCGTTGGTTGGTCCAATGTGTACATTCTATTAATGAACAAAGATAATCATCAATAAAGCTAAGACAAAGTGTTGCAGAATTGATCAAATTTCCAACTTGAATAGGCACATTCAAATGATTGGCGCATGGTTGTCCAACCATCTATCACCCAAAACACTCCCTCATCGGTATCCACCAATCACTCACAAAACTTTGTTCCATTCCATCTCTCTTCCAGCTTTCTCTCCTCCACTACAATCAGTTTGTAGAAGGGTCCTGACCCAAAACGATACCTATCCATTCTCCTGAGATGCTTCCTGGACCGTTAAGTTACACGTTGACCACTTAGTGTATTTTACATGTAAACCAACATTTGCAGTTCCTTGTGTCTTCATAAGTTAAAATAGGATATGGGTCTGTTAAATGTCATGATCCTCCGTGCAGTCGCCCATTATGCTTACATCAGTTACATTATATATTAGGTGCTGTGGAGAATTGCCTTTTCGATATCCTATTAAATGTTTCTGGCCTTGTTTGTAAGAAATAATTTTTGGTAGAAGGAAGGGAAGGCAACAGTGAGAGACTGAAAGACATACTGATGGTCCTGAATTTTCTTGTATATAACTCATGAACAGGTAACACATAGGTTCAACAAGTGTTCCAAGAGGGTACAAATATAAGAGTAGAGATGAACTTCTCCAATTTCACAGACCTAAAGTGAGACCACATCTGTAATATTAGGGTTTTTTAAACAGTAGATCTTGTTGCAAATGCAATTAGATTGTCGCAATCATATAGTGTATGTTATTTATGCAGTGCTTTTTTTTGTGATGATACGTGCCGACACCGCATCCCAGCAAACTTTGAAAAGTTAAACACTCATAATTTAATTTACTGACCACATAACACACGTTAATTGTAAAGATAGACGCAAAATGCTGAAATAACTTAGCAGGTCAGGCAGCATCTGTGGAGAAAAGAGATAGGTGAGATATTTAAGAGGGAGTTAGATGTGGCCCTTGTGGCTAAAGGGATCAGGGGGTATGGAGAGAAGGCAGGTACAGGATACTGAGTTGGATGATCAGCCATGATCATATTGAATGGCGGTGCAGGCTCGAAGGGCCGAATGGCCTACTCCTGCACCTAATTTCTATGTTTCTATGTTTCCATGTGACGTTTCTGGTTAAGACCCTTCTTCAGACCACATATCTACATTTCTACATATGTGTATTAATCGTAAATAGCTTTAATGAAAGGGGCAAAGTATCAAGGACATGTGTGAGGCAGTTTTTTTTTTAACGGAGAATGATGGGCTGCCAAGGGTGGTGGAGGAGGCAGATGCGATAGCATTTAAGAAGATTTTAGATAGATTTGTTCTATCACATAAAAGGCGGTGGGTGTCTGGAACGAGCTACCGGAGGAGGTAGTTGGGGAAGGTACTGTTGCCACGTTTAAGAAACATTTGAACAGGTACATGGATAGGATAGGATTAGGGGGTATATGGGCAAAAGGCAGGCAGGTGGGACTAATGTAGATGGGACATTGGTTGGTGTGGGCAAGTTTGGCCAAAGGGCCTGTTTTCAGGCTGTATGACTGTCTCTATAGGCATATCAATATGCGAGGTAATTAAGGATGTGCAGGCAATTGGATTAGTTTATCTTGACATCATGTTCGGCAGAGACACTGTGGGTAGAAGGGCCATTCCTGTGATGACCTTTGCTATGTTCTACATTTTATGTGCATACCGACACTTTTTTGTCAACAAAAATGTATTGCACATAGGATCTTTACAGCTGGAAAATTGAGGCTGGATTGGGCCTTAGGTTGGAGCGCTGAAAAGAGAATGTGAAGATTTAAGAGAGGTCAACAAGGGAAGCCTGAGATCGAGAGCACAGGGAGGAGCAGGAGATTGGATTGAGTTGTGATTAAGACTTCCCAAGCAAATGCTCCTCACCCTCCAAAATAATTCCCTAAAAGAACCATAGACCTTGAGCAGCCTCTCAAGAAGCTGTTTCGAATAAAAGGCTTCAGGTTGAAATGCTCTAAATCTAAGTAGGGATCAAAAAGATGTCACTATATATTATGTTAATTAGGTCGCCTACTTCCTTGGGCTGCACTTTAATATATAAAAGGGAGGAAATGACATCAGGTTTCTCATTCCAGATATATTATTCGGACCAGAATGTCATGTGACTATTATTATGAAGGAGGATACTATGCCACCATTTTCCAAATACAGCCTTTGACATATACAGTATCTCTGCTCATCTCACTGGTTTCTCAGGCTGAATTATTAATCTGGGTTTCTGCAACCCCACAATTGTTTGAACACAGCCAGTAGAGTGAAATTAAATAGATTTAGGTGAATGACAAAGTCCAAGTGTGCCTCACACAATGTCCAACCATCTAGTTGGAGTCATAGAGTCATCGATTCATACAGCAGGGAAACAAGCTTTTCGGCCAAGCTCGTCCATGCTGACCAAGGTGCCCCATCTAGGCTAGTCCAACCTCCGTGTGTTTGGCTCACATCTAAACCTTTTCTGTCCATGCACCGTTCAAATGTCTTTAAAATGTTGTTATAGTACTTGCCACAACTACCCACCTCTGGCAGCTCATTCCATATATCCACCACCTTCTGTATGAAAATGGTGCCCCCTCAGATTCCCATTAAATCTTTCCCCTCTCATATTAAACCTATATCCTCTGGTTCTTGATTCCCCTACTTTGGGTAAGAGACGTTGTGCACCCACCCTATCCATTCCCTCATGATCTTATACATCTCACTAAGTTCATCCCTCATCCTCCTGCACTATAAGGAACACATTCCTAGCCTGTCCAACCTCTCCCTATAGCTCATACTCTCAAGTCCTGGCAACATCCTCGTAAATCTTCACTGCACTTTTTTTCCAGCTGAACAACATCTTTCCTGTAGCAGGGTGGGAAAAACTGAAACATAAAATTCCGACTGTGGCATTACCAATGCCTTGTATACTGTATCATAACATCCTAACTTGTACGCTCAATACCCTGACTGATAAAAGTCAATGTGCTGAAAGCCTTCTTGTCCACTGGGACAAACTATATTAACTGTTCGTATTTTTAATAATAGACTCATGGAGCTTCATAACAGAGATCAATAAGTTTCAACCCATTGTACTCCGGCTGATACTGGTCCCATTCTACTGCTGTTTCTCTGCAGTCTGCTTATGATTCCCCATTCCCTTGCATTCATGCAGTTTTAGAACTGCTGTATATCCTTACTACCCCTCAAAGGAGTTATGAAGCCTTTCATGCTTCATGAAAACAGGCCCTTCGGCCAAGCGTGCCCATGCTAACCAAAATGCCCCATTTTAAACCTTTCCTGCCATGCACCGTCAGCCCAACACTGACTCTGCCGGGATCATCTCTTTAAGCAGTGGTGCTGTTTTATTCCATGGCATGCCATGCACAAGCCTGATAATCACAGTCATAATCTACAACAAACAAACTGCCGTGTTCCTGGTGCTTCATATACAAGAATGATAGCAATAACAAGTAGTGGATAAACATGACTTCAAAGCAAATATCATATGATAAAACCTTACTTTGATCCATTTAAGGGATGAAAGGGATTATTAATGTCCATAGAATGCTATTGGAGATTGTGTACAAATAGAGAAATGTCTAGGATGGTCTGAGATGGCTTTAACCAACTATGGATAAGACTTGCATTCATCAGTTTTACTGATATTCTGTGATCCCAAGACAGTAACTATTGTGAGGAACGAACTGCAGATGCTGATTTAAATCGAAGATAGACACAAAATGCTGGACTAATGCACCAGGACAGGCAGCATCTCCGAAGAGAAGGATTGGGTGACGTTTTAGGTCAAAACATTTCTTCAGACTCAAGTCTGAAGAAGGGCCAAGACCCGAAAGGTCACCCATTCCTTCTGTCCAGAGATGCTGCCTATCCCGGTGCATTACTCTAGCATTTTGTGTCTGTCTTCGACAGTAACTACTGATGCTGATGCACTCTAAGCATGCAACACCATTCCCGAATAAGCATTTCATTTTACATTCCAGTCACTTTTGTAGCTTTTTTGAATAAAAATTCAATGCCAGTGCCAATCTGGAACTCTACCAATAGGAATAAGATTAATATTACTCAATGTTATTGAAATTAAGACTATTAAATAAGGCAAAGTGTGAAGTTCCTATCTAATTGTTGTGTGTTGCATTCAAAGCAACAGAATACATCTGAAAATGCATGGTCGTAGTTCATCAACTCATAGTTGGAATCAATCTGATACCAGTGAGAAATAGGATCTTCAGATCAGGGTAATAGTTTCAAAAATACAAGTAAATAGGAGCAGAACTTGGCCATCTAGCCCAATAACTTCTCCTGCCATTCCATGTAGCTTAGGAAGTTTGGCATGTCTTGAACAACTCTGACCAATATCTACAGGTGTGTTGTAGAAAGCATTTTATCGGGATGCATCTCAGCTTGGTTTGAGAACAGCTCCATCCAAGATCGCAAATTATTGCAGAGAAATGTGGATGCAGCCCAGACTATCACACAAACCAACCTCCCTTCCATTGACTCCATCTACACCTCACCTGCCACAGCAAGGCCATCAGCATCATCAAGGATGATTCTCACTCCGGACGTCCTCTTTTCCCCTCTCCCAACCGGCAAGAAGTATGGAAGTATGAAAATACATTTCCTCAGATTCAGTGACAGTTTCTTCCCAGCTGTCATCCGGTAACTGAACCATCCTATCAACAACTAGAGAGCAGTCGTGAGCTGCCATCTACCTCATTGCAGGCCTTCAGGCTATGTTTAATTGGACTTTACTGGACTTTATCTTGCACTGTATGTTATCCCCTTCATCCTGTATCTGTACACTGTGGACGGTTCGATTGTAACCATATATAGTCTTTCTGCTGACTGGATAGAACACAACAAAAAGCTTTTCTCTGTACCTCATGACAATAAACAAACTGAACTAAAATATGATCATGGCTAATCTTTTCTCTCTGAATGAATTTTCTTCCACATTATTAACTTTCTTGGTGTTGGTTCTTGACCAGTGTTTCGGTCTACCACTAACATCTGCTGCTTCACATCTCCTTAGTTAGGTTTTTATATTTTCCTTGACCTCCTATGTTGACCATGGATGTGCTTTTTTTTATTGTTGAGTTCCTCTTTCTGATAGGGATAGTTTCTGCTCAGCATTAGACAATAGATAATAGGTGTAGGAGTAGGCCATTATGAAGTGGTTACTGGTATTTCTGCAACCATTGACCTTTCCTATAGCCTAATGTTCCCACTCCACTCAAACCAAGTCTACCTTTTTAACTTTGTAATTAACCTTATTTAAGTTGAGGACATCTGGTTTTTGACCCAAAATATTCACCAAACTCCATCTGAAATTCCACATTTGGAATCATTACTTCTTAAGGGATCCTTGATTACAAGATCAACGTGCAGGTTAACATCTCTCATAATGATTACAATCTTCTTCTTACATGCCTTAGTGCTTCCCCAGTAATGCTTTATCTTATCAAGAGGCAACATCTTGGTGGTCACTACACTACTCTTATGTATGTATATATATATATATATATATATATATATCCTATTTCTCCTGTCATTTCCTATCTCCACTCAAACGGACTCAACGTTGCAGACCATTGCATCTATAATCACTGATCACCATTACACTGATTACAATGTTATCCCATCTCTATCCCTTTTTGCGTATTATTTTGGAACATTGAATTAGCTGGAAAATTGTGCTCCTAATTCTTGCCACCTTATAGTCCATATTCAGACTCGACCCAAAACGTTACGCATTCCTTCTCTCCAGAATTGCTGCCTTTCCCGCTGAATTAATCCAGCTTTTTGTGTCTATCTTCGGTTAAAACCAGCATCTACAGTTCCTTCCTACACTCCTCATGATACTTACAGATCAAGTTCATCTGTTACCGATGAACAAACTCCATGGGCATTCAGGTAATGATCTTTAAGCTCTGAGTTTTTGCATTTAGTCTGGATACACTTTCTGCCATACTTACTTATATTTACCACCCATTACTATCATAAATTGATTGTCATTCTTCTCATTACTATCCTGTTAGAAACATAGGCATAGAAAATAGGTGCAAGAATAGGCCATTCGGCCCTTCGAGCCTGCACCATCATTCAATATGATCATGGCTGATCATCCAATTCAGTATCACGTCCCTGCCTTCTCTCCATACCCCCTGATCCCCTTAGCCACAAGGGCCACATCTAACTCCCTGTTCAGAATTTCTTTCAAAATCTTTTTGATTTATAAAACCTTCTGTCACCAGAAGCATTCAATTCCACCCTTAATTAAAACCATGTCTATCTATTTTATAATCTTCATTTTAGAGCAGATTATCGTAATCCTGGCACTAGGCTGGCAACACAGCCTTGGATCTCTGCTCCCGCTACAGAGAAGACAGTGTGGTCCTCTAACTGTGCTATGCTCTATGACTATCTTATTCTTCTTTTCTCCTTACTAGAATGCCCCTTGTGTCACAGTGGTTATAAACAATTTGCACATCCTTCCAGCAGTCCCTTTCATCATCCAAACTGGAGCAAGAATCTTGCATCTGTTAGACAAGAGTCAGGGGTAAGGCTCCTCTAAGACTATCCTCTGGATCCCTCTACCTGCCACTCGTTTAGGCAAACCATCCTGACCCTGATCACTGATCAAATGATCAAATTTGAGGAAATGAACCCAAGGAATGGACTGCCTTCAGATAATTACCCCCTCCGCCCCACTCTGAAATGCATTGTAGTGTGTGAACAATGGACTCCAGTATTCCTGTTCTTTTTAAACTGTAATCTACTCCCTATCTTGAACCTCCACTTATTTTTAATCTCCTCCATCTTCAAGTCTAAAACCTCCCGCCTTTTCTTTGAATCACTTCTGCACTCAAGTCCCAGGCCTCCAGTAATGGCCTCATAGATCAGTCTACAAATGGCAACAAATTAGCTTCCACACCACTGAACTGGCCAATGTACAGAATGCAGTGTTACATATAAACATTATGAGAAGGTTGTGAATTCAATGGAACAGTTCAAAGGCAATCAAATATTTTGAAGATTTTTCTTGTTTACTTCAGCGAGTTGCGAATTTCTTGAAAAACTTTTTCTCGTGAGATTGAATGATGGAATAAATTAGATAAAGCCCATGATGGAACAAATTGTTCAGGCTGTAATGGTTGCCGAAATAGCTGGGCTCAGTGGTCAAAACTTGCCTTCCATCAGATTAAATGTTCTCTTTCCTCCAAGATCAAAGTCCCTGGACATTCTTTTAAATGTTTGCATTTTCAAAGCCATGACACATGATACACTAATAATAATTTGCATTATTTTAAATAATGTGTAGATGCACAAATATATAAAATTAAAGCTTCACTGCACAGAGAGGCAACTGCCATTGAAACAGCAAGTAACATTTAAATATCCTTTGGGAGGGCTTTTGAAACATATCATGGGTAAACTGGAAATGAGTCAACATAGTGCAGCAGCCCAGTGTTACAGTTTACGGAATGCACAATACATTTTAACAATTAACGTGACAAACTCAAAACTGTTCCCACATATGTTGAAGTAACACCCTCTTGTAATAAAAGGTCATAGACCTTAAATGTTAACTAATTTTCCCTCTCCACAATTGCTGCCTGACTAGTGGAATATTTCCAGCATTTTCGGTTGTTACTCCTTTCAGAAGCATCCACGGGATTGCTATTTCCAAAATTATACTGCAGTTTCGCGAAGGGAACTTTTTTTCTGATCGCTTCTGAAAGTATGCAGTTGTTGTTGTTGTTGTTGTTGTTGTTGTTGTTGTTGTTGTTGTTGTTGTTGTTGTTGTTGTTGTTGCTCTCTCTCTCTATTCCTTGGGGAATCATCCCTACCGCTCCTTTTCACCCACACTTTTGCTTCCATTCTTCCTCGACATGTCGCATTTTGTAGTGCTGCACTCCTCTCAGTTTCCCAGGGAATGAAGCTGGATTCAATCATTTGGATTTTGCTTAAATACTCGTCAGATGAGCTGGCTGCTTCACTGAAGTCCTTAGAGTCATTGTCCATTATGCCAGCAGAGGATTGCTTCATGAGACTTTCACAATTTGGAGAAAGTTCTGGGCGTACTCTTTGAACATTGCCTGCATCTTTTGAGTTCATCAACTCCTCACTTTGGTGGCCCAGCTGACCATCGGGAACTGATGGAGACTTGCTTGTAGCTAATAAAGCTGTGCCATCTGCTTTCTTCACAAAGTCTATCGTTGGTTGTGAATGGCTTGCTGTTGTTAGATTCTCATACGATCGGGATGCTCTTCGTCGATTGAAGATTCTTCCACCAGACTCTTCACATGGACCTAAATAATTAAGAGAAAGTTAATAATTTCCTGTTGATTTTATTGACTCAAAGGGGAGCCAATTTATTTTACTTTCATAGCTATTAAACTTTTCCAATTCCAGGTCAAAACCCTCCAGCTCTTTCAATCTTTCAAGTTCAAGTTCACATTTATTGTCATTTAACAAACATACTGAAATGAACACAATACACACATAAAATAAAATTTAACATAAACATCCACCACAGTGGAATCGACATTCCTCACTGTGATGGAAGGCAATACAGTTCAGTCAACTTCCTCTCAGTTCTCATAGCATCCTTCTTGTTGATAATGTACATAATTTTAAATTTCCTCATAAAAATATGATAGGTTAGTAATTGCAATACTGATTTTTCACCACCAGATAGGGCTGGCAACATACGTTGAAATGATATCTGAACATATAAGGTTAGGAGCACAAGGAGGCCACTTAAGCATTCAAGAATGCTTTTTGGAGAATTTGGACAATTTTGCCTGAAGAAACGTCACCCTTTCCTTTCTCTCCAGAGATGCTGCCTGTCCCACTACGTTACTCCAGTTTTTTGTGTGTATCTTCAGTTTAAACCAGCATCTGCTGTTCCTTCCTACATATAAGCATTTGAGCCAGTTCTGCGCGGTTAATTTGTTTGTAATCTCAACTCAGCATTAATTTCCAAACAGTGACCTTTCACTCCCCCTTGTTTATCACAAATCTATCTATCTCTGTCTTAAAATTATTCCAAAACTCAGTTTTACCCCCAACCATTCACCGCTCTCTGAGAGGGCGACATGGTGACATAGCGGTAGTTGCTGCCTTACAGCACCAGAGACCTAGATTTCGACCCTGATCCTAGCAGCTGTCTTTACGGAGTTTGTACGTCCTCGCCGTGACTTGCGTGGGTTTTGTCCAGGTGCTCCGGTTTAGACGCCAAAGACATCCAGCATTGTAGGCTAATTGGCTTAGTAAAATTGTAAATTGTCCCCAGTGTGTATAGGATAGTGGTAGTCAGTACACAATAGACAATAGACAATAGGTGCAGGAGTAGGCCATTCGGCCCTTCGAGTCAGCACCGCCATTCACAGCTGATTAGTGTGCAGGGATCGCAGGTTTGCACGTATTCGTAGGGCCAAAGAGCCTGTTTCCGTGCTGTATCTCCAAACTAAACTAAAGGGAAAAAGAGAATTGTCCCCGTTTTAACTTGTCAACCATTTATTTTTAAGCAGAGACTCCCTATTCTAGATTCCATCACGTGGAAACATACTTTCCCATCGACCTGGCTAAAACGGGTTACCAAATGAGAGTATATTAAATTATAACAGTGGTGATTAACAGATGAACAATATGTTTAGAAAATTGTTCATCATTGAGTTAACTAACAGCAGTCAAGCACATTTATTGGAATGGTTACTGGTGAGCTGATGGAGGATTGTGGTTTACTTTAGTGGGGTGGAAATATTTCCACTTGTGAATGGTGTCAAAACAAGGAGCCATCAATACAAAATACCCCTAAATCCAGCAGAGAATTCAGGATATGAACTGTGGGATTCCAGGCACTTTTACTGTTTCCAGTTTCTGACATACATTTTTTTCATTGCTAGTTAGCCATTGAGAAGGGAGAATCACAAAGTATAATTAGCTGCGAATCACTATGAAAATTTAATAGAAGTAGTTTTATTTTATAAATTGGTAAAATAACAAGATATGGGATGTCCACCACTGGGGACCAAAACATGATGATTTGGACGCTCCAGGTAGATTTATTGGTTAAGGCACTGCCATGCTTACTGCAAAGATGGATGAAGAGAAAGCCACCTTTTGAGGAGAGATGATGGCCTCCCCATAGAATTACCCACTATAGGAGAAATCAGGCAGCACCATATATGGCACATGTGTGTAAAAGCATTCCTTCACTTTACAAGTGCCTATCAGAAACCTTTCAAGGCATCTCAAAGTGTACATCAACTGCCACCCTGGAGATAAAACATTGTCCTCTTTATATACTGAACACACATTGTAATAATATTGCACTGTATTCAACTTCCAAAATGTATTTCAGTTGCAGGAAACCGAAACAAATCATCGCAGTGGAGTACTACTTAAAATTTCTAATGGGGCTGAACATAAACATTTGGCATCAGTGAAGATGGAGAATGATGGTGGCAGCATGATGGGGCACGTCAGGCATCATCTATTATATTTAACACAAGTTATGGATTGGAATAGTTTTTAGTTTTTAGTTTTAGAGATACAGTTTTTATTTTTTAGTTTTAGAGTTTTTAGTTTTAGGGTTTTTAGATTTTGAGCATGGAAACAGGCCACTACGGCCCACCGCGTCTACGCCGACCAGCGATCCCCGCACATTAACACTATTCTATGCACACTAGGGACAGTTTACAATTACACCAAGCCAATTAACTTACAAACCTGTACGTCTTTGGAGTGTGGGAGGAAACCGAAGGTCTCGGAGAAAACTCACGCAGTCACAGGTAGAACGTACAAACTCCGAACAGACAGCTCCCGTAGTCAGGATTGAACAAGGGACTTCCCCTCTGTAAGCGCTGTAAAGCAGCAACTCCACCTCTGCGTCTGCGTGATGCATCTTTAAAATTCTGCCCGCTTCATAACTATTTGATACATTTTGGTGCAAGACTTTCTTAACAAGACTGCTCAAGCCCTTTAGATGGCAGGCCCTTAAATGACAGCTCAGGCCTTTGTTTTATTTTTTGTGGTATGTGTTTAGGTTGGCAGATATTTATTGTTCTTCTCCAGTTGTATTGAGTAGTTGACGAAGATGTAGGATTGTCGTTTTCCTTGCACAGGTGATAATAGAATTTGACAATGTTTTATAGACAATAGACAATAGACAATAGGTGCAGTAGCAGGCCATTTGGCCCTTCGAGCCAGCACCGCTATTCAATGTGATCATGGCTGATCATTTTGAGGCACAGAATCACATGGAAATGTCATGGTATATCTGAAAAAAAGGTCTTGACTCAAAACGTCACCCATTCCTCCTATCCAGAGATGCTGCCTGTCCCGCTCCAGCATTTTGTGTCTATCTTCGGTTTAAACCAGCATCTGCAGTTCCTTCCTACAACATGGTACATCCAATATTACTGCTATAATATAATTGGTTTTCCTCATTGTCTGACAGATCTACTACCTATGATGTATTAAGATGAATGTTATGAGCATATATGTGGATGGAAACAATTCTAAAGGTGGCATGGAATGCTTTAATGAATGGTGAGTGATGACTGGATAAGTGAGTGGGGAACCATGTTCACATATCACCAGTGAACTAGACAAAAAAAATAATGTTTTTTTTGAGGAGATTGGTGTGAGAAACCATGTCAGAGGACTGGAGAGAGAAAGGATGCTAGGGTTTTCTTTTTGTAATGACAATGAGACTCATGCTCACCGTCATCATACCATGAAATTGACAGTAATTTGGGGCATTTTGGAAATGCAATGTCCAGGCAGAACTCCAGAAGTTGCAGTCATTGACTTGCCATTCCTTTGCATGCCCCCCATGGAGCCTGCAATGGAATGGTGTTTTTCACCCAAAGCGAAATCATCCAAATGAAAGAATTCTGGAGACGAGGAGCTAATAAGGAGCTTGAAATTGTTATGCACATTTGGATAAGCTCAGAATGAAGGTTTGCTGATGTATTCAGCCATAATTAATGTTAGAAAACCTGCTGGCCAAAATAGTCACATTTTATATGTAGTGACAGTAATTCTATCACGTAAATATTTTAAAAAAGATTTATATACAATTTTGTCACTTCTACCGAAGTAACGTGATCTGAAATTTCAATGGGACTATGAGAAAAAGATCAGCAATCTTTGTTTATTGGACACTTGCCATGTTCTGTTATGTTTTCTTGATTGAATAAACACACAGAATTTCAGGAGATGACTTCAGTACTTGATGTGGAGATGTAAAGGTCATAGCTTTCATTTATCTCTTTCTACTTTACTGACATTGCTTTTAATCCAATGCGTGTGGCAATTTAAAAGAAAAAGATTCAAAGAACAGGAGGAATGTATAAACTGGGTAACAAATACCCCATTAGCTATACGGTCAGTGTTAATTAATGAACACTAATTGCTCTTGGCTGCTCTGCTTATTTAGATGTCAGATCCTCATGTTATTGAATTATACCCTGTATTGCCGCAAGGGACATTCAAATAATAGAAGAAACTGATTTATGATTTTGGAAACTTTATGCTTAATTAATATTGCTGGGACCTTTGTGTGTAGAGTGGTCAGAAAAGAGGCACATGCATAATTCAGAGGTTAAAAATTCAAGCATAATCTGTAAAAAAAATGTGCATATGTAGTCCTGGTTCAGAAATGTACAAAATACTGTAATACTGGAACACTGGCTGAGTATATCAGGTGGGTTCTTGGACTTAGGAAAGAATTGGAAGCAATGTGGAGGAGTATGGTAGGGTACACAAAAATGCTGGAGAAACTCAGCGGGTGCAGCAGCATCTATGGAGCGAAGGAAATAGGCGACGTTTCGGGCCGAAACCCTTCTTAAATACCCTTTTTAGGGTATTTAATACCCTTCTTAGGGTATAGGCTCCAAGTTGTGGCAAATTAAAATAGAATTGTGTTGATGCATGATTTCCAGATCTCATATCTGAAAGCAGATTTTCAGGAGGTGACTGTCTTATCAGATTGTAGTAGGGGGAGCAGTTGGGGTGCTGGCACATGGCTTTGGAATGAAAGCTATGGATATTCTATGAGTCTAAACTGACAAAACTCTTCAAGAAGAACCATAGGAAAAAGAGACTTTCGGTCAGAAATAGAACAAATGGGAAAGCGACAATATATGAAGCATTCGGCAGAGAAAATAAATGAGGATTCTGGACGTAGTTGGTGGCAAGAGGCACGAGTGATTGTGGAAGATCATGAGTATTGGGAACAATGCAATCTCTTGGACAGAATGGAAAGGGATTAAAAAAGCACTAAATCTCGCTAAAGTATTTCCAGCAAAACCAAAAGAGGGGCAATGATACATGCTATCCGACTAAAATGTCAACATTTCCTCCCAACAGGACTTTCCCATTGCAGCCAACATATCTGCAGTTCCTTTTGCAAAACATTTTGAAAAAGCATTTTTACCCTAGCTTTCTGAACAATGACAATCATTTTGTACAGTGCACAGTGCACTGGAATCTCTAGAGCAACGCATGAATCTTTTGGTTAGAAAAGAACAATTCCTAATGAAGCCTGATCCAGGGAAATGAGCCACGTTCAGGTTGGCAGTGGAAGCCACAGTATTCCACACATTCCTGGACAAGACTGCAGCCTTGTTGAACAGCTTTTCTGTAACCCCTTCGAGGTTTTTCAATGCAGTATTTAAATTAATTTAATAAAATCAAGCATATTTCTTACTTTTTACTAATCGGGAAGAAAAGTTATTTCCATCGTCGGGATGTCCATGTCTAATGAATGTCAATGTGTCTGGAACTTTATACAACTCAGAATCTGAATTTTTCTTCCTCTGGTCCTGCAGAGGGAGGCTTTCACAGAAGCTGCGTGAGATGTGCATTTGTGTGATGGTAATGCTTTGAGAGCAGGGGTCGCACACAGCTTTGACGCAAGGATGATCTGCCATCACAAACGCTTCATTTTCTTGATCTGAACTCCTGTGTAAATTGAGGAATGGAGCATTACTTTAAAAAGATCACGTTCAGTTGCCATACCTAAGACAGATAGCAAACACACCAAGTTTCCAATCAAGTTAATTTGTTTCTAATGTTCCCATGCCTGGCTATCAGTTCTTTTATGGGGCAGTATATTGCTTAGTTAACACTACATAGTTATTGAACGAGGCCAGTGCTAACGTGTGCAACTCCCTTGCACAGGTAGAAGGCAGTGACACCATTCCTTGTGCGATGGTGACGTCATGCCGAATGAGACTGTGATGGAGAGCATTGTGTTTGACAGTAAAAGGAAACCACACTATCCCTTACATCTGTTTTATTTATTGACCTTCGGTGGTATGTACAGTATGTTTGCAGGTGGTTAATTTGAAATAAAACTTTCAAAAGTTGGAGGGAATTGTGTATAATGAGAGATTGATATTATATCTTTAACTAATAGCCAGAGTCATTGCCTTTCCTGCCAAACACAGCTGCATTGATAGTCATGTATCTAGGTTTTCAATATTTTCTCTCGAATGCTGGGGGATGAGGGGAGACCTGATAAAGGAATATATAAAATGATGCGTGGCATAGATCGGGTAGATCCTTTTCCCCAACATGGAAATATAGAGCTTTAATGTCAGAACCTTTTCCCCAACATGGAAATATCAAAGACGAGAGGCCATAGCTTTAATGTGAGAGGGGTAAAATCTAAAGGAGATTTCCATGGCAACCTTATTACACAGTGGCTGGTGGTCACCTGGAACAGGCTTGTGAAGGCAGATACAATAGTGGCATTTAAGATGCTTTTGAATGGGCACATGATATGCAGGGAATGAAGGGAAATGGATCATGAATAGGCTGATGAGATTAGTTTATCTTGGCATCGCGTTCACCGCCAACATCGTGGGATGAAGGGCCTGCTCCACTACTGTAGTGTTCTATGTTGTACGATATGGCAGATCATAAACAGATCTGTGGAGGAGGGTGCCCTGGGGAAAGAAGAGGATGATTTGGGAGGAGGTATGGCTCTATCACACCGTCTTTTCAGTGAGCATTTCATGAGCATTTGGGGAGATAGGTTTACGTTTAGATTTATTATTGTCATATGTACTGAGGTATATTGAAAAACATTGTCTTGCGCGCTATCTTATCAGCTTAGATGTAGCATACATCAATACAATCAGATCACACTGAAATGCAATAGATAGAACAAAGGGGAAGATACAGATTGCTCAATATAGTTCTCAGCATTTTTGCACATTGTAGCACATCAGTTCCTTTGAGAAATTCTGCAATGGGGTAGAGGTGAGATATCACTTCAGCAACAGGATGGTAACTGAGATTTAAAACATGCTGCCATTAAACTGCATCTTGAGAGCTGTGGAGGATCGGTTTGCTGCTGAGTCAGCCGGTGTCTGTTCAATTCCCAATTCTGGAGCATGTCTAGGTAGTCTTTCCAACAGGTTTTGACAGATTTCTTGTCTTGAGAGTGGTACCATTGTGAAATTAGCAGGAAATTTAACCATAGACCATGAACTGCAATGACCTGCAGCTATAAATAGATTTCCCATGTCACACATTTCCACAAACTGCTGGATTGTTCTTACTTTTTCATTCCACCAGTTCTTAATTTCTCAGATGAATGAATGGATTAGGCATTTTGGCAAAGACTCAGGGCTGGATTTTTCAATCATAAACGCCTTTCCAGTTTTACTCAATTAATTTGTGATCTGGATGCCATTTGCACAATCCATCCCACTACACACAACAGAAATATCCAACCTTGTTGAACTTTTAAATGGAGATACATTAAATTTGACCTCCACCATTGCCAAGTGAGGCTACACGCAAAATGGAGGAACAGCACGTAACATCCCACTTGGGTAGTTTACAACTGGGTAGTCTGGACATTGACTCAATTATCACTCTCAAGTAATAACCCTCCCACCACCCTATCTTTCCCTTGTCTCCATCCACACCACAGCTGATCATCTCCCCAAGTCCCCTATTTTTATTTTATTACCACCCTATTTCCCCTCCCACCTGTCCCATTCAATCCATATCCCTCCCTCCAGCTTTACATTTCACACCTCCTCTTCTTTCCTTACGAGATGCCCTTTTGTCTCTAGCCTTTGTCACTTACTCCACCCATTTGCCAATCACCCTCTTCACCAGTATCCGCCTAGCAAATGCCAGGCTTTGGCCTTCCCCGCCTCTCTTTCTCCAGCTTTCTGGTCGGCATGGGCAAGTTGTGCCAAATGGCCTGTTTTCACGGTGTATGACTCAATGACTAAGAGGAGGAGCCTGGGAGGATGCTGTACAGATTATTATCAACATGAATGTAACACTTGACAATTTGCTACAATAACAACCATGCCATTGGGCAATTGGACTTGTCTTTTAAAAAAAATCTAAAATAAAGTACTTTCTTCACTCGGACTTACGATTGGAATTTAAGTTTCCTGCGTAGAAGATAATGTACAACATCTTTGTCCGTCTGCATTAAACTCATTAGCACTTCATGCTGAAGCTCCGGAGCAACCTAGACAAAAGAAGCAGAAGCAATGTAATAAAAAAAAACCAATAGTTAGAAAAACATAATGAACATAGTTCTACTAATGATTATAGAGAGGATAATGGAGGAAAACATGGGAGTAAGTGGGATATAATCAAAGCTGGAATATAATTAATGATTTTAATTCCGCATATGTCCAATAATGGACTCTTGGGTATGCGTTAATGCTAGAATTTAATGGCATGATCTATTTATTGAATATTGGATTCCAGGAAGTGAGTAACAGGGTGGATTTTCAACAGCTGTTAAAGTGAGATCGGTTGAGAATATTAAAATAATCTCCCGTAAATCATTCTACAAACCAATGAATCATCTCTGAAATATTTTAGTACAATGTTACCACAATAGGTTAGGGTTAGAAGTTTAATAATTTTCTTCAAATCACAGAATAAACAAAGCACAGAAAGCTATTCAGATTATTTGGACTGTGACCACTTTATGTAAGAACAATCCAACTAGTCCCCACACCCCATCCTTCTATCCCCATAGCTCTAAAATTGAAGCCTTCACTTGTCAGGTACTTTCCTTCTGTACGTTCAAACTTGATTCCATCAATAACTCCAGCTATGCATCAGGAACCTAATGACTCACCCCAGAAAAAGGTTTGTCCTCTTGTTAGTATCGATTCATTTGCCGATCATTTTCACTCTTTGTATTTAGTTCTAAACCTCTATGCCAATAAGTACTGGTTCTCCCTAACCATACTATCAATGCCCTTCACAATTTTTAACACCTCTATCAAGTCCATCGATAACACCCTCATTTCCTAGAACAACCCAGCTGCTTCAGTCTGTTCACATGGCATATTCTTGGCAAACCTCTTTGGTACCATGTCTAACTCCTTTTTAGCTTTCCGACAGTGTGGAATTAGAAATGGACCATTATGCTGCCAAATTAGTATTTTGTGAAGGTTCACCAAGACTCCCTTGATTTGTATCCCATGCCTTTATTTATAAAGGCTCAGATTCCTTATTTGTTGTTAGCACTTTCTCAAACTTGCCTGCCAAACTTCAGTGAACTGCTTACCTGTATCTCCAGATCTCATTATTCTCAGAACTCTTTCAGAATTATATTCTCTTCTTTATGCAACCTTATCTTATTTTTCCTACCAAAATGTACCAATTCACATTTCGTTTTGTTACATTTTATCTGCTATCTGCTAGACTGATAGAGTGTGAAAACAGGCCCTTCGACCCAACTTGCCCACAAGGGGCCAACATATACCAGCGACACTAGTCCCACCTGGCCGCATTTGGTCCATATCCCTCCAAACCTATCCTATCCATGTATCTGTCTAACTGTGTCTTAAATATTTGGATAGCCCCTGCCTCACCTACCTCCTCTGGCAGCTTGTTCCATACATCTACCAAATCCTTTGTGTGGAAAAAGTTACCCCTCAGATTACTATTAAATCTTTTCCCCTTCACCTTAAAACTATGTCCTCTGGTTCTTGATTCACCTACTTTGGGCATGAGTGTGTGCATCTAAATATGCTTCTCTATATCTCTTTGATGTCTATTACTATTGTTCTTTACACCTCCATGTCTGCTGTCATTTGCAAAATAAATCTATGTTATTCATTATATTTCAAGAAAGGCTATGTCCAAGTTCTTAATCTTGGAAAATTCCACTGCCGTTCGACCCAAAATAAAACAATGTTTCATTATTAATCAATGTTTTCTATAACTTTGGGATTTTTAAAAATCTATGCTCTAACACCTCCTATCTGCATTGGGACACGGTTGTGATGAAGTAGGGCAATTTATTAGATGTCTTTTGAATATCTCTAGACCGTATATACCAACCATATCAATTGCCTTTCCCTCATTGATTCCGTTTGTTACTTCATTTAAAAAAAAACACTATCAAGTTATTGGCACGATTTATCTGCAACAAATCAATTCTGTGTTTATCTAATCGGGCTAATAAAATCATCTTTTTTTCAAAATTCATATGTAATAAGGTTACAATTCAATTGCTCACATCAGTTTCGGGGGATTTTTAAAACTATTCAGCCTGAATTGCATTGTTGCATTCTCCTCTCATTCTCCTTCCAATCCAGATCAAGCCAACCTTTTTACTTGCCTTTTCCATTCTGTTCTTCTCTATTCCCATCAACAGTTTTGTTCCCCAACCCCACCTGGTTCCATACATACTTTCTGATCCCTTCCCTCCCCTTTTTACTTCTGCCCTTCGTCTCCCCCTGACCAGTTTCTATTATCACCATTATCACCTTCTTCACATCACATTCCAGCACTGGGGAACCTTTGTGTCGCTGCTCCAAATGCTGCCTCCACCTTCATACACCCTTCCCCCTACCTCTGCCCATTTGTCTGTTCCTCCTTGACTTCCCTTATCTATAGCACACAATACGGTACAACACGATACCATAGAACTATTTCTCCCAGGGGGAAATTGATCTACCAACAGTCAAAAAGACAAAATAAATGAAACATGAAATTAAAGTGACGAGTGCAAAGATTGGGGAGGGGTGGCGGTGGGAGGGGATGGGAGTCAATCTACCCCAAGACAGAGAGGGAGGAGTTGATAGCCACAGGGAAGAAGGATCTCCTGTGGCGTTCTGTCCTGCATCTTGGTGGAACCAGTCTGTTGCTGAAGGTACTCCTCTGGTTGACCAGTTTGTCATGGAGGGGGTGAGCTGTATTTTCCAGGTTGCTCCGCAGTTTGAGGAACATCCTCCCCCCCAAGACCAACTCCCATGAATCCAACTCCACCCCCAGAATGGAGCCAGCCTTCTTGATGAGTTTGTTAATCCTAATGGCGTCTGCGGCCTGTGGCCTTTGCCCTTCTGCCCCAGCACATGACAGTGAAGAAGATGGCACTGGCTACCGCTGATTAGCAGAACATCTGCAGCATCTTACTGTTGATGTTGAAGGAGCGGAACCTTCACAAAAAGTACAGTTGGTCGGCTCTGTCCCCTCTTACAGGACAACAAATTCAACTTTTTGTGCCTGACTGAAACCTGGCAGAATCAGAATGACTACACACAGCTCAACGAGGCTGTCCCACCTGGGTTTGTTTACACCTGTCAATCACGCGCTGCAGGCTGAGGGGGCAGTGTCGCAATGCTCTACAGTGACAAGTGGAGAGTGTCTCCTGTCACTGTCTCTGCCCACAACTCATTCGAATCCATAATCCTACAAATCAGTGGACCCGTCCCTACTGTTTTAGCCAATATCTATCGCCCACCCAAGCCCAATAATAATTTTTTTAAATGATTTTTCTTCCTTTCGAACATCCATTTACTTCATGTCCCCAAATGTCATAATACTGGGTGATCTTAATATTGACAGGGACAATATCAGCAATACTCTTACAAGGGACTTTTCTTCAACTCTAGACAGTTTTGGATTACAGCAACATATTGACTTTCTCACACACAACAAAGGTCACATCCTGGACCTCATCTGCTTCTCTATCCACCTATCACCAACTTGCCCATATCTGACCCCACTTCACTTCATTAACCTGCTGTCTTCCCTTCAGGACTGAGTGGAGAGGGAAACTGACAATCCCCCACCTCCACTCCACTCCCCCAGATGCTGTTTGACCCACTGAGTTCCTCCAGCAGTTTGTCTTCTGTTCCAGTCCAGCATTTATGTCTTCGGGTCTCTCCATGTCATTTTAGTTCAACTTCATGAAGAAAGATTCAATTAATGTAAGGCTAACACCTAATCCAATATGTGGATTTCGGCAACTAACGTAAATTACTGATGAAACATCAGGCAACATTGTGCATGTCACCAGGACTGAACTTAAATATAACTTCAAGAAGCAGCCACTAATTCCTGGCATCAATCCACTGAGGAAGTGGATCAGGACCAAAAGAAGCCTTAAGGGAATTTTATATAAAAATCTTTCCATCTGGAAATAGTAACATTTTGGTCATAAAAGTTATTAACGTGGTAAAAGGCTCTGAACATTATCCAGCAATATTTATGAATTGGTACGAGACTAACTCAGTGAGCATTGGAATTATCAAGGCTAAATGCAACAAAAACATAATCTAGATGAAAAAAAGATGGGCCAGGCATTGTAACAGCATTGAGGCACCACTATCAAATTCTTCTATAACTCACTCTTCTCTCAACTGCATTAAGTGCAGTAGTGCAATTTTATGGGAATCTCGAGTTATAATATCTGTGATCATTTTTTGAGCAGCCATTAAACCACCAACTGTGGCATGACCAGAGCACCCAACCTACTGCAAACACCATCCCACAAACATGAATTTCTATCTTAGCCTATCTGCCATTGAAACCTCAACGCTTACTACATCCATGCCTTTGTCACTTTGGGGGCTCTCGTCAGCATCAGCAGGCATCAGCTCCCAAACATCTGTCGGCTGTGCTCCATCCCACACCAACGCTTGCTCACAATTCAATCCCTTCCAGAAACTAAAATGCTGCAGATGTTATAAACCTGAAATAAAACACAAAATGCTGGAAGCACTCCACCCCAGTCGAGAAAGAAACAGGATTAACATTTCAAATCTCCTTGTGAAACGTTAACTCCTTTTCTCTCTCCATTCCACAGGTGTAGCCTGGCCTGCTGAGTATTACCAGCATGTTCTGTTATTATTTCACTCCATTTCATGGCTGATCTACATTGGATCCTGTTTCTGCATTCCTCCAAATGTAAATATATGGCTATTACACCCTTCCTAGTTCACACCTCTTAGATCTTACACACCTTTCCTCTCCACACCTCTTAGATCTTACACACTGAAATTCCCTCCCAGACACAACTAAATCTTCATCGTCCTTCCTTCATTTAAGGCACTGATCTGATCCTGTCACTCTTTTAATATCTCCTGTGGCTCACCATTTATTTTTGCCTGATTACCTCTGTTAAAGGTTCTCAGATTTCTTTGTGTGTTAAAGATATCACATCAATACAAATTGGTGTAAAAATCAGAGGTATTGCGTTTGCAGTGAAGAGATTTTCAGGGGAACGTCATCTCCTTTTCTCCTGAGATGCTGCCCGTCTATCTTTGGTATAAATTACCCATATGCAGTTCCTTCCGACACAATCAAGAACAGTCAGTTTTATTCATACGACACAATGGAGAAGAAAGCCCCAGCAAATCTTTTTCCTTCTTCAACCATGGACAATGAGCAGAAGAATGTGTAGGAAGGAACTGTAGATGCTGGTTTAAACCAAAGATAGACACAAAAAGCTGGAGTAACTCAGCAAGACAGGCAGAATCTCTGGAGAGAAGGGGTGGGTGATGTTTCAGGTTGAGACCCTTCTTCAGACAGCTGATGAATGTTGTTTAATGTCCACTGACCCGGAGTCATCCCAAGAGATGTCCTTGGACTTTCTTAGACCACTTGGTCACGTGTTGCAAACATTTCCTGCAATGAATCAGCAGGAAGACTGACCTTCAATGTTTTATTTATATTTAGTTATACCCCGCCCTTTCCCGATGTTGGAAATATTATTCTATTTTCCATTTAATAGCAGAACTAGCAGATAGAAATGGGAACAGAGGAAATGTTTGTGAAATTATGTGCATCCTCTCTAAACATAGAGAACATCTACGCAAAAATGTAGCAGGCGATACAGTGAATGACATATTCTAATATATGCATCAGTGAAGTGACTCAAGCATGAACTTTATGAAACTTTGTTCTCTTTCAGGATATTCCACTGTTTATAACCAAAAATAATTGTTGCTTTATTTGTATCATCAATTCTGACGTCAGTAAACTTTCAGTTGATTTTCTCAGCTGAAATGGCTGATATCAGATGACATATAATTCTGGTGAATATCACATTGTCACAATTTTGTCATGGGATATACTCAGTGAAATACGGTGTAAATTGTTAGCTTTGAAAGGAGTCCTTCATCTCATCTGTCTGGGTAGACATCTAAATACATTTTTCAAGTGTGAATTAATTTCAAGCAATGGTTGTGCTGAATCAGAGGTCATTAGAAATGGAAAACCAGTGCTACCAGTGCAACAAAATATTGTGGCAGCAATGACATTTAAAGTGCTGGAACTATTCTGAAGTTTGCAATCCACCATTTTCCTGCAAACATTATGACCATGGTCCAGGACTTCAAGAGTTAACAGTTAACCACCATTTCCGCAGTCCAGAAAAGGGTCCCTCCCTGAAAAGTCACCTATCCATTCCCTCCACAGATGCTGTTTGACCTGCTGAGTTACTCCAGCACTTTGTGTTTTATTCAACTGTGAAATATTGGATCAGAATGGACAAATTGCTAACTGTCTCTCCCCATCGCTCTCACCATTGGGGCTCATCATTGAATTGCCACTGCTTTGTGTGTTCACCTTTCTCAGGGTGGCCATTCTAATAGCAAGAATGGGTTGGAAAAACATCCACTGAGGGACCTGCCCCCTTTGGTCGTGGGAAATAATTTTGACCAGTGCATTCAAACCAATGTGCTGGTCATTTCCTTATTCAATGTCAACTTCTTCATTTAAGCAGAATTTGCAGACTTTATATATATGTTATCCTTACTGTGTAAAGCTGGGTTATCCTTGCCGCAAAGAAAAATAACTTGCTGCTAACATGCATCAATACAACCCTTTAGTTAAATAAGTAGGAAATCTATGTGAAAAGGACCATGTCAAAATAACAGGGAGCCTTTATATTATTTTCTGTAGAAACAAGGAACTGCAGATGCTTGTTTACACAGAAGGGCCCTAAATGCTGGAGTAACTCAACGGATAAGGCAGCATCTCTGGAGAACATGGATAGGTGATGTTTCGGGTCGGGACCCTTCTTTAGGTCCCAACCCGAAGCATCACCTATCCATATTCTCAAAAGATGCTACCTGACCCACTGAATTACTCCAGCACTTTGCATTCTTCTGTTTAAGTTTCCAACATGCCAACAGCTTCCTTTTCCATCCCCACAATGGACAATGCTTGATAATCCAGCAAGAACTAAACATAATCATCCACATTTATCATGTTTTGGTCAATGCCTACTGAGAGCACAGTCATGATGAACCTTTATACAACATTGGTTTGACCCGTGTCCGATTCTGGGTTTGATATTTTAGGAAATATTTTAACATTATGGAGAAGGTGGAGGTGAGTAAATGATTCCAAGGATGAGGGATTGATTTATAAGGAGAAATTGGAGAACCTCAGTTTGTTCTCCTGGGTCAGAGAAGATTGTAAAGAAATCTGATAGGTGTTCAAAATCAAGGTTAGGTAGAGGAAAAATTGTATCAATTGGCATCAAGACTGGAGCAGAGATTGAAGGGGAGTGGTAAAAGAACCATGAGTGTTAAGAAGAAATGTATCTTTGCATAGCAATTGGTTAGCATTCAGAATCCCCTCATCCAGGGACAATTGTGGACACGTTCAATTGTAACATCTAAAAGCTGGATAAGTATCTGAAAGGAAAAAAAAAATTCAGGGTTTTGAGAAGAGGGTGGGGAATGGGACTAACAGGATTACTCTTTCAGCTGGCAGTTCGGACGTGCAGGCTAAATCAAATCTTTCGTTCCTTTAACCATCCTGTGATGTTGTCATTTCATTGATTTCATTAGCAATTGAAATTAAGAGCCTCGTGCACTGCAATTAAGGTTGCCAGGTCTGGTTGAAAATGTTCCTGGCGATTTCATCTTGTCACATTTGGTCAAATAATTTTTTTTTGCGGTTTGCAAACATGATAATTTAATTAAACATGGGTCATTGCCTGCGCATAAAAATATTATTTTAGAAAAGAAATATAAGAACTGGTAAGGAACACCTAATTATTATAAAAATATTATTTCAAAATGTCTATCAGATGCGGTGATCAAAACATTGAAGTCAGAATGGAGATTCTTTAATTCATGTCTCCTTGGGGATTTCAGTATGTTTGAGTTTGAGTTTTGTTTCTTGTCACGTGTACCGAAGTACATTGAATAGCTTTTGTTGCGTGCTCACCAGTCAGCGGAAAGACAATACATGATTACAATCGAGCCATCCACAGCCTACAGAGACATCATAAAGAGAATAACTTGAATAACATTTAGTGCAAGATAAAGTCCAGTAAAGTACGATCGTAGGTAGTCCAAGGGTCTCCTATGAGATAGATAATAGCTCAGGCCTGTAGGTAGGATAGTAGGAGTGTGATATGCTCTTTTTTTGTTGCAACCGTCATGCAACAGCCATTCTCCTGATGTCAGAGGTCCAATTTCAATCAAGAGAGTCTTAGAGTCATAGAGTGTTACAGTGTGGAAGCAGGCCCTTCGGCCCAAGTCGCACACAACGGCCAACAATGTCCCAGCTACACTAGTCCCATTTGCCTCCGCTTGGTCCATATCCTTCCAAACCTGTCATATCCATGTACCTGCCTAACTGTTTCTTAAATGATAGGATAGTCCCAGCCTCAACTACCTCCTCTGGGAGCTTGTTCCATACACCCACCGCCCTTTGTGTGAAAACATTACCCCTTAAATTCCCATTAAATCATGTCCCCTTCACCTTGAACCTATGTTCTCTGGTCCTCAATTCCCCTACTCTGGGCAAAAGACTCTGTGGATCTACCTGATCTATTCCTCTCGTGATTTTGTATACCTCTATAAGATCTCCCCTCACCCAGCCTACTCAACCTCTCCCTATAACTCACACCCGCCAATCCTGGCAACATCTTCGTAAATCTTTTCTGAACCATTTCAATCTTGACGATATCGTCCCTATAACATGGTGCCCAGAACTGAACACAATATTCTAAATGCGGTCTCGCCAACGTCTTACACAACTGCAACAAGTCCTCCCAACTTCTATACTCAATACTCTGACTGATGAAGGCCAAAGTTCAAAAGAGGATACCGTGCAGCCTGAAAGATGTGACCATTTCCAGTCCATCAGATGCTGTGCAAGGGTCAGATGCAGTGACATAGATTAGGGCCAAAAACACCCGATTCGCTTTCTCAAGTGGCAAGATTTCACCTGGAATTAACAACACGTGCGGTCTTCTCAGGACAAAAGCTTTTTTTATGGGGCGGTGATAGAATTGTAGGAAGGAACTGCAGATGCTGATTTAAACCTAAGATAGACACAACATGCTGGTGTAGCTCAGCAGGACAGGCAGCATCATCAGTGATAGAATTGCAACCTTACAGCATCAGAGACTGTTCCTAGATTGTCCCCAGTTTACAAATACCCAAATTTTGTACAGACCGTACATACAAACAAGCAGGATGGATTTTCCAGCTGCTGCAAGGCTAAAGGCAACAGTTCCTGACACTAGTTGGAATTTTGCCACATTGTATCCAGGGAAGAATACAATCCAGTCAACATAATTTTTCACACAGAGAGTGGTGAATCTCTGGAACTCTCTGCCACAGAGGGTAGTTGAGGCCAGTTCATTGGCTATATTTAAGAGGGAGTTAGATGTGGCCCTTGTGGCTAAGGGGATCAGTGGGTATGGAGAGAAGGCAGGTACGGGATACTGAGTTGGATGATCAGCCATGATCATATTGAATGGCGGTGCAGGCTCGAAGGGCTGAATGACCTACTCCTGCACCTAATTTCTATGTTTCTATGTTTCTATAATGATGTCCATTTTACAAATTCTACCCAGAGGTACACCATTCAGACCAGCAGCAACATCATTTCTTAAACCATTAATAGCAATTAAAACCTTCTCAGGAGTTAAATCTGTTTAGAGAATATCCTATTAACTTGAGCTAGGCTTGGACTGAATTTGTTAATATCAACTTCACTATTAAGAATGGAAAACTAAGATTTGCCATTGTTTCTCAAGACTATCTATTCTTCTGGGACAACCCTCCTCTGCTACCTTCTGCTGCTGTGTGTGGGAACACAGTTCACGGCCCCATTTCCAATTTGCAAACTATTCGAGTTCTAAGGAACCCTGCCGTAACCTTGCAAATTCACTCTGGCATTTATTTGTTTTGCTTTTCTTGGATAAGAATTAGTGGCATCAGTTTCACAAACATGGATTATTTTAGCAATCATATGCACTTCACCAGAAAACAATGTGTTATTAAAATAGTATTTGAAAACAATAAGTCTTGCTTATCTGGTGCCAGTATTAAATCCAGATGGAGGAAATTTAAACAATGGAACTATTATGTCACGTCCCCTCTCCCTCAAAAACACCTAAAGATGCAAATGCTTACTCTCCCGCACTCTGTACTGTACAAGCTTTATTATTACCCTGAAATTCACTCTTTTTTATGTTCCTGAGCTTGGTCCAAATATAACTCAACACAAATATTTCTTACGTGGCCTACACCCAGTAGCCAGGGCAGAAAGCCAGCCAGACTGGGAGGCCTTTGGGCTGATGTCTATCTTCAGTTGCCAGTGAGTCTTCCATACACATGGATCCAATGGATTCACTTTGAGGGGGAAAAAAAATAGCTCCTTACCATTTCAGTCCCTCCGTTTGTCCTTCTGATCAAAGTTACATGCAAGGGTAGTACTGGCTTCATTGGACAAGGCTGAATGCAAGTACAGCTAACATTGTCAGAAGTGAAGTGATAATGAAAGTAGAACTCATTCCCTAACTGCCAGTGCTGTGATTGTGGTGGGGAAATAGGGGTGAAGGAGGGGAACATGGACTCAAGTTTATATATATAGGACACATTTGCTAGAGAATGGGAATAAAACATTGCAGCCTGATTTTTAAAAAGAAGCATCTTGAGCAAAGTACCAACAGTTGTCCATGAAACTGTCCTGCAATAAAATAAATAATGCCTTTGGAAAAGACAGAAAATTCACAAAAGAGTTGGACTATTTTATGTAATACTCACGATGAACAGGTTTTTGTAGTTATCTATCATTTTTTGGACCACACCAATGACTGCTGAGCTCTCCTCTACTTCAACTGCTTGCATACTGTAGTCTTTGTCAGAAACATTCTCTCTGTGAAGGAGGTTCGGGCCAAATATGGTAGCCAGATTGGGAGATGTCATTTTGTTCCCAGTCACCTAAAGAGAAACAGAAACAATTAACTATTCTTCAAGCATCATGGTGCACTGAAAAGATGATTCATCAAACATTGTGCGTCCACATAAATAAACTGGATGAACAATAATAGGCAGGGAGGTCCATAATTTATTGATATACACTTCTGATGCAATTGTCGACAAAGTTGGATCTATTTTGCTTGCAAGGGTTTGTTACGTTGTCATTCCCCGCAATCGTATTCACAAAGGAAATTGAATTTTTAATTGGAGACAGCAAATGGGGAAGTGAAATTCTTGTGCAAATCCCCTATAAGTAAAGAATGAGTACTCAAATCCTAGGAGGATTAAAGGTGGAAAAATTCCCAGGATCCGATAATTTATCCCATGCTGTTATGAGAGGCAGGGAAAGAGATTGCTGCTGCTTGGTTGAGGTTTTTAAATCTAAGCTGGTCACAAAGGAAGTGCCAAATAACTAAGGACACCAAATGTAGTCCTCCTCTCCAAGAAGGGCAGCAGGTAAAACATTGGCGATCACTAACCAATGTTCAGGAGAAGGGAAGTAATTCAACAAAAATGGATGGACAAGATTAATAAACATTTGGAAAAGCAGGGACTAATCAAGGATACCCAGTATGATTCTATGAAGGGAAACCTTGTCTGACCAATCTGATTGGAATTTTTGAGGAGGTAACAAAGTGTAATGATGAGATCAGGGCAATATTTTACATGGACTTTCAATGAGACCTTTGACATGGTCCTATGAGAAAGTGATTCAAAATGATAGGACCTATGGATTCAAAATTGGTTCATCAATAAGAGATGGGGGATGGTGGTAGAAGGTTGTTTTGTGATTGGACTCCTGTGACTGGTTCTGTTCGACAGAGAGCAGTGGTGGGACCCTTGGTGTTTGTAAAATATGGAAATGATTTGGATGTGAATACGAGACATGATCAATCATGTGCTGTAAAATGGGATTAATATGGATGCCTATCCATTGGTTGGGGTGAAAGGGGTGGGCTGAGGAACCTGTAGACACACTGTATGACTTTATCTTATAACAGGACATGAGAAAAGGGCCGAATGTTGGCTCCACTCATCAAATGCATCTTATAGATTACTTTCAGTTCTTTCCATGACTGCAAACCTGGAAATTAATTTCATTTTTCAATCATGCTCTATTTGACTAACTTCTAGATATTAATTCTGAATTTATTTTTTATCAATTTTTGTAGATGTGTTACCATTTAATTTGCAGCATTATATACTGTGTCTTAACACTCCTCAGTTGCCTTCTCTACATTCCTTGTTTAGTGTAGATGAGTTTAGTTTCGAGATACAGCACAAAAACAGACCCTTCAAGAACAGGAGTACGGAGGATGCCATCTCAACGGCACTTCACTCCGCCCTCTCCCACCTCGACAACAGAGACACTTATGTAAGAATGCTGTTCATCGATTACAGCTCAGCATTCAACACCATCTTACCCTCTAAACTGATCACCAAACTCGATGACCTGGGCATCGACCCCTCCCTCTGCAACTGGATACTGGACTTTCTAACCAACAGACCCCAGTCTGTTAGGTTAGACCAACACACCTCTTCAACCCTCACCCTGAACACCGGTGTTCCACACGGCTGTGTGCTGAGCACCCTCCTCTACTCCCTCTTCACCTACGACTGCACACCTGTACATGGTATTAACACCATCATCAAGTATGCAGATGATACAACGGTGATTGGCCTCATCAGCAACAACAATGAGTCGGCCTATATGGAGGAGGTCCAGCTCCTAGCAGCATGGTGCGCTGACAACAACCTGGCCCTTAACTCCAAGAAGACCAAGGAGCTCATTGTAGACTTCAGGAAATCTAGGGGCGGCACGCACACCCCCATCCACATTAACGGGACGGAGGTGGAACGGTGTTTCCAGCTTCAGGTTTCTGGGGGTCAACATCTCCCATGACCTCTCTTGGACCCACAATACCTCAACTCTGGTCAAGAAGGCTCACCAGCGTCTCTTCTTCCTGAGGAGACTGAAGAAGGTCCATCTGTCTCCTCAGATTCTGGTGAACTTCTACCGCTGCACCATCGAGAGCATCCTTACCAACTGTATCACAGTATGGTATGGCAACTGCTCTGTCTCCGACCGGAAAGCACTGAAGAGGGTGGTGAAAATTGCCCAACGCATCACCGGTTCCTCATTCCTCTCCATTGAGTCTGTCCAAAGCAAGCGAAGGGCGCCCAGCATTGCCAAGGACTGCTCTCACCCCAACCACAGACTGTTTACCCTCCTACCATCCGGGAGGCGCTACAGGTCTCTCTGTTGCCGGACCAGCAGGTCCAGGAACAGTTTATTCCCTGCGGCTGTTACACTACTAAACACTGTACCTCGGTGATTACCAATCACCCCCCACCCCCCCCCAGATACTCCTCCCACCAGGAAAAAAAAAACTATGATTGTATGCACGTAAATAGATTTATTTATTGCTCATATTTATGTCGCTCTTCTGGGGAGATGCTAACTGCATTTTGTTGTCTCTGTACTGTACACTGCACAATGACAATAAAGTTGAATCTGAATCTGAATCTGAATTCAGCCCACTGAGTCCGCATCAACTAGCGATCCCCGTACACCAGCATTATCCGACATACTCGGGACAATTAACATTTTTACCGAAGCCTGATAAACCTGTATGTCTTTGGGAGGAAACCAGAGCACCCGGGGAAAACACACGTGGTCATGGGGAGAATGTACAAACTCCACACAGACGGCATTGATAGTCATGACTCATGAGTGAACCCGGGTCTCTTGCACTCTTTTGTTAGTCTTTTGTTTGCCTGATAAATGTAATTATAATAAAGGGTTCTGCTTATTTCCCAATTTGCAATACCGTCAGATCTAGATAAGGGGTGGGGAAATTGAGGGAGGGATTCAGAGTCAGTGAGTGAAGCTGCTTGCCAGAACCTAGGCTACCTCAGCTTCCCTGGGTAGATGGACATAAACAGGATTACATTGCACTTGGCTGATCCTTTCAGGTAAGATACCGGCACCTTCATCCAAGAATATCAAAGCCAAGAACCAGAGGACAGCGGTTTAAGGTGAGGGGAAAGATCTAATAGGAAACTAAGGAACAACTTTTACACTCAGAGTCTTGTGAGTATATGGCATGAGCTGCTCGAGGGGACAGGCAAGGTAAATGCTATAACAGCATTGAAAAGACATTTGGACAGGTAAGTGGATAAGGAAGGTTTAGCGAAATATAGGCTAAACATTGGCAAATGGGACTAACTTAGATGGGGCATCTTGGTTGGCATGGATGAGTTCAGCTGAAAGGACTATATCTGTGTATTATGCGTCTATGACTCTAAATCGGCTTGTGTAGTGAGTGATTTTCAGTTGACTTCTAGACTAGGAAGCGTGGCAGCTAATACACTGCCAAACAAAGCTCAATAGGCACCAACAAGATGAACGAGCAGTTAATCTGCTTTTAGTAGCAACAGCTGAAAGGAATGTTAGCCAGGACGCTGGGATTTGGCTGTTAGATGTGTTTTTTTTCCCTCTCTGAGCAAATAGTGTTGAAATTAAAGCTTTCATTACCTCTTGTCCATCTTCACCAACTGAGTCCTGGGCGTGGCTGGCAACCTTTGACAGCAACTCCAGCAGTCGGAGCAGAGTGTCACAGTTACACGGGGGTAACAGATAAATCAGCAGTTGGAGGGTGGAGAGCTGTTTCTTGTGATTCATTGCTGTAGCAGAAAAAAAACAAGGAGAAGTCAAGGTTTTGTGATGGACGAGAAGTCTTTGTTGACATCCTATTAATCAAACCAGGAATCACAAACTTGGATGTGCTTTAAATTCCTCTGAAAACAAAGCACTCGTCATTAATTTATCTTCCAGATTGCTGCTTGGAACTAATCAAATTCCCATTTGTGATTTAATTGTTTTTTTAAACAGGGGATGGGTCACATAGTGAACCATCATTTATTCATTTATCACTGTGGATATGTCAGTTTCACACATCCCCAATCTGAGCAGTCAGTATAAAGTCCCCCCCCACCCCCCACCCCAGTCAGATACGAAGTGGCTCAGACGCAGACTGGGATATTGTTTTCCACTGTTCCATCAAGCATTCCAGTTGGAGATTAGCATCAACTGTGTTGGCGAGAAGAGATGATCAGTAATTCAAAAACTATTCCAGGAAAAATATCCATTAAAAATGATTCAGTGTTGATAAGGAAGAATGCATGAAATACAATTTAAAAAACGGAAAATGCTGAAATCTGTCACAAGCTTAGGTAACACTTAAGGATCGAGTAAATATTGGGCTGGCTCTTCTGATGCCCAATGGACTATATTATTCCTTTTGGTGTGGTCCTGAGCACCGACCTCCTCTGCAGGATTGACTCCCAGTTGATCAACGAGGGCCAGTTCAGAGCAACATAGAACAGATCACTCCTATCATAAGTAGTTCACTGATCCCACTAATCCAGCTTCTATGCCACTCTAAATAAGCACCTCATTAAAATCTCTTCCATTTGTTTCTAATAAAATAATCAATATCATCTTTTTTTTTTTGGGATGTTTTAGGATTACTTTGAGACTTACAATTTTCGTTATAATCAGTAGGCTTTGACATGCAATCGCCTCAAGTTTTCCAATGCATTGATTTTTTTAGTCAAAACTGGCATTGAATTGCAGGTATCATTACGAAAAGCATTTTTAAAGTTATAAATATGGTGCATTCTACTACTGACACCAAACAATATATTCTTTCTGGCCCATTGCAAAACCTCATCGTATACAGTTTTCAACATGATAAAACCTACTTTACCTACTAATAATTGATTTTTCTTCAGAATGTGATAAACCTGAACCTGGTCTGAAGCCTATTAGGTCACAGAGCACAGCTGAGGAAGCAATTTGCCAGATCTCATGAAAAATCTCATGAAAATCAAGATCTCATGCCTTGATGATTGTCATCCAGTGGCCTTGACAACCACCATCACAAAGTGCTTTGAGAGGCTGGTTAAGGAACACATTAAATCCAGTCTACCAAACAACCTTGACCCACTGCAGTCCATCTACCACCACAACAGGTCCATGGCTGATGCCATCTCCCTGACCCTACACTCATCCCTGGAAAGCCTGGATAAGGGAGACACCTTTGTCAGACTTCTATTCATAACCACAGCTCTGCTTTCAATACCACTATCCCAATCCATGCTCATCTCCAAACTCATGGAACTTAGCGTCAGCACTCACCTCTGTAATTGGATCTTCGACTTCCTGACCAACAGACCACAATCAGTGAGGATAGAGAACAAATCATTCTCTACGATAATCTTCAACTCATGCCCCGCAAGTAGGCATTCTCAGCCCCCTTCTTTACTCCTTATACGTCCACGACTGTGCAGCCTAATTCAATTAACAAATTTGCTGATGACACCGCCATAGTGGGCTGGATATCAAATAATGAGGAGAAGGAGTACAGGAAGGAGGTTGAGAACCTCGTAACCTGGTGCAAAGCCAACAACCTTTCCCTCAATGTCACCAAGACTAAGGGGATTGTGATCAACTTCAGGAAGTGAAATAGTACACATACTATTTTACACTGACTGCGCCTAATAAATAAGATAATAAAATGTTTCAAGTTCATCGGAGTAAATATCACCAACAACTTGGCCTGGACCAGTTATATCGAAACAATGGCCAAAAAATCACACCAACCCCTCTACTTCCTTACAATGATTAGGAAATTTGGCATGTCCCAACAAGTCTCACCAACTTCTGCAGATAAACCGTACAAAGTATTTTATCAGATGCATCACAGCATGGTTTGGAAAGAGCTCCACCCAAGATGACAAGAAATTACACAGAATTGTGGGCGCAGCCCAGACCATCATGCAAACCAACCGCCCTTCTATTGACGCCATCTACATTTTACGCTTTCTCGGTAAGGCCAGCAGCATAATCATGGACCAGTCTGACCCTGGTCACTCCCACTTCTCCCCTCTCCCATCAGGCAAAACGTAAAGAAGTGTGAACACGCATACCTCCAGATTCAGGGACAGTTTCTTCCCAGCTGTTATCAGACAACTGAACCATCCGATCACCAACCGGAGAGAGTCCTGACCTACCATCTACCTCATTGGAGATCGTCGGAGTATCTTTAATTGGAGTTTGCTGGACGTTATCTAACACTAAACATTATTCCCTTTTAACCAGTTTCCGTACGCTGTGGAGGGCTTGGTTGTGCGTATGGACGTTCCACTGACTGTATAGCATGCACTAAAAAAGCTTTTCACTGTACCTCGGTACATTTAGAGTCATAGAATCATAGAGTGATACAGTGTGGAAACAGACCCTTCGGCGCAACAGACCCTTTGGCCCAACACACCAACCAACATGTTCTAGCTACACTAGTCCCACCTGCCTGCGTTTGGTCCATATCCCTCCAAACTTGTCCTATCCATGTACCTGTCTAACTGTTTCTTAAATGTTGGGAACAGCGCTTGCAGTGCCGGAGACCTGGGTTCAATCCTGACTACGGATGAGACGCAGGTCTGTATACATACAGCAGCTCAGCTGGCGAGAATGCTTATCCCAAATTACCTATGACCTGGGCATGCACAGTTGAAATACCGAACTCGCTTATTGTCAGCAACTTTGGAATTCTCTCCGTTTGCCTTAATCTAACTCCAGCAACACAACAGTCAAGAAACGTGATACTATCTAGACCTGTGCAGTCCATTTGATTTGTAACCCCTGCAGCAACCTAAAACATTTGCTTCCTCTAGTCCAGCGGTCGGCAACCTTGTTCTGTATAGGGGCCAGGACACATGTCTGTGAGCGGATGGCGGGCCACATCCATCACGTGTACACGTGGATCCCGCCCCCATCCCGCCCTGGATGGCAGGCATCAAATCACGAGTTCACAGAAGGTAGACAAAAATGCTGGAGAAACTCAGCGGGTGAGGCAGCCTCATGCAATTCTTGCAATCTACCTTCGATTTTTCCAGCATCCGCAGTTTTTTCTTAAATGTGTTCACAGAAGATGCGTGGCCATGCTGGTGGCTTTGCGCAGGATGCGGTACAGCCAGAGCTCGGCACTCAGGTTCGGCCGCGCTCGGCGGGCCGGATGATTACGGGTGAAAAAATCCGCCTGTGGGCCTGATTATTTTGGGTTACGGGCTGCATTCGGTTGCCGACCCCTGCTCGAGTACTTGCATACTGTGGCTGCACTGTGAACCACCTGGACTCACCGTGACTTTTTTGACAGCACTTTCCAATTTATCAGAGAGTGCCCTTGGGATCCTCATCATCGCTAAGTCACGAACAATCTTGACCTGGAAATACATCGCGATTCCTTCATCATCACCGAATCTAAACCCAGAAATGCCTTCCCCTAACAAATTATTAGAGTCATCCACAGGACTGCTTTGTTTCACGCCACCTTCTCCAGACTAATTAGGAATAGCCATCGATTGATAACCTTGCTTGCAACACATCATTTCATGAAAGAATAAACAAACAGAGCTGGTGGGTGGGTCTGTGCTTACACATGGTATTGATGAAGGCTGTGTAGAGCTCTCTGGAGAGAAGTGGATCTGGCATGTCCCGCAGGAACTCTTTCAGTAGAGCTGCTACATCGTGGACACTGTGATCTTCATCCAAAATCACTTCCAGACCTTGATCAAATTCATCTCGTAGCTGGGAAACACAAACATGTCACAGATTAAATATTCACCGATTTGCTTCAATATCATGACACAATTTCTTCAAAACACTTCTGCTTCTGCTTCAAAACTCTGAATGGTCAGTCTGTTGCCATTCAATTAATTACTTGTGTGAACAGCTACATTTCTGTATTGCATAATATTTTAATTCTAATATGATTCAGTTCAAAAAAAGTTCTGGATGCTTCCTTTACAATCTACCCCTATTATTGATGGCAATGGCAAGCATGACAAAACAAATTTGAAGTCATACCTGTTGATGCAAATTATCACTGAGTGATTATTGAACAGGAAACATGTCTAAACTGGGATTAACACTAAATCGAGTCCTTCATGCAACATTGTTCCCGACAGGCCGCGGCTGTGGACTGGGAACGTGGCTGGAGGCCTATATTGAGTCGCCTCGGTCTTGATGCCTCATGGAAGCCCGGGTCAGGGCTCAGCCAGGGCCTCGCGGGTCAGAGTCCTGGTCAGCGGAGCCCGGGGTTGGGGTCAGGGTCAGCACCATGGAGGCGTGAGTGGGGCGTCGACAGCGGTGAAGCCTCGCGACGATAGGGCCTCGGCGGTGGTGAAGCCTCGCGGTGACAGCGATACTTCACGGGTCGACCCATGGTCGATGGTCGATGAGAGCGTGGCGGACAACCATGAAGGGGGGGAAAACAATGGAGGACCCCGCTTTGGGGGACTGCCGTGAGTGGGGAGGGGAAGAATAATGGACAATAGGGGGGGGGGGGGAAGGGACAAAGGACAATGGGGACCCAGTGGTGGGAATAGTGGGGGGGGGGGGGGGGGGGGGGGGGGGGATGACAAAAGGGGGAGCCGGCGGGCTTTGTATCTTTGTCAGCATCGTAGGTGGCTGCTATTTGTATACATTGTGTATGCATGCAAGGAATCTCACTGTGCCTAGTCACATGTGACAATAAAGTATTCCTATTCCTAATATTCCATTCAAAACGATAGAACAGGATAATGAAAAGGAACCATCTTGCCCTCTCACTAATTCACTGTATAATAGACATATACTATATAATAGACAATATTCATCTCATTAATATTATCATCTGATGATAATATCTGCATCATAACCACCATTATTTACATAACTGGTGTAAATCTGTGGTAGACTATTACGATTCTCCACAATGTATGGGAAGGAACTGCAGATGCTGGTGTAAACCGAAGATACACACACAAAACTGTAGTAAATCAGTGGATCAGACAGTACCTCTGGAGAGAAGGAATAGGTGACGATTCTGGTCGAGGCCCTTCTATTCTCTGGAGACTGAAGAAGACTCTAGACCCGAAATGTCAATTATTCCTTTTCTCCAGAGATGCTGTCTGACCAGCTGAGTTACTCCAGCTTTTTGTGTCCATCTACGGTTCTCCACAAATTTACTATGGTGTAGAAAAACACATTTAAATGATCTATTTAAGGAACATTTAAGGTCCTGGCGAGATGCAGCCGAGCTCACCTGCTGTGGAACCAAGGAAGGGAACCGACGAGCCCGGCGCCTGCTCACCCATGAAGATGGGCAAGCGGTGTGGAGGTGGAAGGAGTCGGTGACGGAAGCTGGACAAAGGGCCGGTAGGAAAGAACGGGGGTCTCACCTTTCTCGCCCTGAAGGTCGGCTGCAGGAGGGACCCCTGGGGCCAGACGGTTCCTGAAAATGGCCAATCAAGGAGAGAGACGATGGTTCTTGGGATGACCAGATGGAAGCAGCAGCTGCAACGGGCCTTTATGGCCAGCTGCAGTTGAAACTGTGAAATTGTGCCAAAACATGGTGGCTCTTGCATATAGATTCAGTGGGCTGGTTCTATAAATTATGTATGCATTGTTCTAATGTATGGCAATAATGTCTTGATTTGCATGCAAAAAAAAAAAAATTCACACTACCCTGGTACATGTGATAATAAAGGAACAAGTGACATAACAAAACACTTGCCTTATTCTGATCATAATTTTTTTAGACAAAGCAGAACCATACTCTACTGCTGTTGAGATGTAACATCAACCATGCACAGGTGATGAAGGTGGTGCAACAGTGGCACAGACTTCCCCAATACCATTAAGAATGCATTCATGTGCATCTAATTGCATAATACACATGAGTTTAACATGCTTCTTTGAAGAGAGCAATGTTTAAAATCCTGCATCTTTATCCTGTTCATAGCGAGCATTTCACAATTCTTCCTGTAGCCATCTGCTCAGGCTGCCTTTGGTTAGGAGAGGCACCGTGAACTAATGTGATGAATGAATTATGATGCTGTCTGGATAATATGTATTCATTTGCAAGTATATTCTACTGTTAAACATTTGCCTGAACAAAGGGATATCAGGTCATCAGAAGACACCTTGAATATCATGCCTTGTCCACTCAGAAACAGGGTAAGAGCCCAGCTTGGAGAGGCAGGAAGGATTGCTGATCTTATAAATCTCAGTAATGCTGGAAAAAGTGACATTTGAGTTCTTCACTCTTGAAAAAGTTATCTATGAGTTAATATCATCAATGCAGCTGGGTAGAAAAGATTAATCTGGAGCATTATTTGAAAAAAAATCAATATCGCTAGACTTTGTCGATGCGATATTATTTTACCTGTCGAACTCTTTTTTTAGAACTTCCAACTCGGAAAATACCAACAGTCTGAAGACCTGAAAAATAAGTAAGCATCCTTGTCAAGCAAACTTAAAATCACTCATGTCAAAACTAATACTTATCACGATCAGCGGCAACAATAACCTGCGTCCTTTCATTCCCGTAAATGGTTAAGAGCCAATAAAGACACTGGCCTTGAAATTCAGGCATGTAGTATTTATATTTCAGCCATATGGGAGTAATTACTTGCAGACTGTCTGTGATTACGAACATTTGTGTGTCTAAACACACCACAGTTGAAATCCAACTGGCCTCTTCTGATAGCAAATCTCAATTTCTGTGTCAAAGATTCACGGAGAGATACAAGGCAGAAACAGACCCTTTGGCCTACTGAACCCATGCCCGACTCAACCGCCAATTCACACTAATCATACACTAATTCCATGTTTTATTTACCCTACATTCTCATGAACTCCCCCGCAGATATCACTACTCATACAAAGCGCAATTTAGAGTGGCCAATTAACCCACTAACCCTGAAAGAGGAGAATCTGTTCCTACTCAACATTGGCTGGGAATAGGCTCCGGCTTTTTTTTTTAAATCAGACCATATGTTACCTGCAACTACTCAACACATCCAGGTTCTGGTCTTCTCTAGCAGACTGGAAGTAATGCAAGAGCACAACAGGTCAGCCAAGTAAATTTATTCCCAAAATCATGACAAATTACCAAGAATTGGAATAAGAATACAAATAGGTCTGGGTTAGCAAATAAATAGCAAAGGAGGAGAAGGAGGCAATCAATGAATTACATTAATTCTGGTTTGTGAAAGAGTTACAATGAGCAATGGTCTAAACATAGTTAAGGGCCTGTCCCACTTTGCGATTTTTCAGCGACTGTGATCGTCAGTGACTGAGGCCCGTAGTTGTGCGACATACACGATGACGTGTGCTGTCCTGTGGGTGACCTAACGTGGTCGCTTGAGCCGTACGGCCTCGCGGGGCCGGTCCCACTTCGATCGCCGGAGCCGTATGGAGTTGTACGGGGCTGGTCCGGACATCGTGTGGGCCTCCGAAAAAGTGACACTGTCCAAAAATCCCGCGCGGCAACGGCCTGTCGGCCCGCAGCCGCATTGAGACCGTACGCAGAGCCTCGACGGGCGTACGCAGCGTCTGGACGCCGTACGCGTAGCGTACGCGTAGCGTGGCGTTGCACGATGACGTCACCGCCCGGCGTGCCGTTGCGTGATGACGTAACCGCCCGACGCCGTGCTATGTCCAAATTCAGCCGGCCCGCCTCCTGCCCAGCTGATTAGTGAGTATGATGATGGGACCATACGGCTCCACGGTTGGAAGTAGGACTGCCCTACGAGGCCGTATGCCTCAAGACATCATGTTTGGCCGCGCTCGCCGCATGCTGGTGGGACAGTCCCTTTAGGGTTAGGGCTAGGGCTAAGGTTAGGGCTAGGGTTAGAGTTTCCATCCACACAGGAGCACAGGTTGTAGATTGATAGGCTTGGTATGAGTATAAATTGGCCTTAGCGTGTGTGGGATAGTGTTAGTGTGCGGGGATCGGTCAGAGCGGACAGTGGGCCGATAAGCACTGTATCTCTGAACTAAATGTGGCACGGGGCCCCAGGGGTTGGACTCGAACCCCCAATGTTCTGCCTGCTCCTCATGGGAACTAAACTGTTGGTCACGAGTTGTCCCAGAGGGCAGATCTCTCTTCCAATGGTCTCTCCAAACTCCCAGAGGCAACGGGCTTTTCAACTGGGTACAGGCAATGTTGTCAATGTAACAGTGCTCCGATCACTGAGTCTAAATACCCACCTCCCATTTTGAAGCAAAGTGAGGGTGAAGGTGAGTGGTGTTGTTCCAAATGTCTGCATTTATCCCATAGTCAATGTTACTAAAACAGATGATGTGGCCTTGGTCCAGTACTATTAGTGGGATCTAGCTGTCACAGGCTGGGTCCACAAATGGGGGTCGTCGGGGAAACTGGGGAGGGAGGGGTGGTTGGAGAAGGTAGGGAGAGGAGGGGAGAAGGAGGGATGGGGTCGGGAGGGGGAAGAGGGGGTTGGAGGGGAGAGGAGAGTTCAGTCTACACTCATTGAATCCATCCCTGTGAAAAGTTAGAGACGGTGATTGGATCTGGAAGCGGACCAATACATATGTAAATAAAACTGAACGACTCAGACATCTTTTTATTTGCACAATTGATTTTATTGTATTAATTTTAATATATTAATGTTTAAAATCCATGCATTAAAGGAAGAATATTTTACAGCCCATCTGTGTTCCCTAACCCTAACCGGGCGTCACCCACAGGACAGCATATGTCAACGTGTGACAGGGTGCACGACATGATGGACACCCAGATGTCGCCCCTGGATTTTGAACATTCCAAAATCCAGGGGCGACAGGGAGACACCGCGCATCACTACATACGTCACCACGCGTCACACCGCCTCATGACCCGACCACGACGAGACAACCTCTTTTCAGGCTGTCGCCGAAAATGTTGCCCAAGTGGGACAGGCCCTTTACTCATAATTAAGGTGCATTGTTGGAATAATCAGTTTATTCAGGAAACACTCTGAATGCTGGAAAGGAAACTGGGGTGCAATCAATTGATAATTTGACGAGTTAAGGTTGCAAGAGTTGGTCAATTTAGTCATCTAAGAATTATTATTTGGAGTAAAGCGGAAGGAATGAAAGGAGTTAAAACAGTTTTTTTTTATTAGTTTGATCTCATCCAAGAGCAGTCCCTGACCTGGTTCTGGATAATTAAACCGTGCATGTAAACTACCAAAGGGGAAGAGAATGGTTGCAAAATACTTGGAAAACACAACACAATATATAAATAGGTTCCATATAGAAATATAGGTAGAAGAGAAAGGAAAAAAATAGGTCATGGGCGTTGTACAAGAGAAAAAAACAAATCAAAATGAGATAAATGGCACCTTGGCCAGATGAAAGGAAAATGAAAGGTAAATTTGTCAAATAAAACCATTAGTTAATAATGGAAAATATGAGAAGGGGAAATGGCATAGCTATAAATCAATCATTCCATCAAGGAAAGATGGGAGAGATACAGTGGCTGGGTCCCAAGAGTGAACAGCGAGACTGAAACAAAATTTGGCTCAGAGTGCTGATAATAAAAAATGAAAGACACGATAAATATAAAGCATTCAAAGGAAAATTAAAATAAATATTTTCAAAGTCTAGGAGTAAGGGTAAAAATAACAAAGACAAACACATTTTCTATGGGTGTGGCTCTGCTTCAATGGTACTCGGATTGACAATAAACTCACTTGGACTTGGACTCGGAGCTTCAGTCAATGTCCAGATATCTTATGTTCAGGAGTATAAGAGCAGGGAGGTTCTACTGCAGTTGTACAGGGTCTTGGTGAGACCACACCTGAAGTATTGCGTACAGCTTTGGTCTCCTAATCTGAGGAAAGACATTCTTGCCATAGAGGGAGTACAGAGAAGTTTCACCAGACTGATTCCTGGGATGGCAGGACTTTCATATGAAGAAAGACTGGATAGACTCAGCTTGTACTCGCTAGAATTTAGACGATTGAGGGGGGATCTTATAGAAACTTACGAAATTCTTAAGGAGTTGGACAGACTAGATGCAGAAAGATTATTCCCGATGTTGGGGAAGTCCAGAACAAGGGGTCACAGTTTAATGATAAGAGGGAAATCTTTTAGGACCGAGATGAGAAGATAATTTTTTACACAGAGAGTGGTGAATCTGTGGAATTCTCTGCCACAGAAGGTAGTTGAGGCCAGTTCATTGGCTATATTTAAGAGGGAGTTAGATGTGGCTCTTGTGGCTAAAGGGATCAGGGGGTATGGGGAGAAGGCAGGTATAGGATATTGATTTGGATGATCAGCCATGATCATATTGAATGGCGGTGCAGGCTCGAAGGGCCGAATGGCCTACTCCTGCACCTATTTTCTATGTTTCTATGAGCATCCGGTGGGCGGCGCGGCTCTGGCCAGCAGCGGCCTTTGCACTGCTGGATCCAATTATGAAATAGTGTAGCCCAAAGTGGACAACCTGACAGTTTCCCCATTGGTCAGATCTTTGCCCACCTTCTTAGAAACATCGAAAACTAAGTGTAAGCCATTCGGCCCTTCGAGCCAGCACCGCCATTCAATATGATCATGGCTGATCATCCAAAATCAGTACCCTGTTCCTGCTTTTTCCCCATATCCCTTGATTCCTTTAGCCCTAAGAGCTAAATCTAATTCTCTCTTGAAAAGCTAAATATAACTCTCTCTTGAAATCTTACTCTCTCTTGAAACTTCTTAACATATCCAGATTATTTTCTTGCTTCTTTAAGCCCTTCTCACAGCCTGCCCTTCAGTAACTTTGTGATACATGCAAATTCAGTCACTGTGCTTTCAGTTCCTTCATCCAAGTTACAATAAATTAATTAAATAGTCCATACAATTAAATATATATTGTATAAAATGAGGGCCCTAGATATGATTACTTTGAACAATGTCCTTAATTACAGGAGGCAGCTTCATCCATTGAAGCTAATTTGCTCCCAAAGTCACTAGTTACACCCTATGGCTTTACTGCTCGGAACCCTCCCTAGTCAAAGCATCACCCACAACCTGTCCTTAATTGTTGGAAGAGAACTCAACCAATGCTTGAACTGGCACAGAACTTAAGACAGCATTGATTTCAATGAAAATTTGTATCATTGGAATTTTTGAAGGAGTTATATTCAGTTAGTTTATTGTTTAGTTTAGTGGCATAGGGCACTTCGGCCCACCGAGTCCAGGCAGACCAACGATTCCCGCACACCAACACTGTCCTACCAACATTAGGGACAATTTCCCATTTTTACTGAAGCCTATTAACCTACAAACTTGTACGTCCTTTGGAGTATGGGAGGAAACCGGATACCCGTAAAAATCCCACGCAGCCACAGAGAGAACCTCAATGAAAACTCCAATCATTGGATTTTTTGAGTTAACCCGGGTCTCTGTTTAGCACTGCAAGGGCAGCCCAACTCAGCATTCAACGATTCCCGCACACGATTTCACCAACACTGTCCTACCACATTAGGGACAATTTCCCATTTTTAATGAAGCCTATTAACCTACAAACTTGTACGTCCTTTGGAGTATGGGAGGAAACTGGATACCCGTAAAAATCTCACGCAGCCACAGAGAGAACCTACAAACTCCAATCAGGATTGAACCCGGGTCTCTGGCACTGCAAGGCAGCAACTCTACCACTGTGCCACTATTTCTAAATTATTTTGCTTTAGTTTAACTTAAATTATTTAGAAATTGATTTCAAAGTGTTCATAGTTTACTTTTTTTTACAAGATACAAGATACATTTATTTGATCACCATACAGCCAAACAATAAAACAAAGAACCTAACCCAACATACGATAAAATAAAGAACCCAGCAACTCTAGTTCAACATAAAACATCCCCACACAGCAGAATCAAATGTTTCCCACTGTGAGGGAAGGCATCATAGTCAGTCATCTTCCTCTGATGTTCACCCGTGGTCGGGGCCTCTGGAGCCCTCCGCAGTTACCGCTACAGGCAGCCCGCCGCTCAGGCCCGCTCGCCGGTATGGTGGCACTCCAACGTCGTAACGGGAGACCAACCTCAGCGGCTTGGACCTCCAAATTGGTCGCTTCCCACCGGAGTCCGCAGCTCCCAATGTCCGGAGGCCGCGCCGGGTGGAGATTCACGCTGGTGGTCCTCGGGAAAGGGCCCCAGGGACTCCCCGATGTCGGTCAGCGTCGCCCGCGCTGGGGGCTCCACGAACCACAGCTCCTCAATGTTGGAGCAGCGGCCCAATGCTCCGGAGCTCCAAACGGCGATCCAGGAAGGCATTGCCCGCTCCACGGTGAATCCAGCGCCGCGCCACCGCTGCCGAAGCTCTGGCCTGGTCCCCGGTCTCTGGTAGGAAAGGCCGCACCAATCCAGTTGGTAGGCCACGAGGTGGGGGGCGAGGACGCGACTCGGAGAAATAGACGCATCCTCACCCGGAAGTGACTGGGAAGTGGTTTCCCCCTTACCCTCCCCCACGTAGAAAAACTAAAGAATCCCCAAACAAAACTATTTAGACAAACTAAAATTAAAAAAGATAGGAAAAAACGGACAGGCTGTAGGCAGAGGTGCCTTCAATGCAGCGCCCCTAGTTTTGTTTAAGAAACATAGAAACATAGAAACATATAAAATAGGTGCAGGAGTAGGCCATTCGGCCCTTCGAGCCTGCACCGCCATTCAATATGATCATGGCTGATCATCCAACTCAGTATCCTGTTCCTGCCTTCTCTCCATACCCCCTGATCCCTTTAGCCACAAGGGCCATATCTAACTCCCTCTTAAATATAGCCGATGAACTGGCCTCAACTACCTTCTGCAGCAGAGAATTCCAGAGATTCACCACTCTCTGTGTGAAAAAGTTATGAACGTTTATATTTTTGCCACATATACTTCAATTTTAATAGTTTCTTAAATGTGTATGAATGCCAAATCAGTTCCAGACAGCAAAGTGCCGATTGCAGCTTTGGCAGCTGTCACAGGTTGTCAGGTGTTCCAGGGGCTGAGGCTGAGCCTCTTCACAACAACAGCAGGAGCCCTGTCATCACCAGTCAAGTAGCACAGCTGGACTCTGGGATGAAGCCAGCAACATGGGCTCTGTGTCCAGCCCTTGGGGGCATGGGGGAGCTGCGGCGGTTATTCTCGACTAGTAGATACTGTAAATCCAGCGAGCCGGAGCCCAACGTAATCAAAAAGTAGCTAGAGGGGATGACTGAAAAAAACAACCCATGGCTCTGAGAGTGTTCAGGACGTGGAAATCTGCCAAAAACTATGGTAACTGAGTTCTCATGTATTTTTAAAAGAGGTTTAAAATAGTTGCACGATAAAGGAAATAGTAAACGGAAAAATGTGCAGGAGAACAGTATTCGCTCAACAACTTTCAGGCAAGATATTAAAAGGCGTGCCCTTCCAATAACAGAGTAGAGCATGATAAGAGACAAAGGTTCATGTGGGCAGGTATACAGTTAAATGGGCCAGGGACATATATATTAAAACATTACCATAGACATGTATAAAAGAAAACATTAGTGAAAGCTAGTTTGGTTTCAGTCTTAAAGGCCTGTCCCACTATACGAGTTTACCGAAGAGCTCTCTCGAGTTTAAAAAAAATCAAACTCGTGGTAAGTACGTAGAATGTACGTAGCGGGTACGACGGAGCTCAGGACGTCTCTTAGCGGCTCATAACGCTAACCGCAGGTACTCGGGAGCTTGTGAAGTTTTTTCAACATGTTGCAAAATGTCCACGAGAGCCCCGAGTACCTACGACTGGCTATTACCATAATTCTCCGAGTTCAAATAAGGGGAAACTCGGGAGAACTTTGAATTATCTCATACAGTAGAACAGGCCCTTTAGAATGGAGAAATTGGTCTTTAACAGTCTTAGAAATGATGTTTGGAAAATTAGGAAATGGCAGAGAAATTAAATAAATATTGTAAATAGTGGAGAACAATGGATCTCGAGTGAGTGAATAAGGAGCCAAAATAAATTAGCCTTTGTAAAATCTGGTTTTGGATAAATTAAAGCATATCAATCCCCAGCACCTGAAGATAGGGTGACAGAGGAGATAGTGGTTGTATTGGTGATCATCTCTAAATAGGCCATTTGTCCTGGTGCAGCTCCACAGGTTAAAAAAAACAGCAAATGTACCTACTATTCAAGAAAGGAAGGAGAGAGAATGTGGGAAATATAAACCACTCAGCCTAACCTTATGAGTAGGGACAATCCTAGAATCCATTATTAAGGGTATGGGAATAGGAATTTAGAAAATAATAGTGGGGTTAAGTGGAGTCAAAATGGATTAAGGAAAGATAAATTATACGTCAAATCTATTGGAGGTTTTGATCGCGTTAAATGAGGGAGAATCAGTGGAATTTTGGATTCGAGGATTTTCCCTACCCGAGGTTAAGTTGTGAGGGAAAATCAGTGGAATTTCGAAATAGATTATTAAAGAAAATTAGAGCAGATGGCTTTGGAGTTATATAATAATGTGGGTTAAGTGGTCAATTGGCAAAAAATGCAAACTAATAATAAATGGGTTATTTTGGGGATAGGAGGTTATGACGTGTGGGGCAGAATTTTTCACAAGATACATCAATTATGATTATGCAGTTCGATATGGATTTTGGAAAATAAAATTATATCTCTCAGAGATTTTTTTTAAAGTTAACAGATACTGGCAAACCAGTGTTTATGGTATAAGGCCAAAGATAAAATGTCATATAAGATGCAATTAAACAAAATTATATCACATGGGTGATGTATTAGTATATTGGAAAGGACTGAATAGTGGCCACAGGTTAATAGGCTAATTGGCTTGGTAAAATTGTAAATTGTCCCTCGTGTGTGTAACATAGTGTTAGTGAGTGGGCCTTTATCTCTAAAACAAAAACTTATTGTATATTTAATTTTGTTGATATCACATCTAAAGTGCCCGTAAAGCTGCAGAGAATAAGAATTTAATTATTCCAGTTCATATCTGGTGCATATGACAAATAAACAGTCTTGAACTTTTGAACATGGAGATTTAAAAGATTTGACTTGGAGAATGTTATTTTGCCCATAGGCAGATGTTGCCAGGAAAGCTAGCATTAACCTACTTTTCAATAAAAGACGGATTTCAACTCGGATGCTTTAAAAATATTATTGAATTATTTGCAAGGCCACATTTTCTCTGCTTTTTAAATCCTGGAACCCGATTCCTCCAAAGAAAGGTTTTGCAGTGCAAAGCAAATAAAAATGGAACATGTCACAAACCTGAATATTTAGTGATTCACTTTAGCAGATTGCTGAGATTAATGGAGACACAAGGAACTGCAAATGCTAGTAGCTGGAGCAAAAAAACAAGTGTGGAGGAAAACATAGAAACATAGAAACATAGAAAATAGGTGCAGGAGTAGGCCATTTGGCCCTTCGAGCCTGCACTGCCATTCAATATGATCATGGCTGATCATCCAACTCAGTATCCTGTACCTGCCTTCTCTTCATACCCCCTGATCCCTTTAGCCACAAGGGCGACATCTAACTCCCTCTTAAATATAGCCAATGAACTGGCCTCAACTACCTTCTGTGGCAGAGAATTCCAGAGAATTCACCACTCTCTGTGTGAAAAATGTTTTTCTCATCTCGGTACTAAAAGATTTCCCTCTTATCCTTAAACTGTGACCCCTTGTTCTGGACTTCCCCAACATCGGGAACAATCTTCCTGCATCTAGCCTGTCCAACCCCTTAAGAATTTTGTACGTTTCTATGATCCCCCCTCAATCGTCTAAATTCTAGTGAGTACAAGCCGAGTCTATCCAGTCTTTCTTCATATGACAGTCCTGACATCCCAGGAATCAGTCTGGTGATCAGTCTGGAATTCAATGGGTCCGGCAGCATATGTAGAGAGAATGGACAGGTGATGTTTCGAGTCGATATCCTTATTTCACTCTGAATAAGGGTCCTGACCCGAATCTGTCATCTCTCCATTCTCTCCGTAGATGCAGCCTGACCTCCAGCACTCTGTTCATTGAGCTGAGGTTCATGGTTTCTTACCGTAGCTTTCGATGTGCCGGCAGCATTGCTGCACGATTCTGGGGACCTGCCGGTAGATGGGGTTCAGACTGAGCTTCTTTTTGGTCTTTGTTAATCTTTTTCTTTCCAGTTCCTCTGGCAAAGACAGCTGTAGGGCCTCCAGCAATCGTGAATGGTTGTCATCCAGGTCTGTGATAGAATCGACGGACACGGCACCCTGCAATTGTGCAATTCATCACATTTCCCTTTATGTTCCTCCACAATGAATCAAAACAACAGATATGTGATGATTTATTCCTCTAAAATATGCACAGCTCACTGTGGGTAAGGAAGGAATTCACAACTAAATCTGGAGGAAGTACCATTGAAGAAATAACAAGGATTTTAGAAAATCATTTTTATATCACTGAATGAATGAACAAATTAATAATACTTTATGGTTACATGTACCTAGCTCCAGTGAATGCTTTGTTTTGCAAACAACCTAGGATGGCATGGTGGCGCAGTGCTGGAGTTTCTGCTTTACAGCGCTAGAGACCGGGATTTGATCCTGACAGGCGGGAACTTGTACGGAGTTTATACATTTTCCTCAGGTTGGTAGGTTAATTGGCTTGGTATAATTGTAAATTGTCCTTAATGTGTGTAGGATAGGGTTAGTGTGCGGAGCTGGTAAATGCCTCTGGTGAATCAGAATAGGTGAAAATGGTCAGGAGACTGAGGAGCAGAATTGAGAGCTGCAAGGCCATCAAGGAACAGTTAATGGGATAGAATGAATGTGTGCATTGGCCATAGCACGTTGGAATGCCGAGCTTGAGGCAAGCCGGCTTGTGTACCATGGAGTCTCTCAGACCAGTGTGCAGTTAGACAGTGGTAGCAGCAACTAACAATGGGGACAGAAGTGAATCTAAAGGTACACTGTAGGGCATTGGGACAGTGAATATTTTGAAGGGGCAGTAGATATTAGGATCCAGGAAAAATGAATGAATGCTCTTATGGCTGATATCTCCATATGATAGTTTATGCAGCCTTCCCTTGCTATTTCTTACAAGTACAGTAATTGAAAGGTGGATAGCATGCGCTTAACTATTTTAGCTGGTGGTGGTACACTGGGCATACTGGACACCAAACAAAAGAATGTGGTAAAAATTCTTATGCAAAAAAACACTTAAAGTCTTAAAAAAAGAAAATGATTCATTAGAAAATATTTCCTATTCCTCTTTACTAAGTTTTATAAAATGGAAAAGGAATAATGGAAAATTTCCACAACATTCAATTATAAAACAAAGTTATCAGATCATTTTGAGTTAATGGTATCGTTAAATAAGTCACCAATTAGGAGGCCCAGTTGCCATGCTTTATACATGGATGTTATACAATTTCTTTGGATATCCACCATTTCATTGGTACAGGTACTTTAATATTTAGTTTTGCATCCACACTGGCTTTTGGCTTGTAAATATAGCATACCCGTCTGTGGCCTCTGGAAACATTATCCAGAAAAGTTGGGGAGAGAGGCTCGTTCATGATGTCTAGGGCAGACTGCAGAAATGCGTTGCTATCATCCAGATGCTTGTGTTGCTTCTTGGCCCGAAATTTCAGGACCGATGTCTCCAGGTCTAGACAGTCTCTCCGACCTTCCTTCACCGCATCTTGCTTCTTCTTTCGTGCACAGTCATTCAGGATGACCTGTGGCAGAGGAAGCCCAAATCCCAGAGGATGCAATTCTGCAAAAAAAAGGAATAGTACAGGATTAGTGGTCCAAATGCACGAACTGAAATTGGCATATTACCATTTTCAACCAAATGGAATTCTGATGATGGATTATTCATTGGCTTTATCCATGCGAGTTTCCAACAAGATCACCGCAAGGTTTCAGATCTGCTGTTTGTTTAATATTGTCTATTTTAAAAATTCTTACAATTTAACACAAATTGTTTTTTCCATTCTCCCAGATGTGATCAGCCGGTTGCCCCTATTTTCTAAAGCCTATTTTCTAAATCCTATTGGGTATTAATTGCACAATTCAACAAAATTATTTATTAAAGGTCCGAATTTTCTGATTAGAATTATATCAATTATTTTAAAAATCGGGCTTGCAATAACACATGCGAATCAAAGCTTGCATTAATTACGGAGAACACAAGAGACTGCAAATGCTTTACTCAATGCTTTCACCCAGCAGGTTGTTTTTGTATTAATTACTATAACTTGTCAAATACTTTCATGATTCCTGGGATGTCAGGACTTTCATATGAAGAAAGACTGGATAGACTCGGCTTGTACTCGCTAGAATTTAGAAGATTGAGGGGGGATCTTATAGAAGCTTACAAAATTCTTAAGGGGTTGGACAGGCTAGATGCAGGAAGATTGTTCCCGATGTTGGGGAAGTCCAGAACAAGGGGTCACAGTTTAAGGATAAGGGGCAAATCTTTTAGGACCAAGATGAGAAAAACATTTTTCACACAGAGAGTGGTGAGTCTCTGGAATTCTCTGCCACAGAAGGTAGTTGAGGCCAGTTCATTGGCTATATTTAAGATGGAGTTAGATGTGGCCCTTGTGGCTAAAGGGATCAGGGGGTATGGAGAGAAGGCAGGTACAGGATACTGAGTTGGATGATCAGCCATGATCATATTGAATGGTGGTGCAGGTTCGAAGGGCCAAATGGCCTACTCCTGCACATATTTTATATGTTTCTATGTTTCTATGAAGCATGTCACTGGCATCTTGCCCAAACCTGTCAGCTTCGCCGCCACCTCCAGTTTAAATTCCATTTGGAATATTTTGGAGGACCAAGAACCAAGAATCTTGACCTGTAGATCTATCAAACAAAGTCTCAATCAAAGTGTAGTTGAACCATCTCCAAGGTTACAAACTTAAAGCACACGGTACAAACTTAAAGCACACGGCATTGGGGGTTCAGTATTGATGTGGATAGAGAACTAGCTGGCAAACAGGAAGCAAAGAGTAGGAGTAAACGGGTCCTTTTCACAATGGCAGGCAGTGACTAGTGGGGTACTGCAAGGCTCAGTACTGGGACCCCAGCTATTTACAATATATATTAATGATCTGGATGAGGGAATTGAAGGCAATATCTCCAGGTTTGCGGATGACACTAAGCTGGGGGGCAGTGTTAGGTGTGAGGAGGATGCTAGGAGACTGCAAGGTGACTTGGATAGGCTGGGTGAGTGGGCAAATGTTTGGCAGATGCAGTATAATGTGGATAAATGTGAGGTGATCCATTTTGGTGGCAAAAACGGGAAAGCAGACTATTATCTAAATGGTGGCCGATTGGGAAAGAGGGAGATGCAGCGAGACCTGGGTGTCATGGTACACCAGTCATTGAAGGTAGGCATGCAGGTGCAGCAGGCAGTAAAGAAAGCGAATGGTATGTTGGCTTTCATAGCAAGAGGATTTGAGTATAGGAGCAGGGAGGTTCTACAGCAGTTGTACAGGGTCTTGGTGAGACCATACCTGGAGTATTGCATACAGTTTTGGTCTCCAAATCTGAGGAAGGACATTATTGCCATAGAGGGAGTGCAGAGACGGTTTACCAGACTGATTCCTGGGATGTCAGGGCTGTCTTATGAAGAAAGACTGGATAGACTTGGTTTATACTCTCTAGAATTTAGGAGATTGAGAGGGGATCTTATAGAAACTTACAAAATTCTTAAGGGGTCGGACAGGCTAGATGCAGGAAGATTGTTCCCGATGTTGGGGAAGTCCAGGACAAGGGGTCACAGCTTAAGGATAAGGGGGAAATCCTTTAAAACCGAGATGAGGAGAACTTTTTTCACACAGAGAGTGGTGAATCTCTGGAACTCTCTGCCACAGAGGGTAGTTGAGGCCAGTTCATTGGCTATATTTAAGAGGGAGTTAGATGTGGCCCTTGTGGCCAAGGGGATCAGAGGGTATGGAGAGAAGGCAGGTACGGGATACTGAGTTGATGATCAGCCATGATCATATTGAATGGCGGTGCAGGCTCGAAGGGCCGAATGGCCTACTCCTGCACCTAATTTATATGTTTCTATGTTTCTATGTTCCTAAATTAGGCTATTGTTTGGTGACCATTTGGATAAGTGAAAAGCACAGACAAAAGACATAAATACGAAAATGTGAAAAGGTAGGTTTTATGTCCTCTTCTACATTTAATTCAAAACAACGTTGAATTTAAAAACCAACAAAAATTAAATGTAATAAAAAGGAACTGCAAGTTCTGCTATATATCATAGATAGGCACAAAGTGCTGGAGGAACTCAATGTGCCAGGCAGCAACCCTGGAGAAAATGGATAGGTGATGTTTCAGTTCAGGACCCGTCTTCAGACTGAAGGTGAAGAAGGGTTCCAAATTGAAATGCCACCTATTCATTTTCTTCAGAGGTGCAGCCTGACCCACTGAGTTACTCCAGCATTTTGTATCTATCTTACCAAGAAAATGTATTTGGTTAAAACAAATAGAAAATTAAGAAGGAAAGTAGTTAAAGTTGTAGGTTTCCTGGGCCTTTGGTAACCACCTTCAAGGTACAAATGATTAATGGGACTTTAGATATGAAGTAGGAGATGATAGAGCAGCTGGGAGGTAAGGATATTACAGTTGATCATATTTTGCAATGAGGAAATGTAGTCATGGGAATGATGATCTTGACAGAATGTGTTGGAAGGAACTGCAGATGCTGGTTTCAACCAAAGATAGCCACAAACTGCTGGAGTAGCTCAGCGGGACAGGCAGTGTCTCTGGAGAGAAGAAGCCGAGACCTGTCTTCAGACTGTGAATAGGTAGTAGGAATCTGTAGGAGATGCAGTGAGAGAACAGTGATGAAGTGCAGTTGCATGGGGGTGTGGTGAAGCTAAACTTCAGTGGAGGAGGTGAATGGTAAGAGGAGTCACTGCTTGACCTTTTTCCCTTGCAGCCATGCAACTTGCTCTTCTTGAAGACCCCTTTCTCCAATACACTGCATGATGCTGCACTAGTTTATACAACACCATCTATGGCCATAAAGACAGGGAGAAGGAGCGGGAATCAGAGAACCAAAAACGAAGGGCAGCCCAGGATTAAAGCAAGGGAGGCAGAAGCAAAAATGAAAGAATCAGCATTCAAATAACATCCATATCTAGGAAAATGACAACATTCCTTGATTTACCTCATGCAATAACACAGAAAAATGGCTAAACTATTGTCCAACTGTTAAATATTACATTACAGCACTCAAAATCATTAATACTAGTCACAAGTACTTATAATAGCTACATAAGACCAGTTTGCAATGAAATGTCTGCCTCCATATTGAATTCAATATATTTGTTTATTGAATTTAATATATAACTAGTTCATTAGCCATGATGCTGTGCATGAACAGCCAGACAATACATTCTTTGATGGAATGTCTGATGATACAATGAAGAACGCATCATGATAAACACAAACATTTTCAAAAGGGAAATGCCAACGATTAAAAATTAGGATAAACTATATTTTTAGATTTTTACAAATAGGGGAGATTAAAAAAACTGCTCCAAGTAAATTTCTACATGAAATACATACTTTGTGCAGTAAATGCATGTATAGGTTTAGTGGTGCACAGAGGCAAAAAAAAAAATATGTTCTAATCTTGTTTGCCTAATTTGTGAAATCAGCTTTGCTGAAACTTAGACTTAGCTCCTCTATGATGTAACACCACAAAGCACAACTGCCACTCAATTAGCAGATGGAGATGACGTTAAAAAGTTGAAAATGGAAAGGGAAACTTCAGCAGAATTGCTTTGTCGAAACATAATTAAAGCATTATTACAGGCAGAACTTGAAGACTAGATCCTTCAAAACCATGCTTTTGTGAAAGACATCATTCAATGTATTGAATTGTGCAACATGATTGAATTTCAATGAAAAACTAAACCTATTCAAGGATCAACTGGAGATTAAACAAAGTCCATTATTTTCAATTATATGCAATGTTGTCCACGTGAGTAATGCTATTTCCACGTTTTTCAACATTACTTCTTCGGCCAAGGAGAGTGTGCTTCAGATGGACAAAGTGGACCTACTTGTGGTATTCCGCAATAAGAAAATGCCCGAAGTAACATTCCTTTGAAGAAATGTACTTGTCAAGCTTGGAATCCTAAACCGCTCATAAGACCCCACCATCTTTCCTTTGCCATTCTCCTGACCATCAATTTGCTGATCCAATCCCACTGATTATCATTCTGACTATCCCAACCTCCTACTACTGACATTTCCTAATATTACCCATCCATGTTCTCCAGAGATGTTGCTTGACCCTCTGAGCTACCCCAATGTTTTGTGTCCTTTTGTGTAAGCCAGCATCTGAAGTTCCTTGTTTCAACCTCCTCTAAGACCTGGTTGTCAACTTTTGCTCCAACCTCTTAACCAACCCCTCTACCATCTTGTAGGCCTGATTCTTCTATCAGACTCATGCATGGTCCTCCTTCTGTTCACTGGTCTGATACTTCTCCCCACGTCTATCTCACTCCAACCTACTCTGTGATGGAATCCATTGGGCATGTAACTGTCACCAATAAGTGTCTTATATAATGAGCACTTTAATTATAGGTATGTGTGCCAGGGTAATATTACCAAATCTAGTTTCTTTCATCATGAACTGTTCTTCATTCTTACTCGCTCAAGCAGAAAGGGGATGAACAGAGGAAACCTGGCAGATGACTGAGGAAATTTAAGAGAGTGGATTGACCAAAATGGCAGATCCTATGCAAAGGACAATGGACAATTATATTCTTCAGTAAGATTGTGTCAATGATTAAGCAATCATTTGATACGATGAATCCCTGATATATTTTTAACATCAACCAAACTAACAGAATGTAAGAGGGTACACAATGTACTAATGGAAGACAAAGTGCAAAGAGAACTTAAAAAAAAAAATAAGGTGGACTATATATGTGTCAAAAATAGAAGTCCATGTTTCATAAAGTTTTCAAGAGTCAAAGAACAACAGAAAAAGTTAAGATTTGTTTGTGAATTCTATCCTAATCCTCCAGAACTGTCCTCTCAGTGTCCCTGTTGCCGTGCTTGGGAAAATTAAATCTCTTAAAGAGCCTCAAAGATGCATCTTGTAATATGGGTTCCACCTTTGGACCTCTTGCAACTAGTTCTCCACATATGGTGTTTCCCAATTATCTGTAGTTGGTGTTTTAAGGTGGATTAGAAAATTACTCAACATTTATCCAATCTTAGTCTTCTCTTCCTTAGGTCCTGGTGATAGTCAGCAGAAGAAAGTGTCCTTCTTTTGTTATATGAACAAGAGGGGAGTAGGAAGAACTCTGACAAAAGATGACAAAATATATGGATTATTGGGTCTTTGAATGGAACAGTTGAACTAACTGCATGCCTCTGAACTAATGATTTGCGATTCTATTTACAATTGAATGGGAATTTAATGGTGTATGTTATTGCAGTATTTTAATGAAAGGATTATCCGACATGTCCATCCTTCTTCTCCCTACTCGCGTGCGGCAGAAGGTACAGAAGCTTGAGAATGCACACATCTGACTCAAAAATCTCTTTTCCCCCTCTGTTATTGGGCTTTTGAATGGTCCCTCCATAAGCTAGGGTATTGTCCAATCACCTTTCTCCCAACATGGACATTTGGCTTTGTCCATGAAACTGATGTGCCACAATACAATGCAGAGAACTATATTCTGCACGCTGTATCTTGCCCTTTGCTCTATCTATTGTACTTGAATTTGATTTAGTCATATTTTTAGATAATAGACAATAGGTGCAGGAGTAGGACATTCAGCCCTTCGAGCCAGCACCGCCATTCAATGTGATCATAGCTGATCATCCCCAATCAGTACCCCGTTCCTGTCTTTTCCCCCTATCCCCTGACTCCACTTTCTTTAAGAGCCCTATCTAGCTCTCTCTTGAAATTATCCAGAGAACCAGCCTCCACCACTATCTAGGGCAGAGAATTCCACAGACTCACAACTCTCTATAGGAAAATGTGTTTCCCACTAGTCACTGCCTGCCATTCTGAAAGAGACCCGTTAATCCCTACTCTTTGTTTCCTGTCTGCCAACCAATTTTTTATCCATGTCAGCACTCTACCCCCGATACCATGTGCCCTAATTTTGCCCACTAATCTCCTATGTGGCACCTTATCAAATGCGCCACAATACAATGAAATACAATACAATACACTACACTGTTTGGAACTGATGGACCACAATACAATGCAGAGAACTATATTCGGCACTCTGTATCTTGCCCTTTGCTCTATCTATTGTATGTGAATTTGATTTAGCCGCATTTATTTTTGATATATTTGATCTGTTTGGATAGCATGCAAAAACAAGGCTGTTAATTGTATCTTAGTACACGTGACAATAATAAACCTAAACCTAAACCTAAATCATTTACAATGAATGGCAAAAATCTTATAATTTGCCATAAGGCAACATGAAAGACAATCCATTTTACCCAACAAGGACCTATGGCATGACGATAGTTAGGAAGCCATTAAGTGTCAGGGAAGTTGAGTGTGTAAGTAGCATGGACTAGGTGCAGTTTAAAGATCAAAGAATGAACTGAGATGCATTGTGGCTGGGTAAAGGGCCTGTCCCACTGTACGAGGTAATTCAAGAGTTCTCCCGAGTTTTCCCTTGATTCGAGCTCGTGTAATGTACGTAGCAGATACATAGGGGCTCATCCCTTTTCATCTGTGCATGAATTGCCTCATATTGTGTTTTGAATTGAATTCTGTCTTTAATTTGTGTACTAGTCATGTCTCTACTATTTATTTCATTCCCCTTACATGTTTCTCCTCTACCTGCTAAATTTTTGTAAGGTGTCCTTGAGACTCTTGAAAGGCGTGCATAAATAAAATTTATTATTATTATTGTTATACGAGTAAAAAGTAACCATTTATTTCATCACGAGTATTTTTTACTTGTGGACATTTTTCACAGTGTTTTTCACGAGTTTTTTGGATTTCCGTACGAGTCGCTATGTGACATCCTACATACGTACATTACACGAGCTCGAATCAGGGGAGAACTCGGGAGAACTCTTGAATTACCTCGTACAGTGGGACAGGCCCTTAAGGCAGTTCGTTAAAGAGCTGAAGTGTGAGGTTTTTGATGAGAAGCAAATAAACTAATTCTAGTTAGCAAAGTGCTTCACCTCAAAAGTTTTTATGCCTGGGCTCCTGATTTTGGAAATAGAAACATAGAAATTAGCAGGAGTAGGCCATTCGGCCCTTCGAGCCTGCACCACCATTCAATATGATCATGGCTGATCATCCAACTCAGTATCCCGTACCTGCCTTCTCTCCATACCCTCTGATCACCTTAGCCACAAGGGCCACATCTAACTCTCGGTTTTAAAGGATTTCCCCCTTATCCTTAAGCTGTGACCCCTTGTCCTGGACTTCCCCAACATCGGGAGAAATCTTCCTGCATCTACTCAAATCCTGTTGCTATGAAAGCTAACATACCATTCGCTTTCTTCACTGCCTGCTGCACCTGCATGCCTACTTTCAATGACTGGTGTACCATGACACCCAGGTCTCGCTGCATCTCTCCTTTTCCTAGTCGGCCACCATTTAGATAATAGTCTGCTTTCCTGTTTTTGCCACCAAAATGGATAACCTCACATTTATCCACATTATACTGCATCTGCCAAACATTTGCCCACTCACCCAGCCTATCCAAGTCACCTTGCAGTCTCCTAGCATCCTCCTCACAGCTAACACTGCCCCCCAGCTTAGTGTCATCCGCAAACTTGGAGATATTGCCTTCAATTCCCTCATCCAGATCATTAATATATATTGTAAATAGCTGGGGTCCCAGCACTGAGCCTTGCGGTACCCCACTAGTCACTGCCTGCCATTGTGAAAAGGACCCGTTTACTCCTACTCTTTGCTTCCTGTTTGCCAGCCAGTTCTCTATCCAGCTCAATACTGAACCCCCAATGCCATGTACTTTAAGTTTATATACTAATCTCTTATGTGGGACCTCGTCGAAAGCCTTCTGGAAGTCCAGATACACCACATCCACTGGTTCTCCCCTATCCACGCTATTAGTTACATCCTCCTATCCACGCTACTAGTTACATCCTCTATGATTGACTCTAAAGGAGTGTAGAAGATGGGAGGTCATGTTGCAGTTATATAAGACGTTGTGAGGCTGCATTTAGAGTATTGTGTTTAGTTCTGGGCACCATGTTATAGGAAAGATGTTGACAAGTTGGAAAGGGTACAGAGAAGACTTACGAGGATGTTGCCAGGGCTTGAGGATCTGAGCTATGGGGAGAGGTTGAGAACGCTAGAACTCTATTCCTTGGAACGCAGGAGGATGAGGGGTGATCTTAGAGAGGTGTACAAAATCATGAGAGGAATAGATCACGTAGTAGCACAGACTCTCTTGCGCAGAGTAGGGAAATTGAGAACAAGAGGGCATAGGTTTAAGTTGAAGGCGAATGATTTAATAGAAATCTGAGGGGTAACTTTTTCACACAAAGGCTGGTGGGTGTACGGAATGAGCTGCCAGAGGACGTAGGTGAGGCAGGGACTATTGCAACGTTTAAGAAACAATAGGCACATGAATAGGGTTTAGAGGATATGGGCCAAATGCAGTCACCAGGTTGGACTAGTGTAGGACATGTTGGTCAATGTAGGCAAGGGTGGCTAAAGCGCCTGTTTCCACGCTGTATGGCTCTATGACTGCTTCATCACTCTCTGCGGTATTACATGTGGTACGACCTGTATCTCAGCGGTGGCGATTTCAACTCTGATTCACAAAGTTGAGGGTTCATCCAAACAGAAAGCTTCAATTTGATGATTTATTAGCCAAGCAAACTTGCCTGGATCTATATCGGTGAGACCAAGCGGAGGTTGGGCGATCGTTTCGCCGAACACCTCCGCTCGGTCCGCAATAACCAAGCTGACCTCCCGGTGGCTCAGCACTTCAACTCCCCCTCCCACTCCGCCTCCGACCTCTCTGTCCTGGGTCTCCTCCATGGCCACAGCGAGCAGCACCGGAAATTGGAGGAACAGCACCTCATATTCCGTTTGGGGAGTCTGCACCCCGGGGGCATGAACATCGAATTCTCCCAATTCTGTTAGTCCTTGCTGTCTCCTCCCCTTCCTCAGCTCCCCTGCTGTCTCCTCCCACCCTCCAGCCTTCTGGCTACTCCTCCTTTTCCCTTTCTTGTCCCCACCCACCCCCACCCCCGATCAGTCTGAAGAAGGGTTTCGGCCCGAAACGTTGCCTATTTCCTTCGCTCCATAGATGCTGCTGCACACGCTGAGTTTCTCCAGCTTTTTTGTGTAACCTTGCCTGGAAATAAAATGGCTTTATTACCTTTATCTTTTTTATCTTTGGTAAAAGGTTCTTTCTTTCGCCGAAATGATTTCTTCCTTTTTGGCCCCCCTGTAAAAATGAGAATTTGTGATTAGTTGCAGATGAGCAGATGTAAGCAGTCTAAACAGTGCAAATTGGGAAATAAGTAATTAAACCACAAATCTAGGCACAGGAAACAAAGGAGCTGGGATCAGAACTATTCACCCAGATGTTTAGAGTTTTCTATTGGCATTTAGTGTGAGAATATCCTCATACCCATAACAATCTATTGTAAACAGCTGCTCAAATAGAATTTTCCTCAAAGCCAAATTGTAAAAAAGATAGGGTTTCCATCAAATACACGCACGAAAGCTGAGCAATGTTAATTGATATAAAAAAACGTATATTTAAGATGAAATAGGCTGATTTGATCCCTCAACATGTTATTATCAAGATTCGGCCAGGACGTTCCTTCCCAGCTGTTATCAGGCAACTGAACCATCCTATCGCTAACTAGAGAACAGTCCTGATCTGCCATCTACCTCAAGACCTTCAAACTATCTTTAATCGGACGTCACTTTGCACTAAATGTTATTCACTTCATCCTATATCCTTACATCGCTTGATTGTAATCATGTAAAATATTGTAGTCTTTTCCGCTGACTGGATAGCATGCAACAGAAGCACTTTACACTGTACCTCGGTACAATAATAATAAAACTAAACCAAACCAAACTAAAACCAAAATTCCATTGGATGAATCAGCCCATCCACCACCCTAACAGGGGACCGGCTTGCTGATAATTCTATTGGAACAGCACCCAGTCAGTGCACAGAATCTGATTACAATTAAAGTAATCTTTAGCAAGACAACTTGCTAAGAAAAGTTCCCTATTTCAACTGTTCCCTCGAATTTCAAACAAGGTACACTGGTTACACATTTTAAAAGAAAACCTTGAAATGATTTTTAACAAGTTGACAAGCTTTATATGTTTTTAGGTACCCAGTTTGCAAACAGGCCCTTTAGAAACATAGATACATAGAAAATAGGTGCAGGAGTAGGCCATTCGGCCCTTCGAGCCTACACCGTCATTCAATATGATCATTGCTGATCATCCAACTCAGTATCCTGTACCTGCTTTCTCTCCATACCCCCTGATCCCTTTAGCCACAAGGGCCACATCTAACTCCCTCTTAAATATAGCCAATGAACTGGCCTCAACTACCTTCTGTGGCAGAGAATTCCAGAGATTCACCACTCTCTGTGTGAAAAATGTTTTCCTCATCTCGGTCCTAAAAGATTTCCCCCTTATCCTTAAACTGTGACCCCTTGTTCTGGACTTCCCCAACATCGGGAACAATCTTCCCACATCCAGCCTGTCCAACCCCTTAAGAATTTTGTAAGTTTCTATAAGATCCACTCTCAATCTTCTAAATTCTAGCGAGTACAAGCCGATAGATTTGGCCTACCAAGTCTATGTTGATCATCGATCACACATCCACACTAGTTCTATGTTGTTTCAGTATCTTATCCACTTCCTGCACACGATGGACAATTTTACAGAGGTCCATTAATCTACAAAATGGTGTGCGCTGTTCATAAAATCATAACACACAGGAAGAACCTAGTAAGTCAGAAAATGGAAAGATAAAGAGTTAATGACTGTGAAGAAACAGTTAATGCTTTAGATCAAAGACACACTTCATCAGGACTGAGAAAGAGAGAAAAAGAAAGCTGATCTAGACAGGTGATGGAGGACGACAGATGGAACAACGGGAATGTCTGTAATTACGCAGCCTTTACAATGGGTGTTTAAACTCATGCAGGCCATAATATACACATGCAAAAACAGAGTGAGCTCGGCATATGGTTCCTTGAACAAAGGAATACAGGGGAACAAGATGGTGTGGAGATTTATGGTGTGCTTGTCTTAATCAGTCAAGATACTGAATATATGAATTGGATCAAAACGCAAAGTGCTGGAGGAATTCAGCAGGTCAGGCTGGATTTGTGGAGGGACTCGGTTCAGAGCTATCCTTCAGACTGAACGAGTGGGGGGTAGAAAGATGGAAAAATGTTGGGGCTGCAACAATCCTTGACAAGTGTTAACCAAGTTCCCAAGTTATAGGTGTAGAATTAGACTATTCAACCCATTGAGTCCACTCCGCCGTTCAATCATGGCTGATCTCAGGCTCCTCACCCCATTTTCCTGCCTTCTCCCCATAACCCTTGACACCCATTCTAATCAAGAATTCCCTATCTCTCCCTTAAAAATATCAACTGACTTGGCCTCCACAGCCTTCTGAGGCAATGAGTTCCACATATCAACTACCCTCTGACTCAAGACGTTCCTCCTCACCACCTTTTTAAAAGAGCGCCCAGAAACAGGTGAGGTTGGTTTGAATGGCAGATGGGCGGACAAAGGCTGGAGATGAAAAGAGGACAAAGGGGTATCAAATAAGGATAGAAGAGGGGAGAAATGTAAAACCAGAGGGAGGAACATAGGTGGAAGGGGACAGTGAAGGATAAAAGAAGAGGGTAGAAGGGATAATGGGAGAAATGGGTACAAATTGGAGTGGGATGGTGGGCAACAGTAAGCTACCTAAGCGGAATATGATGTACTGTTCCTCCAGTTGCGTGTATCCTCTTTCAGGAAGTGGGGGAGGCCAAGAACACAAAGATAGCTATTGGAATGGGAATGGAAGCAGGCCTTAGCAGACTGAATGGTGAAATGGTCATCTAGTCTTCACTTGGTTATACCAGTGTAAAGGAGACCAAATCTAATGCAATAGGTGAGGTTAGAAGAGGTACATGTGAATCTCTGTCTCATCTGGAGGGCTGTTGGTGTCACTGGGTGTGTGCATGAGAGAAGGTGTAGGGACAGGTTGTGGTTGCAGGGGAAAGTTCTTTTAGAAGGTTTAGGGTGCATGAATCAAGGAGTTGAGTTGTGGAGGGACTGGCCTCTGCACAAATCAGAAAGGGTTCGGGATAGGAAGATGTGACTGGTGGTAGGATCACACTGAACTGGAATGTTATGCTACACTTGAACAAAGCGTTGCTTAGATGCACTTAGAGGATAGTGTGCATTTCTGGTCTGCACCATAGGAATGGTATGATTAAGCGAGAAATAATGCAGAAACGATGTATAAGGCTGTTGCCTGGAATGGAGGGCTTGAGTTATCAAGGGAGACTGGGTAAGCTAAGTCTGCTTTCACTGGAGCAAAGGAGACTGAGAAGTGATATGATAGAGGTATATAAAGTTGTGAGGGGCATAGATAAAGTAAGTAGCCAGTGTGTCATTCCTTTGTTAGTGGATCGCTAAAATGGGGGCACACGTTAAGGCAAAAAGGCTGAGGCATAAAGGAGATTGGAGGAGTAATTTTTCACACAAAGAGTTATTGTTATCTGGAGTGAGCAGGTGTGATGGTTGGTATGGACACTGTTGTCTGAAGGGCCTGCTTGTACACTTTACAATTCTATGGTTCTCTTATGCTGTGACCTGGGATTATGGTATCCAAATAGAAATGCAATGATCAGAATTTTAAAGTATCAAGATGAATACAACCAAAATAAGAGATAATTATTCTTTGGCTAAGATAGTTACGAAAAACTGGAGTAACTCAACGGGTCAGCTTTTTGTGTCTATCTACGGTGTAAACCAGCATCCGCAGTTCCTTTCTAGACATATTCTCTTTGGCTGTCAGATACCATGGAATCAAGTCAAGTCAAGTCAAGTCAAGTTTATTTGTCACATACACATACGAGATGTGCATTGAAATGAAAGTGGCAATGCTCGCGGACTTTTGTGCAAAAGACAAACAACAAAACAACCAAACAAATTATAAACACAATCATAACACACATATTCTTTTACATAATAAATAATGGAAGGAAAAAACGTTCAGTAGAGTTAGTCCCTGGTGAGATAGGCGTCACAGAAGTGAGGTTTGTCCCGACCTGCATTGCGCCTACCTGACCTAATATGATGTTCGGAGGTGAATCCTCACAGGCCAATCTGTCACCTCCTCCACGAGCTTCATCTTATCTCCACATTTGCTAATCACTGGCAAACGTGTGGTCAACAATTGTGCTGATGTTCATTCCTATAAGAGTTGCCGGCCACATTGAAAGCATTGCAGCTAATTAATGGTTTGAGGAGATAAAGTGACAGTACAAAGGACACATAAAAATGCATCTGATAATAAGAAGGGACAACTTAATATAGCCATGAGAAAAGTGAAACTGGGATAAACAGAACCGAAATTATAAAAGCAAAGTAAAGCTCTTTCCAAACAGATCTTTTGCCATCTGTACTTGATTCAGAATGGAAACTGATGAGACTAGCAAGACTATTATCCTCTTGAGACAATCGCAGTCAAAGCCAACTTCCCACGACTGATGATAATCCTGTTTATTTCCCACTTACTTTGCGTCAAAGTGTCATTCCAGCTAATAACAATCACGTTTCCTACTGTTCCTGCTGTGTTTTTTTTTCCATAAAAAATATTCAGGAGAGACAGTGGTAATATTGGAGGTGTTGTTTATCAAACGGTATGTGGAACTGAAGTCCTAACTGTTCCTTAGGTGGAAGAAAACATCAGAATACTGGAAGGGGCTGAGCAGTTCTACCAAGTGTCCTGGCCAAGCTTCAGCTTTTTGTCAGCCACAGTAAATCAGATAATCCAGCCAATGTCATGCAGCTGTTTGTGGGATTTTAGCATGTGCACGATGTAGCAGCAACTACACTTCAAATAGAGTTCATTGGTTTTAAGATATATCTTTAGACCTTGAATACCATTGTGTAAACTCAACTGTCTCCTCTTTCTTACAAAATAAATTCTGCAGCTCATTCAGCAGTGTACCACCAATCCTTCCTTCGAAGTGATCTACAAAAGATGCGGTCTCAAAGAGACAGCCAAAATCATCAGATCATACCCTGGCCACACTCTCATTTCCCTTCTGCCATCAGGAAGAAGGATGGGAGCCTAAAAACTGTGACCACCAGAGTCAAGAACAGCTTCTATCCAACAAATATCAGGCTCTTGAACATTACACAATACTGACCTCAGCAACTATGAACTTCTGTGGACTATTTTACTTCGGAGTCACGTGAGTGACTACATGAAGAACCCGCTTCCAACGCTTGCGTGTCATATCGCTACACGCATTGTACGAGTCAACAGGAGGGGGAGGACGTCCCCCAGTAACGGGAGAGTACAAAAGGACCAGCAAAAGGCAGGTAAGGACTCTACATTTTTTGGATTTAACAGGAAAATGGATAGAGTTAAGAGGAAGCGGCCCGCAAAAAAGCTGCCCGACAAACGTGTGGAGAACACGGGTGTACGGCAGAGACAGCAGCCGCCGGCTTTGGATACCTCGGCAGAGGAACCAGCTGTGCCAGAAAGTGTTCTGGCACCGACAAAATTTATTTCCCGGGCGGGAGGAAAAGTTCGGCGAAAGACTCACCACCTGGAAGAGCCCGACTTGGAGCAGCAGCGGGCGACCAGCCCGTATCAACATCGCACCAGGGCTGAGGAGCAGGAGATGAAACAAACCCGCTATGAGTGGGTGCACACGGAGCAGCCACAAGAAACAGCGGACCGGGAACACAGTCAGGACCGGTATGGCCAGCGGCTGGATGAAGGAAGCCCGCAAACCAGCACCCGTGAGTACCGGGGACAGGAACAGCGGGGATACAGCAGAAAACAGCACACTGCTGAAAGCCTGCAGGATTGGGGGCAGCTAAAAATGGCTAGTACAGCACAATGGCAGCCCAGCACAAAGAGCGCTTAAAGGAGCTGCTTGAGGAGCTCATTCACAGTGGCAGTCCCGAGAATGAGGAGACTAGCCACAGTGGGCAGGCAAGCCCCACATGGGTACCCCGTGAGGGACCCCCTCAAATCTCAGACTCCTCAGAGGAAAGTGGGCAGGACCCTGATGGGCCAGAGCCTGGTAATACAGCGTCCCATGATCCTAAAACAGCAGGTACTCTGCTGGACATGGTGGCTGATTACTTTATGCCAAGTCAAACAGGGGTAGACTTGGATCCCAGGATGGCAGCTAGTATAAACTATATGTCTGGCCACAAACTCCAACAGAAAATATTTACAGAAACTCTGGCCAGACATCTGCCACCTGGCAACTGTGAGGCATTACAAGTGCCCACCGTAAACCAATCCATTTGGCAGCATATGGGGAGGAACATAAGGACTCAGGACCTCAAGATCCAGAGAACCCTAAAGGGGCTGACGGCAGGAATCACAGCATACACCCGCACCCTGGACAAAACAGAGCTAACCAAAAATCATCAGGACGCACTAGCTCTGTTTTGCAATGTGCAATACGAATTAAACAACATGCGGAAGACTGCCATTCAGCCAGCACTAGACCCCAGATATGCTCCCATCTGCAAACAAAAAACCACAAATACATCAACCCTTTTGTTTGGACAAGACTTGACCGCACAAGTCAAAAAACTGGATGATGAAGCCAAGACACTGGGGCTCATTAAGGCCAGTGCAAAGGCCTATTTTGGAGCACGATATCAGCCACATACAAGACCTAAAAATGTGGCTCAGACCAGTCGCAGTGCCAAAAATCAAAATTACCAACAGCAGCCTTTTTTAGGGTATGACCAGGGACGGCCACCCTGGAAGATGCGGAAGCCTCAACCTCACACACAACCCTGAAGGGATATCAAACCAGAACCCCCCTTTTTCAGAAAACCAAAGAAATAATACAACCACCAGTAACCATGGAGGTAGGTGGGTGTGGTTCTTCTGTAAAAAAGGGACCCACTATGGTGGGGGGGAGGTTGCAATACTACAGCTATGAATGGTGTAAAATCACTACAGACTCGTATATTCTTAGCAGTATTCAAGGTTATCTGATAGAATTTACTTATTCCAAAAAACCCCCAGTACAACATACACCAGAAAGGCATTTTGTCCTTACAAAAACTGAACAATCTAAGGCCCACATGGAGCTACAAAGATTGTACTCAAAAGGTGTGATTGAGCATACTATTCATGAAAAATTAGAATTTGTATCAAACATCTTTATTAAAAATAAAAAAGATGGGGGTTGCAGGATTATCATTGACCTTTCAACCCTAAACACATTCGTTCAATATGTTCACTTTAAGATGGATACTTTTATTACTGCTAAAGAATTAGTGTCAACTGGGTTCTATATGGCAAGCATTGACTTAAAAGATGCATATTATACAGTACCCATCAGAAGGGATCACAGACGGTATTTGAAATTTAACTGGATGGGGGAACTTTGGCAATATAGAGCCTTACCAAATGGGCTAACATCAGCCCCCAGATTATTTACTAAAATTCTGAAACCAGCTTTGGCATTGTTACGTAAACAAAGCCATAGGGTGATGGCATATTTAGATGACATCTTTATTGTTGGCACAACTTATGAATTGGCATATCAAACAGTGCTCGCCACAAAACAATTGTTTGAACAACTAGGTTTTATCATCCATCCAGTTAAGTGTAAATTGATACCAGCAACTAATATGGATTATTTAGGATTCACCATTAACACGGTCAATATGTTAATAACTTTACCAATAGATAAAGCCGCAGCCCTACAGCAGGATTGCAGCGAGCTTCTTAACACCTACAGACCCTCCATTAGACGGGTAGCCCGAATAATTGGGAAAATTGTGGCCACTTTCCCGGCCACACAATTTGGGCCATTACATTATCAAAATTTGCAAAGAGCCAAAATTAGAGCACTCAAATTTAACAAGGGTCATTTTGATAGACCAATGGAGCTGCCTACGGAAGCTATCATTGAACTACAGTGGTGGGTACATAATATTAGGTATTGCTCCAACCCCATCATTATTGACAACCCGTCTATGGTATTACAAACAGATGCCAGCGCCATTGGTTGGGGAGCCACTAACTCTGTTTCCAGTTGTGGAGGGAGATGGAAGGAAGAAGAGGCAGTATTACTTAACACACGTGGCATTAATTACCTAGAGATGTTAGGGGCTTTTTATGGCCTTAAGTCATATTGCTCAGCAATTAAGCACCAGCATGTACGATTACAAATTGATAATACCACCACAGTGGCATATATTAATCACATGGGTGGAAATATATCGACATCTTGTGATCAATTGGCAAATTTAATTTGGCAATGGTGTATCCAAAGAAACATTTGGATATCGGCAACTTACCTACCAGGTAAGCTAAATTTAGTGGCAGACACCAGGTCACGCAAATTTAACGAAAACACGGAATGGATGTTAAATAAAAATATATTTGCTGAAATTACAGCAAAATATGGCAGACCAGATATTGATTTTTTTGCATCCAGGTTAAATCACCAATTACCAAGGTATGTGTCCTGGGAACCAGACCCTGGGGCAGAAGCTACAGATGCTTTCTCTTTGCATTGGGGGAATTGGTTCTTTTATGCATTTCCCCCGTTCTGCCTCATCAATCGGGTACTAAGGAAAATTCAACAAGACTCGGCATCTGGGATTCTCATAGTACCCGATTGGCCTACTCAACCGTGGTATTCAGTCATACAGGGGATGGTGTTAGAACCATGTTCCCTTATTGGACATAGCCCGAATTTATTAATTCATCCAGTGACTGGGGGCAGCCATCCATGCCATAAGACTATGGATTTGTTGATTTGTAGAGTCTGAAAGACCCACTACACGGCATGGGGCTGTCAGACAGGACGATGAATCTCATCTCATCTGCACAAAGACTGTCAACACGGAAGCAGTACCTTGGACGCATCAAGAAATGGTGCATATACTGCTTGGACAACAACCTGGACCAGAGGGCCAAGAACATTCCGGCTGTATTGGAATTCTTAACGAGGCTCCATTATGATAATCGATTGGGCTACAGTGCCATCAATAGTGCCAGAAGTGCACTTTCCAATTATCTAGCACAAGGAATGGAGCGGCACACGGTGGGAACGCACCCCCTGGTAACAAAACTTATGAGGGGCATATTCAATGCAAATCCCCCTAAAACCAGGTACTCCAAAATCTGGGAGGTGGGTGTCGTTCTAAACATGCTGAGGAGCTGGTCGCCCATTACAGCATTGTCACTTCAGAAACTGACCATGAAGATGGTTATGCTCATGGCACTAGTTACCGCTCAACGAGTCCAGTCATTAAGCAAACTGAGCCTGGACTCCCTGATCACCTCACCCGAGAAACTGGTGTTTATCATACAGGAACTAATAAAACAAAACAGACCAGGTTCATCGGGTCAAGTGATCGAATTCATGGCGTATCCATATGACGAACGACTGTGTATAGTAAGACACATCCAATTATACATAAAAAATACTAAGAGTATTCGAGGTCAGGAAATGGCGTTGTTAATCTCTTACAAGAAACCGCACAAAAGGGTCACGACCCAAACTATATCAAGGTGGCTCAAATATGTCCTAAAGATGGCAGGAATAGATACTGATGTTTTTAAATCTCATTCCACCAGGGCTGCAGCAACATCCGCAGCAAAAATTCTGGAGGTGCCCACGGACCAGATCCTCAGAATGGCAGGATGGTCATCCGAGAGGACATTCCAAAGGTTTTATAATAAACCAGTTTTGGAGCCATCATCATCATTTTCAGAAACCATTTTACGTTCAACAATATAATTTGCCCGAAAGAATACAGGGCTATGATTTCAATTAATAAATTTAATTTTGTTTTTACCACACAAGTCTTTGTATAAGTGTGTTTTAAAATTACTAATGATGCTCTCTCCCAATACCCAAGGCAGTTGTGAAGCATGGACTCGATCCACGGCATGAGGTCACAGAGCTTTGAAATCTTCACGTAGTCACTCACGTGACTCCGAAGTAAAATAGTAAGATTAAACGAGAACTTACCAGTTTGAAGTTTGATCTGTATTTTATGAGGAGGAACGTTGAGGGAATACGTGCCCTCCGCTCCCACCCTCCTATGATCATATCAGAAACTGGTATATCTTTGATAATCTTACTATGTTAGGTCATTATAGTTTTTCTGTGACCTCACACCGCTGCTTTGAAGAATGACACGCAAGCGTTGGAAGCGGGTTCTTCACGTATTCCCTCAACGTTCCTCCTCATAAAATACAGATCAAACTTCAAACTGGTAAGTTCTCGTTTAATCTTACTATCTTTGGGTGCACTAAGGACTTTGGGTTTTTTTTGCACTATTATTACAGTTACTAAATTATTGATTTACTTTAAAATTATCATATCACATCTGTGTGTATTGCATTTACAGGCCCATTAAACTGATGCAAACAAGAATTTAATTGTTCCATTGTCAGTACATATGACAATTAAAACAGTTTGACACTTGATACCAGCAGGGCTGAATACAATGGTCCTCAAAAATATGGTGCGTGATTAACCCACACCTCTCGGATTGAAATCAGTTAACACATGGAACTCCTGCCCATGAGAACAGTTTTGGTTTGTGGCACACTTGAACCAACAGGCTAATATCAATAGTTGATGGTACTAGTTCATCTAACCTTTCCTGCGTTGAGGTTACCCTTTACCTCTTAGAGTTGAGGCACATTTTGCTTGCAGTGGGAGCAGTCAGGAGTTCCACAAGTACAGCTGATCGGGGAAAGATTAAAGAAGGCAACAATGTGGAAACAAAAACTCAGAATATGCCCAGAAGACAAAGAAGCAGACATGTTCAGGGGACAATAGCAAAGTTTATGTTTGAGATATTTATGTATGACTTGGATGGGAACCTGTCGAAGGTTGATCTGTAAGTTTGCCGATGACATTTACATTTACAGATATGGGCAAAGAAATGCCAGATGGAATCTAATCTGGGCAAATGTGAGCAGTTTCCTTTTGCGAGGTCAAATGTAAGGGGGAAATATATAGTAAACGGTAGGATCCTAAACTGCACTGATGTACAGTGGGATCTTGGGGTCCAAGTACATAGCTCCCTGAAAGTAGCAGCAGAAGTAGAGAGAGTGCTAAAGAAAATATATGGTATGCTTGCCTTTCTTGGATGGGGTATTGAGTATAAGAGTTAAGGGCCTGTCCCACTTGGGCGACCTAATCCGACCTAAGTTAAGGTGAGTGTCTTCGACCTTCAAGCTCGAGGGCTAGATTAACTGTCCGCGTTGAAACCATGAGCTGGATCGAATGATCACACACACACACACACACACACACACACACACACACACACACACACACACACACACACACACACACACACACACACACACACACACACACACACACACCCCACACACACACACACCCACACACACACACACACACACACACACCCACACACACACACACACACCCACCCCACACACACACCCACACACACACACACACCACACACACACCCACCCACACACCACACACCACACACACACACACACACACACACACACACACACACACACACACACACACACACACACACACACACACACACACACACACACACACACACACACACACACACACACACACCGCAAATGCAGGGGCCAGGGAAATTGAGGAAGCGCTGTCTGCACGATGAAGAGGAAGGTAAAACGGCTGCACAGTAACGGTAAGCCCTTCAGAGAGCGCGAGGTGGGGGGTGGGGAAGGTCAAAGACACTCTTTTAAACTCGCAGATTAAGTCGCTCAAGGGGGACAGCCCCTTTAGGAAGTCATGTTTCAGTCATGTACGCTATGGACATGCTGGGCTGAAGGGCCTGTTCTTGTGCAATACCGTTTTATGTTCTAGAGAAATTTGAGACAATTTAAACTTGGTTAAATCTGTGTGTAAATGAGTATGGTGAGTAATGTTGGTAGGTGCAGAAATAGCCTTGATGACACTGATATTGGGATTGTATCCTATAAGTATGAATCCAATTCTGCAGCAAATTTTCTACTGCAGAGGACATCAATGAATGCAGAGGACATCAATGCAGAGGACATCAATGAATATGTACTGCTGCTTTGATGCTGAACATCCACTCGGGAGATTTACATCCCAGCTAAGGCATTCTAATCGTTAAGCTGAACAAGTATTAGTAAGAGAGAGGACTTCACATATAAAGGGGATTTTCATCTGCTTACAGATTAGTTGCTGGTAAATTTCTTTGTGCTGTTTCTACTGTTATATGAGAGTTTTTAGTAGTTTTCAAGTTCTAAAGTTCTGCAAAGAGTGGATTGCAATGTTGAAAGAATCTTGGCTGATTTCAAGGCTCCTATATAAATCGTTGCCAGACATGAGTGGACAGAGCACAACATGATCTGGAAACTGAACAAAGGAAAGCTGCTGAAAAATAGTGGTGGGAACAGAGCAACATGCGTTTGTGCTGTAAAGGAAGAAATTCTCTTAAGAAATAATCTTCAAGGAAGAATGATGTGCAAGATGTCTATAGTTCAAAAAGAGCATTCTTACTGAAATCTGACATGCTGTAACCATGACTACAATCTCAAAGTAGGCTGTGGATCACAATACAACTGACTGTTAAGGTAAATGTGACAAAGTTTATGCATGTTTGTAAGGGCCCGGAATTGCCGGTCATTTTAACATTTTAGCTTTTCTTACTCTGCTATATGAGGAGTGTCAGTGTCATGTGCGAAATAAAGATAGATCAACTAATGGTGTGTGCAAGGATCTTGCTGGAAATGCAATTATCTCCAGATGCAGGTTCCCAATGTTTTCCCAAACACTGCTTTGTCAGTGCTTCATATCAATTTGCTCACGTCCCATGGACCACAATCTCAATGCCCCTGTCCCACTTAGGGAACCTGAACAGAAACCTCTGGAGACTTTGCGCCCCACCCAAGGTTTCCGTGCGGTTCCCGGAGGTTTTTGCCAGTCTCCCTACCTGCTTCCACTACCTGCAACCTCCGGCAACCACCTGCAACCTCCGGAAACCACACGGAAACCTTGGGTGGGGTGCAAAGTCTCCAGAGGTTTCCGTTCAGGTTTCCTAAGTGGGACAGGGGCATAAGCATCCGGGTTATGAACAACCAAAGGCAACAAGTCTTGCAAGAACCAGGGGCTTGGTAACTGTCATAATATAGAAAATAATGGAAACACTCAGAAGGGTTCTGATGAACGATGTCAGAACATGAAATGTTAACATTGGGCCATTGCTCAGATACTGTCATGTCAGTCCTGTCCCGGGAATTAACCTGGTGAACCTACGCTGCACTCCCTCGATAGCAAGAATGGCCATCCTTAAATTATGACCGGACACTGCCTGAGCTGCTGACGTTTCCACCATTTTCTATTTACATTTCTGATTTCCAACATCTTTAGGTTTACTCTTGATTCTCATTAGTGCAAATAGCTTCGATCTTTCACAATTTGTAGTGATCCAGCACAACATTCCAAAGCACGGCCAGTAAATGACAAAGACTATGACCATCAATGTGGTTGTCGAACCAACACTCACAAAAACAGCATGTGCCATTGGGAACCATACTCCAAATAAAACATGGCAGAGCAGAGCATGAGCATGCAGGTCACTGGAGAGAAGCTCCATTGTACACCATGGTACACCAGTCATTGAAAGTAGGCATGCAGGTGCAGCAGGCAGTGAAGAAAGCGAATGGTATGTTAGCTTTCATAGCAAAATGATTTGAGTATAGGAGCAGGGAGGTTCTACTGCAGTTGTACAGTGTCTTGGTGAGACCACACCTGGAGTATTGAGTACAGTTTTGGTCTCCAAATCTGAGGAAGGACATTATTGCCATAGAGGGAGTGCAGAGAAGGTTCACCAGACTGATTCCTGGGATGTCAGGACTGTCTTATGAAGAAAGACTGGATAGACTTGGTTTATACTCTCTAGAATTTAGGAGATTGAGAGGGGATCTTATAGAAACTTACAAAATTCATCAGGGGTTGGACAGGCTAGATGCAGGAAGATTGTTTCCGATGTTGGGGAAGTCCAGGACAAGGGGTCACAGCTTAAGGATAAGGGGGAAATCCTTTAAAACCGAGATGAGAAAAACTTTTTTCACACAGAGAGTGGTGAATCTCTGGAACTCTCTGCCACAGATGGTAGTTGAGGCCAGTTTATTGGCTATATTTAAGAGGGGGTTAGATGTGGCCCTTGTGGCCTGTGGCAGAGGGTATGGAGGGAAGGCAGGTACGGGATACTGAGTTGGATGATCAGCCATGATCATATTGAATGGCGGTGCAGGCTCGAAGGGCCGAATGGCCTACTCCTGCACCTAATTTCTATGTTTCTATGTGCTGGGAGTCAATCCATGCGACATGTTGCCCACTCCCTAACCTCACCATAACCTTGGAGTTAGCCTTAGAGTTATTGAGTCACCAAGTCATACTGCTGGAAGGGTTATTTGGCCCAACTTGCCCACGCCAACCAATATGCCCCATCTACACTAGTCCCACCTGCCTGCGTTTGGCTCCTATCCCTCTAAACCTGTCCTATCCTTTTCACTAGCTATACAGCAGACTGCTGAGGATCATGAACTTGTGGAAGTCGGGAAAGATGGCAAGGAGGGGGGAGAAATTGGGGAGGAAACTTGACCTGTATTGAGCCTGAAGGATGCATTATAAGTAACTGCAACATCAATTCCATCTTCACCAACAGTCTCAAACATTTTCAGCTGTCATTGACGACCAAAATGTTTGTTTGGCCATAATACAAAGAAAAAGGTTAACATAAATAAATAAGTGACCAATTGAAAATGTAAACTGGTTACCTCGGAGTTTACCCTGAGCGGCTGCCTCCCATGTGCCTTTCTTCCATAATGTTTATATACAGTCTTGCAGTCTGGCTGCAACATGGTTGGTAGACAGCCTTTACATTGCACTGGAGCTGCCTTGGAAGTGACCCCAGTCTGCAAATACAACAGATCCTTTCCAATTTACCGACTTACCTACTTTCAGTTCCTAAACCATTTCGAGCACCGCACTTCCATCAGTTTTTGCTCCATCCAGTATCTCAACTGCCTCCATGACTTAGGTAACATCCTTTTCTTTGATATGGATAGATGAAGGGTTCTGCCATTCTCTCTAGCTTTATCAATAGATCATAATACTTATATGACAAAGGAATATTTGTAACTTTTATTTGTTAGTTGCTAGCCTAATGACAATTTTTCTCTTAACAAATGTTTTCGTTACACACACATTGTCTTGGATTGTTTGGCATTCAGCCAGATCTTTCTCACATATCATTTTGCTTTGCTTCATCTCATTTTCTGGCTTGTGTTGACTATATTTTGCTGTGAGATAATTTATTTTGATTCCATACTAACCATCATGTTCTTAAAGGCACCTTTCACTCTTAGTTTTTGTTTACTCTGCCCAAATTCAATTTCAACCCATTATTTTTTTTAAATCTGGATTGCCTTAGATGAATCCACATTGGGAGACTTTCAAACTAGAGATAGTTTGGAATAAAAACTGTTGCTAGAAACACACAACAGATCAGGCAGGTGAAAAGAGAAACAGAATTGACGTTTTGAATGTGCAATGCTTCATCTCACGAAGGACCTGGAACTTGAAACAATAAGTCTGCATGGATGCTGATTGGCTCGTGGAGTATTTCAGCTTTCTCCATGTTTATTTCAGATTTTCAGTGTATGCAACAAAGTTTTTTGATTTTCAAGAAATTCGGGAGCAGGCTGGAAACATTCACAAGATGGGGAAAGATAGAAACATAGAAACATAGAAAATAGGTGCAGGAGTAGGCCATTCAGCCCTTCGAGCCTGCACCGCCATTCAATATGATCATGGTTGATCATCCAACTCAATATCCCATCCTGCCTTCTCTCCATACCCCCTGATCCCTTTAGCCACAAGGGCCACATCTAACTCCCTCTTAAATATAGCCAATGAACTGGCCTCAACTACCTTCTGTGGCAGAGAATTCCACAGATTCAACAATCTCTGTGTTCACCTTCATTTTCCACATCCACACTGGCTCCTTTCATTATTTTTCATCTAGGTCATCTGCGTTGTCTACCATTACTTTCACTTTCATAAACCTATCCAGAACTGTCTTAAATGCATCAATGTGATAGCAGGTGCTATAGACCTGCACAGGGAGGTAGACGCTCCCGCCCCCATGAGCCTCGGGCAGATGGGGCTCGTCAGCCTCGGAAGGCAGTCCATCTAGGAGTGGGAAAACTCGCATTTAAAACCTCCACTGTCTTCTAGCCATATCCAGTCATGGAAAAGGATCCTGGAGTAAACCTCAAGAAATTCCGGAGTCGGAGCCCCTAAGGCAGTTTGTTGTTGTTTACAACCTCGCTCTGGCTGCTCCTGTGATGGCGCTGGTGCCAAACTGTAATGGCCCTTGCTGTTCCTTTGGATCAATCAGCAATGTGGAGAGGGGGGGGGGGGGGGGGGGGGGGGGGGGGGGGGGATGTGCTGCATGGGCAACAGCCTGTCCTCCATATGACATTGCCTAGGCTTACATCTGACCACACATCACCTGCAAACTAGGATGCATCACCCATGGTCAGTCATGACCGAGGGGGGCCTACTACCTGTGATAGCAGTTGACGTTCTCAGCACTCTATGAGTAAAGAGCCCCCACCCCCCCCACCTCCAACCCTTAATCAGTCTACGTATTTGTGGCCAACATAGCTGGTCTCCTCACAAATGAAAGTATCTCCATATCTACTTTATCAAATCTCTCACCAGGTTATAATCATATTTTCCACTTTTAGAGAACAAAAAAACACACAGCTTGTTCCTTTCAGTTACATCCTCTTATATCTCTATTTGTATGCTTGGTTGTAAACATAAAAGAACATAAGGAAAAGTGTTGGAGTAACTCAGTGGGTTAGGCAGCACCCCTGGACTATATGGATAGATGACATTTCGGGTCAGGATCCTTCTTTAAACTGATTGGGGAGGGGAGAGGAAGGGAAGGCCAGAGTAGAAAGAAATCCAGGAGAGGGGATGAACTAAGTGCCTAGAGGGAGGGCAATGAGAGAGGGTCTCACTGAACTCCCATCGGGGAGAGGAGGTGAACGTCGTCAAAGTAGGCCCACCTTGAGGTGATTTTGCATTGGAGCAGTCAAAATGTGGAAACAAGAAACTGCAGATGCTGATTTACAAAGAAGGACAATGCTGGAGTAATTCAACAGGTCAGACTGCAACCCTGGAGAACATGATTAGATATTGTTTCAGGTCAGGCCCTTCTTCAGACTGAGACCATGGGTAGACCATACACGATTCAATGTCATTTCTGAAATGAATTTGGCCCTTTAGCCTAATTTGTTCATGCTGTCCTAGTCCTGAAATTAGATCACATCACCATCTTCCAAAACCCGATGAGTATGGACCCAACTTGCAGTGTTGCTCCAGAATCAGTCAGAACCAGAGGCATGCGTTTTGAAGGAGATACAATTTTTCTTTTAATATGTTCACATACAGATATATTTCTACTGCACATTTAAGACACCTACTGTAAATTAATATGAATGCCTCTTCATATGTGCGGATTACAGGAAAATTAACAATTAATCTAAATTTTTTTCTTCCTCTTTATATTCAATTATACCTCATTTTCTGGCATACTTTAAGACAAATTGTCATGAAAGCTAAGATAGAACCCGTCTAAAAAGGGTAAATTCATATTCTGTGAAATACAAAGTGCAATCCTTTGGGGGGAACATGCCTAAAAATGTTGTCTGAGCAAAGCAAATAAATTGAAGCAGAGAGTTTTCACTTAGTTACGAGGAATATCATTGAATCTTGCCTAAACACGCTGTGCTTGTATCAACATTCTCAGATTTACTTGCAACTATTGTGTGACATAACACCCTGTCCATCAAGCATTCCATTACATAGTACAAAGTGTACCTATTAACAATGGGTAGAACCGAGAAATAAAAATTCATACTTCTGGAGTTAAAGAATAAACTTGGATCTTAATGCAATTTTCTACTTTATGTAATATATTAATTTATAATGTCGTGTATCTGAAACAAAGTAAAATATGCCTGAAATACTCAGCAGACCAAGCAGCGCAAATGGAGAGAAAAGTAGGGTTACAAGGTGAAGGTTTCAGGCCAGCAACCTTTTCTGATGAAAGATTGTTGAAATAAACTGCAGTGGAGGAAAGGTACAGCAAATTCTCCACAAATACACCAGAGTGTTAAAAAAATTCAGTGTCTTGGGATTCACTGTAGGAGCTTAAAGAATATTGCTAATGATGCCCATATATTGACAGAATTAGCTTAAACATTCAATAGTTAAGAAATATACATATATGTAACTCTACTGCATATATAACATGTCAGTATGAGAAAGTGTCAATAGATTTGTATGATATAAATCAGCATACTGCAAAATGTTTTGAAAAAATTCTAGGCAAGTAAACACTAATATTCTGCAAGATCAATATGTAACACTCTGCATACTCATCTGTATTAACTCAGCCACCCACCCCCTGACCTCTCCTTTTCAGATTCATTATAGTAAAGAAGGTGACTGCAGAAGGATAGACAATAGACAATAGATTATAGACAATAGACAATAGGTGCAGGAGCAGGCGATGCGGCCCTTTGAGCCAGCGCTGCCATTCAATATGATCATGGCTGATCATCCCCAATCAGTACCCCGTTCCTGCCTTCTCCCCATATCCCCCAACTCTGCTATTTTTAAGAGCCCTATCTAGCTCTCTCTTGAAAGCATCCAGAGAACCTGCCTCTACCGCCCTCTGAGGCAGAGAATTCCACACTCACCACTCTCTGTGAGAAAAAGTGTTTCCTCGTCTCCGTTCTAAATGGCTTACTCCTTATTCTTAAACGGTGGCCCCTGGTTCTGGACTACCCCAACATCGGGAACATGTTTCCTGCCTCTAGCGTGTCCAAACCCATAACAATCTTATATGTTTCAATGAGATCCCCTCTCATCCTTCTAAACTCCAGAGTGTACAAGCCCAGCTGCACCATTCTCTCAACGTATGACAGTCCCGCCATCCCGGGAATTATCCTTGTAAACCTATGCTGCACTCCCTCAATAGCAAGAATGTCCTTCCTCAAATTAGGGGACCAAAACTGCACACCATACTCCAGGTGTGGTCTCACTAGGGCTCTGTACAACTGCAGAAGGGCATCTTTGCTCTTATATTCTATTCCTCTTGTTATAAAGGTCAACATGCCATTCGCTTTCTTCACTGCCTGCTGTACCTGCATGCTTACTTTCATAGACTGATGTACAAGGACCCCCAGATCCCGTTGTACTTCCCTTTTCTCAACTTGACACCATTTAGATAGTATGAAGAAGAACATCATAAGGGTTAAACATCATAAGGGTTAGGTGTGAGAGAGATATTCTGGGTGCTCCGGTTTCTTCCCACATCCCAAAGATGTGCAGTTTTGTAGGTTAATTGGCCACTGTAAATTGCCCAAATTGTGCGGGGAATGGATGTAAAAGTGAGATAATGTAGAACTGGTGCAAACGGGTCGCCAAAAACATTGATGCAGGCGTGGTCTATATGATCGTTTATGGTGAGAGAGAGATATTAATGGGGTGACACGGTGGCACAGCGGTAGAGTTTCTACCCTTCAGCGTCAGAGACCCAGGTTCGATCCTGACTACTGGTGCAGGCAGTACAGAATTTGCATGTTCGGACTATTACCATGTTGGTTTTCTCCGGGTGCTCTGGTTTCCTGCCACACTCCAAAAATGTACAGATTTGTAGGTTAGTTGGTTTCAGTAAAACTGTAAATTGTCCCTAGTGTGTAGGATAGTGCAAGTGTATGGCGGTGATTGTTGGTTGGCATGGTGAGTAGGACGGCCTGTTTCTGCACTGTACCACTAAACTAAACTAAACTAAAAATATGTACAGAAGAGTTAAGGATTCAGAAATGACTGACAGTACGAGAATGAGAGATGCTCCATAGGCAAGCACTTTATTCTGTATCAAATCACCACCTGCCTTATTTGCTTTCCCACTTCCAAGCACGAGCTCTGATATTTGCCATTAACTAAACAGCAGTGAAATCATGGGACTAGGTGAATCATAAAAAATGCAATCTGAGGAGGTGGTTCAATCCCAGTAGAGGCTGTGAATCATAAGACCATAGAAAAGCGCAGAAGGAAACATATGAGTCAGTGCTATCTTTCTCCATGAGCAATGCAGCTGATTGCATCCCTGCAGCTTTGTTTCAAATGCTGATTCAATTCGCTTTTGAATGCCCTGTTGGAATCTGCTCCATCACATCATTGTCAATACATTCCAGATACAAACACCTCACTTTCCTTCATATTAACAAGGACCGCAAGTGATTAATACTCCCATTCTGAGTGATTGTTTTTAAAAAGCTTCCACACTCAGGGTGGCATGGTGGCACAGCGGTAAAGTTGCTGCCTCACAGCACCAGAGACCGGGGTTTAATCCTGACTACAGGTGCTGTCTGTACGGAGTTTGTCCGTTCTCCCTGTGACCTGTGTGGGTTTTCTCTGGGATCTCCGATCTCCTCTCACTCTTCAGAGACGAATTGGCTTGGCATAAAATGTAAAATTGTCCCTAGTGTGTGTAGGATAGTTTTAGTGTGCGGGGATAGACACAGTGGGCTAAGGGGATTCAGGGTCGGCGTGGACACACTGGGCTAAGGACACTGCACATCTCGTATGTGTATGTGACAAATAAACTTGACTTGACTTGACTTGTTTCCATGCTGTATCTCTAAACTAAACTAAACTAAACTAAACTAAAGTAAACTAAAGTGAACTAAAGTGGACTAAACTAATCTAGTGAAACAAAATTTAATAGGGTGTTGTTAGGATTAACCTTACTACCATTTTTTATACGTTCACATAGACCACGTCTACCGCAATCTTTTTGGTGACCCGTTTGAACCAGTTCGACATTATCCCACTTTTGCCTCGATTCCCTGCACAATTCAGACAATTTACAAAAGCCAATTAACCTACAAACCTGCACATCTTTGGGATGTGGGAAGAAACCGGATCACCCAGATAAAATGCACTCGGTCACAGGGAGAATGTGCAAATTCCACATAGCACCCAATGTCAGGACCGAATCTGGGCCTCTGGTGGTGTGAGGCAGCAGCACTGCCCGCTGCACCACTGTGTCAGTAAGTGGACCAACATTTTGAAAATGCACAACAGATGAATGTAACTTCTTTGGTTAAAGAAGTCTCATTTGCCACTTTAATGTACAAATAATGGACTGAATGTTGCAAGGAAATAATTCTATAATAGTTGTAAATCATGATAAAATTGCAGGAAGTATGTAAGCAAATTGTATCCAATAGTTGATAAATGTGATTAGGAAAGTTCAAATTAAATTTAATATACCACTTTCAATAGCACAAAGTGTTTATAGTTTGAAGATACAGATGGAAAACAGGCCTTTTGGCCCACCGAGCACACCAACCATCAATCACCTGCTCACAGTTCTAGATTTTCCTACATTCTCATCCACTCCCTTCACAGTAAGGCAATTTCCAGAGGTCAATTAACCGACAAACCCACATGTCTTTGAGACCTGGGAGGAATCTAGGGCATTCGAAAGAAACCCACATGAAAATATGCAAATTCCATACAGACATTACTCAAAATGTTGTAGGGATGAACTCGAAAGAAGGGTCGTGACCCAAAACATCACCCATTCCTTCTATCCAGAAATGCTGTCTGTCCTGCTGAGTTACTCCAGCATTTTGTGTCTACTTTCAGACATTACTTGAGGTCTGGATTGAACCCAGGTCTCTGGCACTGCGAGGATGTGGCTTTGCCGCTGTGCTATTATGCAAATGCTGTGCTGTATTATTAAGTGCATTAAAATATTATTTTTTGGATGATTCATAGAATGCATATGGCCAAAATATTCTTCATGAATTTAAACAGGTCATATAATCTGTAGCTTCTTAGTAGATTCATTTTAGTTCACAATAAGAAGTACAGGCAAAAACGTTGGCATTGGTCGTACCTTTGGGGATGGTAATCTGACAGCCAAGATCTTTCCCATGCAGGTGGTAGAACGCCACATCCTGAAGTCTCGCTCGCTCTAGTTCGGAGAGGCTCTGAATGGGAACAGGCTGCAGTGTGACATTCTGTCCAAACATTGTGTTCCAAGTGAAATCACCCTGCGAAAATAAAACCAAATATAGGTATCAAATAGAAAAAAATGAAACAGCTTTGAGAGGGACATAAATCTGCCTTTTCTCATCATGGCAGTAAGTTGATGGAACATGATTGATTAAAGTGGGCAGAGACTAAAGTGGAGAGTTAACACTGCGTAGACCAGTTGGGTCAAATGACTCACTTCTGTGCCATGAACTCTTGAATGTCGTTAAATTAAAGGTCCTGAACCTAATCATCACCTATCCATGTTCTCCAGAGATGCTGCCTGACCGGCTGAGTTACTACAGCACTTTGTGTCTTTTTTTTAATGTATAGCAGCATCTATCAGATTCAGATTCAGATTCAGATTCAACTTTAATTGTCATTGCCAGTGTACAGTACAGAGACAACAAAATGCACTTAGCATCTCCCTGGAAGAGCGACATAGCATATGATTTGAATAAATATTTACATTAGCGTATATACAGACATAGTGTTTTTCCTGTGGGAGGAGTGTCCGGGGGGTTGGGGGGGGGTGATTGGCAGTCACCGAGGTACGTTGTTGAGTAGAGTGACAGCCGCCGGGAAGAAGCTGTTCCTGGACCTGCTGGTCCGGCAACGGAGAGACCTGTAGCGCCTCCCGGATGGTAGGAGGGTAAACAGTCCATGGTTGGGGTGAGAGCAGTCCTTGGCGATGCTGAGCGCCCTCCGCAGACAACGCTTGCTTTGGACAGACTCAATGGAGGGGAGCGAGGAACCGGTGATGCGTTGGGCAATTTTCACCACCCTCTGCAAGGCCTTCCGGTCGGAGACAGAGCAGTTTCCATACCATACTGTGATGCAGTTGGTAAGGATGCTCTCGATGGTGCAGCGGTAGAAGTTCACCTGGATCTGAGGAGACAGATGGACCTTCTTCAGTCTCCTCAGGAAGAAGAGACGCTGGTGAGCCTTCTTGATCAGAGTTGAGGTATTGTGGGTCCAAGAGAGGTCATCGGAGATGTTAACACCCAGGAACCTGAAGCTAGAAACACGTTCCACCTCCATCCCGTTAATGTGGATGGGGGTGTGCGTGCCGCCCCTGGACTTCCTGAAGTCTACAATGAGCTCCTTGGTCTTCTTGGTTCCTTGTTCCATCGTTCCTTGTTTCTACATTCTGAATATATCCAATGATACCCATGTATGGGAACGCATAATACAAACAAACCTCATGTGCATTGAGTCATAGATAGACAATAGATCATAGGTTGATAGATCAAGGATGGCACTTCGCATTTCTGTCAGGTTTTGCTAATTACTGATTTGCTTTGCTTCAGGATGAGAGAGGAAAGTAGTTTTTATTTTCTCCCAAATCAATATATTTGGAAACTATTGTTCACTGCAATAAAAATAAATTGCTTAATATAAAAATGAAAGCATAATCTTCCCGTCCAAAGAAAATGGTACCGTCGAGCAAAGATTGACAGACAAATTCAAACCATGTAAAAGATGCATCAGAAAAACAAGCATTCCTAACTAAAACAAAAACAAAGATTTACTTAGAATATTACACACGTACAGAAATTGAATTGATCAGTCGCCTTTCTTAGTACAAGTTGAGGTTTATCCTTTACATAGAAACATAGAAAATAGGTGCAGGAGTAGGCTATTCGGCCCTTCGAGCCTGCACCGTCATTCAATATGATCATGGCTGATCATCCAACTCAGTATCCTGTACCTGCCTTCTCTCCATACCCCCTGATCCCTTTAGCCACAAGGGCCACATCTAACTCCCTCTTAAATATAGCCAATGAACTGGCCTCAACTACCTTCTGTGGCAGAGGGTGGTGAATCTGTGCAATTCTATGCCGCAGAAGGCTGTAGAGGCAAAGTCAGTGGATATATTTAAGGCAGAGATATATACATTCTTGATTAATACGGGTGTTAGAGTTTACGGGGAGAAGGAGAATGGGGTTAGGAAAGAGAGATAGATCGGCCATGATTGAATGACATAGACTTGATGGGCTGAATGGCCAGGAGTTAAAATTGGCATGTAGTAAAGGTAATGCTGTGGTTGTTATGGGAGATTTTAACATGCAGGTAGACTGGGAAAATCAGGTTGGTACTGGACCCCAAGAAAGGGACTTTGCAGAGTGCCTTTGTGATGGAGCCGACCAGGGAGAAGGCAATTCTGGATTTAGTGTTATGTAATGAACCGAATTTGATAAAGGACATCAAGGTTAATGAGGCATTAGGAGGTAGTGATCATAATATGGTCAGGTTTAATCTACAATTGGAGAGGGAGAAGGGTAGATTGGAGGTGTCAGAGTTACAGTTGAATAAAGGGGACTATAATAATAATAATAATGCATTTTTTTTGCTGGCGCCTTTCTGGACACTCAAGGACATAAAATCATAATACATTTATCAATATTAAAATCAAGTTGATTAAAAACAAAAAACAAAAAAAAACAAAAAATACACAAAACATTTTAAGTCATTAAAATCAGGGTGAACATGGTGAAAGTTATGTCGGGTATGCTAATCTAAACAGGTGTATTTTGAGTTGTGATTTGAATTGATCGATAGTGTCCAGGTGACGGATGGGAGGTGGGAGAGTGTTCCAGAGACATGGGGCAGCGCAGCTGAAGGCTCTGGCACCCATGGTGCTGAGTCTAAATGTGGGGACAGTTAAAATTGCAGCTGAGGAGGAACGAAGTGACCGGGAAGGAGTGTATGGTAGCAGCAGGTCACAGAGGTATCGGGGAGCAAGGTGGTGTAGGGCTTTGAAGGTCAGCAGTAAAATCTTGTAGTTAATCCGGTGGTGCACAGGGAGCCAGTGGAGCTGAGTGAGGATGGGTGTGATGTGGTCCGATGATCTGGTGCGGGTGATGATCCGGGCTGCAGAGTTCTGAATGCATTGGAGGCGATGAAGAAGTTTATTGGAGGTGCAAGTGAGGAGGGCGTTGCAGTAATCGATGCGGGATGTGACCAGAGCGTGGATGAGGACTTTTGTATTGTCTTTGGAGAGGGAGGGGCGGAGTCTGGAGATGTTGCGGAGATGAAAGTATGCAGAGCGTGTGATATTGCTGATGTGGGGGCCAAAGGAAAGTGTACTGTCCAGAATGACGCCGAGACTTTTGACATGGGAGGAGGTGGGTATGGGTGAGCCATCAACTGAAATGGTGAACGGGTGGGTTTTGGAGAGTGTGGACTTTGAGCCAATTAGCATGATTTCTGTTTTATTTCCATTGAGTTTTAGAAGGTTGAGTGACATCCAGTTGCTGATAGCTTGAAGACAGGTGGTGAGGGCAGTTGGGGGAAGGGAGGTGTTTGGTTTTGTGGAGAGGTAAAGTTGTGTATCATCGGCGTAGCAGTGAAAATTGATTCCAAAATGACGGAGAATATTGCCAAGAGGTTGAATATAGATGATAAAAAGCAGTGGCCCCAGCACCGATCCCTGAGGAATTCCCCATGGGTGACTGTGGCAGTTGTGGATGTGACTATTTCCCTGGATGAACTGTTTTCTGTCGTGTAGATAGGACCTGAACCAAAGTAGTGCATTGTTGTTGATGCCGGTGGCAGATAGACGTTCCAGAAGAATTGGGTGGGAGATGGTGTCAAAGGCTGCTGTGAGGTCGAGGAGGATCAGGATGGATAAGTGACCGATGTCAGCTGCGAGAAGGAGATCATTTGTAATTTTTACCAAGGCTGTTTCAGTGCTGTGATTGTGGCGAAAACCGGACTGAAATGGTTCATAGAGGTTATTGTTTTGAAGGTGGACTTGAAGTTATGTCGTTACTGTCCTTTCCAGATGTTTAGTGATGAATGGGAGGTTGGAGATGGGGCGGTAGTTATTTGGATTGTTTGGATCAGAACCTGTTTTTTTAGAATCAGGGTGACAGAAGCTGTTTTGAGAGATGTAGGGACAGTAGCAGTTGATAGGGAGGAGTTAATTATGGCCGTTATGATGGGTGAGATAGAGGGCAGACAGGATTTAACCAGGACAGTAGGGATGGGATCAAGCAAGCAGGAGGAGTTCTTGGACTTGGTGATGAGTTTAGTTATTTCTTCGACTGTTGGAAGCTGGAAAGTAGATAGGGTGGAGAGTGGGGAGTCCAGTGTGGAAGTCCAGGGTGGGCTGTTGTGAACAGAAGCTGAGAAAGAGTTCAATTGGTGATGAATGCTGGTGATTTTGGCACTGAAGACGTCCAAAAACGTATTACATTGAGCAGTGGAGGTGAGGTGATTCGAGGTTTCAGGCTTAAGTAGTTTGTTGACAGTGGAGAATAAAGTCAGAGTGTTATTTTCACTGTTGTTGATGATGTTGTAGTAGTAGGAGGATTTAGCAGCAGTCAGGGCATTTTTATTTGAGAGAAGATGATCTGTATGCATTTGGTGGTGAATAGTTAGTCCAGTTTTCTTTGTAAGTCTCTCCAGACGCCGGCCCACCATTTTCATATGGCGGAGTTCAGGAGTGTACCACGGAGATGACCTGCTAAAAGAGACTGTACGGGTTTTCAGAGGAGCCAAGGAGTTTAATGAGTGGGATAAACAGTCATTGTAGTGATCAACCAGGTTAGCAATGCAGAGTGGGGAAAAAGTAGGATGAAGAGAGTTACTGATTAGTCTGTTGAGTTCCACTTGATTAATGTTTTTCAGATTATGGAAGGATATGGTGCGCTTCAGATTGCGTTTAGGGAGTGGCAGATTAATATCAAAAAGGACAGTTTTATGGTCTGAAATGGGAAGCTCTGTAGATTTAAGATTGTATTATGTCACTCCAGAGCAACAGACTAAATCTAAAATATGGCCTTTATTATGGGTTGGGAAATCGATGTACTGAGTGAGGCCAAAACTATCCAGAACAGAAATAAAATCTTTAGTAAAGGTGTCAGTATGTTTATCTAAATGAATATTGAAATCACCCATTAAAATGACATTGGGGGACATGGCACATAGGTCAGATAAAATAGCAGTGAGTTCGCTAATAAAAACTGTAGAAGGCTTTGGAGGACGATAGATAGACACTATGAGGGTGGGTGCACACCCATGTAGTTGAGCAGTCAGGATTTCGAACGAGAATGGCTCTGTGACTGAGACTGACGAGATCTTGAGATTCTCGCGATAGAGCAGTGCAAGACCCCCTCCTCTCCCGGAAGCGCGGGGTTTGCAGATGTAAACAAACTATGGCTTGGTTGAGGTGGAGATAATCAATAGGCTGTTGCCAAGTCTCAGTAAGACACAGAAAGTCAAGTTTTGAATCCGAAATGAAGTCCGAGGTGAGAGGGGCTTTGTTGGAGAGAGATCTGACATTGAAGAGTGCAAATTTGGATCCATTTGAGGGAACGGTGGGGTCAGCTAGCAGAGGAGCTAACACACTGTGGTCAGCAGCTCGACCCGTTTTGTGTGGTTTCCGAGGACCTGTGGACCAAAAGGAGCTGATGGAGTTGGAGTTATTGTTGGAGAAGTTCCTGCGGGATACACGGTGGATGTATCTTGGTCGACAGAGAATGTCTCGATGGCTGAGGAGGCAGGAAGGAAGCCCGGAGTGGAATCAACGCTGGTGGAGTTCTGCTGTCGAATAGGATAGCTGTGGGGTGGCTGTCCTGCTTTTCATCTGCGGTGAAAAGCAGGACAATCCAAAGCAGCATTTTGCACGTCCACATCTTGCAGCTCCGGTGGTGCTGTGGGCTCGTCTAGATCGGACAGCAGGCTGTGAGACGCTGGCTACCACAGCTGACACAGGTGCTATCAGCAACAGCAGGGTAAGCCAAACGTGATACCGAAAAGAATCAACAAATGCCACAAACAAATGCCACTATGGGTCCATGAGGGAGGAGCTGGCCAAAGTTGACTGGAAAGATACACTAGCAGGAATGAGAGTGGAACAACAATGGCAGGTATTTCTAGGAATGATACAGAAGGTGCAGGATCAGTTCATTCCTAGGAGGAAGAAAGATTCCAAGAGGAGTAAGGGGAAACCGTGGCTGACAAGGGACGTCAGGGACAGTATAAAAATAAAAGAGAAGTAGTACTACTTAGCAAAGATGAGCGGGAAGCCAGAGGATTGGGTAATGTTTAAAGAGCAACAGGAGATAACTAAAAAAAACAATACGGGTAGAAAAGATGAGATACGAAAGTAAGGTAGCCAAGAATATAAAGGAGGATAGTAAAAGCTTCTTTAGGTATGTGAAGAGGAAAAAAATAGTTAAGACCAAAGTTGGACCCTTGAAGACCGAAAAAGGTGAATTTACTATGTGGAACAAGGAAATGGCAGATGAGTTGAACAGGTACTTTCGATGCGTCTTCACTAAGGAGGACACAAACAATCTTCCTGATATAGTTGTGGCCAGAGGATCTGGGGTGCATTGGTTATAATTTTCCAATGTTCTATAGACTCAGGATCAGTTCCTATGGATTGGAGTGTAGCTAATGTTATCCCACTTTTTAAGAAAGGTGGGAGAGAGAAAATAGAGAATTATAGACCAGTTAGCCTGACATCGTGGTGGGGAAGATGCTGGAGTCAATTATAAAAGATGAAATAACCACACATTTAGATAGCAGTAACAGGATCGGTCCGAGTTAGCATGGATTTACGAAGGGGAAATCATGCTTGACATCTACTGGAATTTTTTGAGGATGTAACCAGGAAAATGGACCAGGGAGAGTCAGTGGATGTAGTGTACCTGGACTTTCAGAAAGCATTTGATAAGGTCCCACATAAGAGAATAGTGGGCAAACTTAGGGCACATGGTATTGGGGGTAGAGTGTAGGCATGGATAGAAAATTGGTTGGCAGGCAGGAAACAAAGAGTAGGGATTAACGGGTCCCTTTCAGAATGGCAGGCAGTGACTAGTGGGGTACCGCAAGGCTTGGTGCTGGGACCGCAGCTATTTACAATATACATCAATGATTTGGATGAAAGGATTCAAAGTAACATTAGCAAATTTGCAGATGACACAAAGCTGGGTGGCAGTGTGAACTGTGAGGATGATGCTATGAGAATGCAGGGTGACTTGGACTGGTTGGGGGAGTTGGCAGATGCAGTTTAATGTGGATAAGTGTGAGATTATCCACTTTGGTATCAAAAACAGGAAGGCAGATTACAATCTAAATGGCGTCAACTATCACTTATGGCTTCATAACCTGAAATTGTGCAATTGTAAAATTAGGCTTGGCACTTCCGGACATGATCTATGTTAGCACATCCGATATTGTTCTGGTACCAGATATAGACCCAAGATTATCACTGTTGAGATAAAATAAACATTTCCACAGATACTGACATAAACTAGATCAGAAAACATTAATCTATATCTGTTACGAAATGGCCTCAAAATTGGCAACTAACAAAATACCCAGAAATTCCTAACTTTCACATAGATGCAACCTGCACAGTACTTCCCAATCTATTTATGAATCTATTTTGAGCATTGTAACTTCATAACTGTTTTGTGCATCCACAATTGCAGACTTTTTATATCATGCTCCTCTGAACAACGTGATGTGATCTTGACCGCAATGATCGGGTTGCATCTTAGAGTGGCAAAGCACAGAATACCATGTGGGAAGCCATGGGCATTAATATGGACATATAATAATTTCCTTCACCTCATGGTATCAATTATGCAACTGGTCTCTGGCCATGGGTGCAGTTTCCCTATGGTCTGACCAACTTTCCAATGATCAGTGCAAGGATGACTGAGCACTTTCTTCCTCCTCCTCTTGCTCCTGCAGCTCTTCAGCTGATGGCTCATGGCCTCAGGTCTGCCATATAATCCTCCTCTAGCGTAGCTGCAATCTTTGGATTGTTGGGTTCTGCAGCCTTACCACACAAGAACAAAGCCACTGCACTTCCTGGGTGTCTACTGCACATCACTGATGGATTGAAGCATAATCTCAGTTTCAAAAGATCAGTGAAATGTTCCAGGAACATTTCTAGTGCTAGAACCTCGTAAGCACTAATTCTAGTGCTGAGAAGGTTCAGCAGCTGTATCGGTGCTTAAAATTGGTATCAGGAACAGAGGAGTAGATGGGAGGCCTTGTAACCCAGGATCCATCTCTTTGGACAGCACTGGCCATGGAAAACATCTGGCACCTCAGACTCTCTGAGGACATATGCATTATGTCTATTTGTGTCCATGTCCAGAATGGAGCAGCTGGGCTTGTACACTCTGGAGTTTAGAAGGATGAGAGGATATCGAGGATATTTCAAACATATAAGATTGTTAAGGGCTTGGACACACTAGAGGCAGGAAACATGTTTCCGATGTTGGGGGAGTCCAGAACCAGGGGCCACAGTTTAAGAATAAGGAGTAAGCCATTGAGAACGGAGACGAGGAAACACTTTTTCTCACAGAGAGTGGTGAGTGTGGAATTCTCTGCCTCAGAGGGTGGCAGAGGCAGGTTCTCTGGATGCTTTCAAGAGAGAGCTAGATAGGGCTCTTAAAAATAGCGGAGTCAGGGGATATGGGGAGAAGGCAGGAACGGGGTACTGATTGGGGATGATTATGGACCAAATGGCCTGCACCTGCCCCTATTGTCTATTGTCTATTGTCATTTGCCAGAAACATGCCATTTACTGGCAGGAAAGTGGTCGACAATCACCTGAACATTGGACATTCGGACACCTTTTCTGCTGAGGAAAATATCTAAGTTATTAAAAGAAATCCTAATGGGCAAATGAGTGGAAAACCATCACTGAGATATGTGAAATAATCACAAATGCAAAGAAATTCCAAAACACTCCAATATGTAAATATACAATATGCTCCTTGTGGTACTTTCATGAACAGTAAATTTCTCGGCTACAAGTAAAAGCTTTGGTTTATGCTGATAGTGTAAATGTTGATGTTGTTTAGTTGTGTGACTGACATGTATCAGTTGTATTGCATACCTGGGCCAGTTTTTCAATAATTTCACCCATGACTGGTCATGCGTACAATTTATTCTTTCGTGTGTAATTCCATTTGCGCCTCAGTAGTAACATCACCGGCAGCACTCCAATGCTGGATTACATTTCTAGGCTGTGAATGACAGTCATGCAACTTTCCAGGTTAGCAATTGTCCCATTATACTGGAGATGAACACTTCAACCCATCCAGAGATTTAGCACATGGCTTGGAGGAAATATGAGATTATCTTGCCTCTGTACTCCACTGATCATTTCGTAATATAGAAATCCCTTCAGGCATCTTCAGAGGAATATCGTTATGGAATTCAAAATCTTCTTACCTCAGAATAGAATCTTACCTCAGATACAGTCTCCACAGAGAAAGAGGCCATTTGGCCGACCGAGACCATGTCGACCAGCAATCACCCCCTACACTACCACTATCCTACACACTAGGGACAATTTACAATTTTTTACCAAAGCCAATTAACCTACAAACCTGCGCGTCTTTGGAGTGTGGGAGGAAACCCACGCGATCACAGGGAGAAGGTACAAATTACGTAGAGACAGCACCCTTAGTCAGGATCGAAACCGGGATCCTGCTGCTGGTCCACTTGCCGTCTCTAAAGAATAGAGCAATACTGTTTCTACTTCTGGGTGTGTCAGTGAATATTGCTGTTGTATATGTGTGTTAATACATTGCATGGTACTTAACAGTTAATTACCACAATAACAGACAGGCAGGATACAGGAAACAGTGAGGTTTGTGGCCATCTTGCAAAGAGGGAAACAGACTGCTGAGTAAGCACAAGGCAGTGCTTTCAAGACAGGTGTTGGTTTAGGCTTATTATTATTATTACTACGTGTACCGAGGTACAGTCAAAAGCTTTGTTTTGGATGTTAATTAAATCAATGCAAACATGGGAGAATCCATGCCAACCAATATCTCTGCTATGGAAAGTGACAGTGGAAATTTCCACACCAAATTTCAAACTACCATTCAGAAAAATGATTAGAAAAGAGCACAAATTATGTGATGTGGTGCGACACCTACACCACAAGTCCAACTGACCTGGAGTAGTGCCCGACTGTGCAGATACTGCTGATCATATGGGGAGACATGAAGCTGGCTGATCTATTTTTTCCTCTCAACTCCACTCTCCTGCTTTCTCCCCGTAACATTTGACACCCTTACTAATCAAGTATCCGCTTTAAAATTGCCAAATGACTTGGCCTCCACAGCCATCTGCACAAGTTCATCACCTTTTGGCAAAATAAATTCTTCCTCATCTCCATTCTAAAGATATGTCCTTTTATTCTGAGGCTGTGCCCTCTGATCCTGGACTCCCCCACTACTGGAAACACTCTCTCTGCATCCACTCTTTCTGGGCCTTTCATTATTCCGTTGGCCTTTATTGTTTGGCCCATCAAGTCTATACCAGCTCACAGAACAATTCCATTCCTCCATGGATTACCCCTGTAATAGTCTCTCCCCATTTCCATCAACTCTCCCACCCAGATTATACTATGGCTGATTAATCTATTAACCCACATGCCTTTGAAGTATGGGTGAGATAAGGGCACTGGAGGAAAGCCATACAGTCACAAAAGGGATGTACAAACTCCACAAGGGTAGAACCAGAGGTCAGGATTGAACCAGTGTCACTGGAGTTGTGAGGCAGTAACACTAATAGTTGTGCCTCTGTGCTACCCAAACTACATTTATCTATCTATCTATCTATCTATCTATCTATCTATCTATCTATCTATCTATCTATCTATCTATCTATCTATCTATCTATCTATCTATCTATCTATCTATCTATCTCTAAAACTCTCATCTTGTTTGTTTGTCTTTCCGTCATGACTGAAATTACGGCAAAACGGTACACAATAGCACTATCATTTTTGGATCACCTTGCTCACCATTAGCATGTGGTGTGTTGTATCAAGTTTCGTTCAGATTGATGGTATATTTTATGTTAGTCACATTTTAAACTTTAAAAATTTAACTTTTCACTTAACTTTTCACTGTAAAACATCCAATTTCCCTGCCCATTACAATGTTACAAAGACAGGAAATTGAGTCCTCTGATTTGAAACATTGTAACGGGCAGGGGCAGGGCAAGGGAATTGGATCTTTAAATGTTTAAAAAGAGGGTGAAGAGGAGGGGAAGGGAGTGCAGGGGGATATGGGGAAATGGACCGTACCTGCGCAGTTGGAGGCTAAGGGTGACTGGTGGAATATTGCGTTTTTTGGGGGAATGGGTGACTGGTGAAATATTGCGTTGGGGAACGGGTTGCGTGGGGGGACCAGGCCTCCCCTGTGACAGGGACCCAACGGGTCCCACTTAGTCTAGTTATAGACTAAAAGCCTTTAACTGTAAAAATTACAACACACCAATAGATTACACCATGCTGAAACTAACACAGCAGAGCTATCTAGCAACACCACTCTGTGAACATTGCATTGCAAATCCTTATCATTTTGGGAATCTCAAAAATAACATTTGCTTATCTCATGTAGCACCAATGAAAAGTGTAGAGCACTTTCTAGGCTCATTTGTTTATAACTACATTCTATTCCTTCCTCTATTAAAATGAATACAGTCCTTGAACAAGGCAATAAAATTAAACTGGAAAATCCTCTAATAGTGTTTTTACATGCCATGAAAGGCTATGAATCATGCAATACACCGTTGCAACTTTTGACATACATTCTGCTAAATACTTCAGGAGTCTTCAGTGTGGGCCAGACAACAAAATAATTAATTCAATAAGACAGTGGTTTACCCTATTTCGTTTTGTGTGGAGGTTTAGCCTTCAATGTGCGGATGTTGTCTTCCTCTGTGTATGCGGCTCACTGTCCCCATTATCCAAGACATCAATACATTGCCATTTCCACCTTAAGCCATCTATAGATATTACAAAGGGGCTTAAGCATAGTGGCCCATCACTATGGAGCCCATTGCTCCAGCTAATGTCCTCTATTAACTTTGCACAGCTAATAGTGTTCTCAGCAGCTAGAAGGAACCAACACAGGCAGCATTATTTAATGGGATGAACCACTCCTGAGCCTGGCGATGCTAGTTGCAGGTGGTTCCCTGAGGTTGCAGGTAGTGGAAGGTAAGACCTTCAACGAGCATCGCAACCGGCTTCGACTAAAATAATTACCGATTTTAAAAACGGCAACCTATTTTTAGTCGCGGCCGGTTTTGAATTTTTTGAAATAATCGCCGGAACATAGAAGAAGCGGAAACCACTTTCGACCATTAGGGAGGCTGACAAAAACCTCCGGGAACCGCACTGAAACCTTGGGTGGGGCGCAATGTCTCCAGAGGTTTCCGTTCAGGTTTCCTAAGTGGGCCAGGGGCATTACAGGGCAGATTGTAAGGAAGAAAAAGTGTCTTAAAAGGAAGCAAAAGTGCTGCAGAGGTCAGAAAGCTCTGGCTAACGAGGCCAAGGCCATCTATGTCTGTGATAAATTAGCGGTGATCAAGTGATATTGACTGGGGGAGTACACAGGACCAGGGTGAGCAAATGAGTGTCGAACGTACCACACATGCTAACATATCCTGTATCTGAAGCAAGCCTACTTGTACTTTTTCCTAAATATAACAGAAATAACACATTACAAATATTACAAACATTGATATGTAAAATTATCATGACTTATTTTTGTTTACTTACATTCCAGATCCAAGAAAAAATGAATTGAGATATGTGTAGTGCTAAGGGTATAAAAATGTGGACTGAACAGGGATGTAATGCATAACTGAGATCATACTTAATCTTGCTCTGGCATCAGGCAGAAGTTTGTCTGACAATCATACTCCACCCTCTTTTATGTTTATTGGAAAAGGGTTACGAACTATTGACCTGACACAGCACTTCGCTAATACTTCACAGCTAAATAGATCAAACTGTAACAAATTGGGAATGTGAATTTGGATGCTTTGATCGAGGAATTTGACCAGCAGAATAAAGCAACTAATACAATCTTTGTTCAACAAACTGGTAAATGGACAAAACTATTTCAGACATCACTTCGATTAAACCACCACATCTATTTTTTGGATAGGGCTTCTGTGAAACCCGAACACTACACACAGAACAAAATTATAACAGTTCTTGTGTGTTGTGATCACCTGTATTATTTGCCAAAACCATCTGAGATAAATGAAAAATGAAAATTGCGGGAATTGAAACTTTTCATTAAGTGCTTGCTGGGGCATCAGAGAGGATAGAAATTGGATCAGAAAAAAGAAAATACAACATCATGCAGAAAGCATGCATAAAAAAAAGTGTTTTGCTTGTTTGAACTGTTTACATCCATTTCTGGCAGAAGTGCTTCATACCAAGAGAGTGACGGGGCACTTCCTGTGCTATTCTCCGACTTCTGGTGTCATTTTCTCACACAATTACTTCTTCAATGCGCGCAGCATGCATTTCTAACGTCGATAGAAATTGAATCTAAAAAGTCTCGAATGTATACATTTCACTTTTCAGTCACAGTAAAACAAGCGGTCAGTCATGCAGTAAGTTGAGAAAGATACATGATTGAATGGATCACTGCTGGGACATGGTATTAATCATTGATTCCCCCATGTGTATTTCTCTTGGGCAGCTGGAGCACTGCTAGGAGTCATAATCTCTGTGCACCTCAGTGCAAGAGGCTGCCATCTAACTGGTGCAATGACCCAGCCTCAGCCCATGACCTCGTGGAACTGTGGTTTGACATCGTGGAGCTGTGGTTTGCGGAACTCCTAGCTGCGGGCGGCGCTGACCTCGACATCACGGAGTCCTGGGATCCCTTTGCTGAGGGCCGCCAGTGTGAATCTCCGCCCAGCTCGGCCTGTGGACTTCAGGAGTAGCGGTCTCCGGTAAGAAGTGGCCGATTCGGAAGTCCAAGCCACTGAGGATGTTTTCCCGTTCCGACGTTGGCGTCCATCATCCCTGCGAGAGCGCCTGAACATTGGGCCGCCCGTAGCGGGACGCCCCGACCACGGGTGAACAACAAAGAGGAGGATGACTGAACTTTGTTGCCTTCCCTCACAGTGGGAAACTTTGATTCCGCTGTGTGGGGATGTTTTATGTTAAAGACTATCGTGTTCTGTGTTCTTTCTTTTATTCCTATGGCTGTATGGTGACCACAAATTTCACTGTACCAATTGGTGCATGTGACAATAAATGTGAACTTGAATCTCTTGAATCTTGAATCTTGACCTAATGATTCTCAGGGCACTATCAGACGACTTCGAGCAGACGGTCTCACACATTATTGTAACAATTAATTCTTCAATTCTGATTTCTCTTCATTTTCCTCTTCAATTTCACACCTTCCCTCACCATTTTTTTCTCATGGTTTCACCTGATCCCAATGGACAGGGCATCTTTGGCTGAGCAATGCATATTGACTTCTAAAAAATTATAATTGAAATTAATGACAGCAACTTCTTAAAGTAAGAATGCACATTTTTTTGGGTTTTTCAGGTTTGGTTTTCTGGTTTGGTTTCAGGAGAAAACAAAGCACAAAACCTATTACTAAGTTAATGGGCACAAATGTCACAAAGTGCACACAGTCTCATTCTCCCACAGGAGGTGATGGGGCCATCGTCAACAGGAGATGATGGGTCCATCTTCCATAATGTGCACATTGGCTGAGACTCTAGAGAATGCACAGTGACCACCCTTTACAGAAATACACACACCCACCCTTCACTGAAACAGATGGACCCACCCTTCACAGAGACACGTGGACCCATTGTTCACTGAAACACATAGATCCACTCTTGACAGAAGCGCATGGGCCCATCATTTAGCCAGGCATATGTGTAGGATAGGTTTAGAGGGTAAGGGGCCCAAATGTAGTCAGGTGGGACTAGTGTAGATAAGTTGGGCCGAAGGGCCTATTTCACATCATATGACTTTATGACTATTACTCTATGTTCACTGAGACTCATGGATTCATCCTTCATAGAAACACCATATTTAAAATAAATTTGGACAAGTATATGGTTGGGGAAATATTAGAGGGATACAGGTCAAACATGAACAAATGGGACTAACTTAGACTGGCATCTTGGTCAGCAGTGAAGAGTTGGGCTGAAGGGCCTGTTTCCATGCCACGTGACTCCATGACATTGGCCCATCCTTCATGGAAATACAGGAGCCTATCCTCCACAGCAGGTACATGGAGTCAGCATGCACAGAGACCTCCAGATTTAATCAAATGTCAATGTTGCTGTGAAATGATGATTTAATAATTTACTCACCTGCATCCGTAAATTTATTTCCTCTACTACTTCATTTTCTGTGATGAAGATATTTCAGTTTTTCATGCTAAAGTACTCATTACATACTTTACTTGACACCTAACTGTGTATAGGTTTATTATTATTTTTATGATTCATGTTACATTCTTTCTCAGATCCATGAGTTTGTTTGGAATAATTTTAAATTTATGACATTCCATTTCCTACTCTTATTCGTCATAAAGGTAAACTACAGATGCCAGAGATACTTCTTCCTCCAATTAATAGACTAATTAGATGAATAGACTATAAAGCTCTTAACATGGGCATGTAATACAACACCTATTGAGGAAGCACTGTTATTAGAGCAGCACGGTGGCATAGTGGTAGAGCTACAGCCTTACAGCGCCAGAGATCCCGGTTCGATCCTGACCACGGGTGCTTGTCTGTATGGAGTTTGTATATTCTCCCCATGACCTGCGTGGGTTTTCTCCAAGATCTTCGGTTTCCTCCCACACTCTATAGACGGTTAATTGCTTGTCTGTAAAATGGAGTTTGTGTGGGGGATCGCTGGTCCCCGTGACCTGCCAAAAAGGGTGGGTTTTAAACTCCAAGATCTGCTCGGTTGGTGCCTCCCACACTCTATAGACGTGGGAAAAACTAACATGGTGGTTGACTTTGAAGGTTAACCTTGGCTTGGTATGTGGAAAATGTGAAGTAAAACATTGTCCCTAGTGTGCGGAGCCCAGCTGATACTTCACCCTCTCCGAAGACTACGTTCCCCACCACAATGTTTATAGGGGACTGTCGAGAGCACATTGACCTACGGCATCACTTCCCGGTTCGGGAGCTGCAAGGCATACGAACGGCACCAACTAGACAGGATAAAGGCCAGCCTTGGTTTCCGTGCTGCTGGAACTCTACAGGAAGAAACTAAATCTAAAACTAAATTATTTTCACATCCTGCCATCTGCCATACAGGAGGTTTGCAAAACCACAGGATGAAGCTTCCCCGGCTATAAGACTGCTAAATGGATTCAGTGCAACTGCAGCAGAGAGACTGGACTATGAAATGGTGTTAAACATCACAGAAACACTGAAGACATGGTTGAGCAGCCTGTTCCTCTGGGTATGCTTTGATGGAGAAAGTACTACAATACAAACTAAACTAAAACTAAATTATCACAATGACTGCCATGGTTTAACATGAAGCCCCGGTAAAAAAATTCAGTGCAACGGAGAATGGACCATAAATGGTGGCAACATCACAGAAACATAGATCCAGCAGCCTGTTCCAGCTTTGATGGAGAAAGTACTGGTTGGCATTTCCGATCCCTCTTTTATTAATGCAGAAATAAATCCTGCCCCCAGGCTCCTGGCCCAGATTTTTCCACTTACATTTCAATTGCTGGAACCCAGCAATGCATTTCCTCTAATTATTTGAGGTTATTTTGTAGCAAAATATATTCCTGAAATGTCATTACATGTGGGATGTAATTAGAATAAATATTACTAATTGTAAACATGAACAAAGAGAGAACAGTCGTCCACTTGTAGTGCTTTCCCTGACCTTGGATTATCGAACAGTACAGTACAGGATCAGAGACTTCGGCCCAAAAAGTCTGTGCTGAACATAATGCCTAGTTAAACTAATCTCCAGTCTGAAGAAGGGTCTCGACCCAAAACGTCATCCATTCCTTCTCTCCAGAGATGCTGCCTGTCCCGATGAGTTACTCCAGTTATTTGTATCTACTTTTTGTTAATCTCCTCTGCCTGCAGGTGATCCATATTCCTCCATTCCCTGCATATTCACATGCTTATCTAAAAGCATATTAAATGCTACTATTGTATCTGGTTCCATCACCATCCCTGACAGCACATTCCAGGCACCTACTACTCTCTGTGCTTGGGACCCACAGGTTCTCTGTTGAAACACAAAAGCCACTTTATCAGCCACACCAAACTAAAGGAAAATAGAACCAACCCAGACAGTTTCCCCAATAAGGGTAGACATTTCTGAAGTGAACAGACCAACTTTTACATCCCTGCTTGACTGCTATAAAATGTGAGTGGAAGCATAATTCAACATAAATCAGGGAAATAACGTTTGCCCCTCTCACCTTAAAGGTATGCCCTTTAGTACTTGACATTTCCACTTTGGCCTTTCCTTCTTTTCACTCCTAACTTTATTTCCCTGATTTATGTTGAGTCATGGTTCCACTCACACTATTATTGCTGCCAAGCAGGAGCCTGCGAATGTTGGTATGTTCACTTCAGAAGTTTCTACTCATATGGGGGACATTGCAAGGCTTGGTTCTATCTTCCTTTAGGTTGTTGTGGCGGATAAAGTGGCTTTTGGGTTTTAACAGAAAATTTGTGGCTTCCAAGCACATCACCATTGTTCTCTCTCCGGTAGAGTCCTCCCTCGACAAGCCACAACACACCAATCCAAACTGAAAATTAATAGACATTCCCTGATTCTCTGAAGAAGGGTCTCGACCCAAAACGTCGCCAATTTCTTCTCTCCATAGATGCTGCCTCACCTGCTGAGTTTCTCCAGCATTTTGTGTCTACCCTGATTTTCAGCTACTAACCACCAGGTTTCTTATCCCGGTGTGCAATACTTTCTTAACGAATGAACTATGGATGAACAAAAATGTTCCAAGAAAATGAAAAAAATACTAGTTTTATTTTAATGCCCCCATGATTATTATCAATGGTTGTTTGCAGCAGAACCTTCGATCGTGAGAGAGTGAAGCATTTTCAGAGAATTGACTATCACTATGTCACTGGAGCTGAGATTGGGATTGCAGACACAACTACAAACCTTGATGTGACATCTTTAGAATGCCAACTGTTTCCCTTTCTTAAAGTTACAGCTTTTAATCGTAATTAAACTTGGGGAGGTTCAGCAGGATTTTCAAAGATTCAGTATTTACACTTTAAACTGGAGGGAGCGATATTTAGCTGATACGTTGCTGTCTATAACAAAATGTTGGAGAACTCATTGGGTCACGCAGAGGAAGAGAATGAACAGACGTTGTTTCGGGTTAGAATTCTTATTCAGATTGATACATTGGTCACAGTGTATAAAACAGGACTGGCATAGGTGGTTTGAGGTGATGTCAGAGGGGGTGCAGGATCTAAATGTCCATTGATCCCATGTATAGATCTGATCCTTGCACTGGAGGGCAGGTGGCAACTTTGCAACGTGAAAAATTGGAGGCAAGTGGACAGGTTTTGTGGGATGTTCTGCACTGGATTCCAGTCAAGAGTCTTCAAGCACTCATACAAAATGTTGCAGTACTCAGAACTGGCTCTGACCCTCAATGTTTATGTTGAATATAGACACAAAAAGCTGGAGTATCTCAGTGGGACAGGCAGCACCTCTGGAGAGAAGGAATGGGTGACATTTGGGTCAAGATCCTTCTTCAGACTGATCAATGACTGGTCCAGTTAAGTTGCTGCCCTGCAGTGATCTCCAGAATGATAACGAGGGGGAAGGGGAGGAGGTGTAAGAAAAGCAAGCTCTTCTTTCATTTGCAGAAACATGACCTAATGCATCTTAAGAGAGGAGATAATCAAAAGTGCCTAAGGGGTGAAAGGAGTTACACAGCACATCTATTCACATAAATTTCAAATGAAGCTTTGGTTTTGTAGATTCAAATGAAACCCATGTATTTGCATAAAACAATTCCTGCCAGTAAATATCTTGAGCCATTTAAGGAAATGATTTTCACAATTGCAGCTTTGATGAAAATATTAGATTTGGCTCATATCTTCAATTGCACTCATTTAGCCGTGAGATATAATCCATCTTGTCATTACATTTTTCCCGTACGAGAATTTAAGATGTTTCTGGATAAGCAGATGATTGTGCAGGAAATTGAGGGGTATCGATCATGTGCGAGGAGATTTAGTTTGTTTAAGAAGGAACTGCAGATGCTGGAAAATCGAAGGTAGACAAACATGCTGGAGAAACTCAGCGGGTGAGGCAGCATCTATGGAGCAAAGGAAATAGACCTTTTAGGAGGTTTAGTTTAACCTGGCATCATGTTCAGTGCAGAGATTGTGGCCTTAGGGCCTGTTTCTGTGCTGTACTATTCCAATCCCCATCTCAGGATAGACACAAAAACCTGAAGTAACTCAATGGGACAGACAGCATCTCTGGAGAGAAGGAATGGGTGATGCTTTTGGGTCGAGACCCTACGTCAGACTAGTGGATAATAGGAATGTGCTATTGAACAAAATGCCATCTGTTATCACAAAACACCAATGGTTGACAAAGTGCATGTTTATGGGGAAAGATGTCATCCGGCCTGCTTTGTCCTGAATATTTTCCAGCTTCTTGGGTTTAGTGGCAATGACAGGCAAACCGAGATAATTCCATTAGACTCATATATGCTTTACTGTTGATGGTTAAGAGGATTATGGGAAACAGCAGATGTGCCATATGGCATTTTATGCACTGACTCTGACCTCCAAAGTTTATGTGCTGGTCCAGTTATTACTGGCATGTGATGATCCCTGGATCATATATATATATAAGCACATAAACAAACAAACAATAATAATGCAAAGCCAAAAAAAAATACTCTTAAGTCTATGTAGCTCAGAGCTTATTTGGAGGTTGTAGGGTTTAATAACCTTATGGTCATTCTCCGAGGAGCTGTGAATGGAATTCAACACTGTGAAACTATCACCCAACAATTTTATTTCCTAGAAACACACGAAGATTCAGATTCAGATTCAGATTCAGATTCAATTTTAATTGTCATTGTCAGTGTACAGTACAGAGACAACGCAGATACTGGGATCTTCCATAGAACACAAAATGGTAGAGTAACTCTGCAGGTCAGGCAGCATCTGTGGAAGGAATGGATAGGCGACGTTTTAGGTCATGACCCAATCTTATTTCCTATGTTATCAAGGAAGAAATATCTTTAATAAAGTTGCTCAGAATAGTCGGGTCTAGGATATTACCTTTTGCATGGATGAAGCACTATTGGCTCAATATCTCTCTCCACAAATGTTGAAGAAGCAATGTTTCTGGCATTTTCTCATTTCATTTCTTACTAATATTTTGATTCTAATGCAATCCCCAGCACAGATTCAATGGGCTGAACAACCTCCTGCTGTGAGAAAAATTTCTCTGAACATTATGTATCATTTAATCTCAACGCACTGCTTCATTGTGTAATTCTAAGGCAAGAACATTTCAAACAAACAAAAGACTTAGAAGGTTACCGGAGCAACCACGTTAGCAACTAATGTTCTCTGTAGAAGTGTCATTGTGCTCAACTTTTGCTGCAGCCTCATAAAAGGTATGACGAGAGAGAAGTAAAATTATATGACCAAAACAAAACTGAGACTTATTTCCTAGAACACAACTTAAATGAAAGTAAGGAAACATTATGTATGCATGAGTCATACAGTGATACAGTGTGGAAACAGGCCCTTCGGCCCAACTCACCCAGACTGTCCAACAATGTCCCAGCTACACTAGTCCCACTTGCCTGAGCTTAGTCCATATCCCACCAAACCTGTCCTATCCATGTGCCTGTCCAACTGTTTCTTAAACAGTGGGATAGTCCTAGACTCAACTACCTCCTCTGGCAGCTTGTTCCACAAATACACCACCCTCTGTGTGAAAAAGATACCCCTCGGATTCCTATTAAATCTTTTCCCCTTCACCTTGTACCTACTGAATGTCCTCTGGTCCTCAATTCCCTACTCTGGGCAAAAGACTCCGTGCATCTACCCGATCTATTCCTCTCATGTTTTTGGAGACCTCTATAAGATATCCCCTCATCCTCCTGCGCTCCATGGAATAGAGACCCAGTCTATTCAACCTCTCCCTACAGCTCACATTCTCTAGTCCTGGCAACATCCTCGTAAATCTTGTCTGAACCCTTTCATGCTTGACAATATATTTCCTATAACATGTTGCCCAGAACAACATTCTAAATGCGGACTCACCAACGTCTTATTGAACTGCAACATGCCCTCCCAACTTCTATACTCAATACTATGGCTGATGAAGGCCAAAGTGACAAAAGCCTTTTGACCACATTATCTACCTGCAACTCAAACTTCAAGGAACCATGCACCTGTACTTCTAGATCCCTCTGTTCTGCAACACTACCCAAAGGCCTGCCATGCACTGTGTTGGTCCTGCCTGTGTTCAACATCCCAAAATGCCTCACACTTCTCTGTATTAAATCCCATCAATCATTCCTCCGCCCACCTGGCCAATCGATCCAGATCCTGCTGCAACCGCTCACAAACATCTTCACTACCTGTATAACCACTATCTTTTGTATCATCAGCAAACTTGCTGATCTTGCCCTGAATGTTCTCATCCAAATCATTGATGTTGGTGACAAACAGTAACCGGCCCAACACCTAACACTGAGGCACAACACTAGTTACAGGCCTCTAGTCCGAGAAGCAACCTTCCACCATCACCCTCTGCTTCCTTCCCTGGAGCCAATTTGCTATCCATTCAGCTATCTCTCCTTGGATCTCATGCGATCTAACCTTCCAGAGCAGCCTACCATGCGGAACTTTGTCGAACTTCTTACTGAAGTCCATGACCACAACATCTACAGCTCTGCCCTCATCAACCTTTTAGGCCTTAAAAAAAATCAATCAGATTTGTAAGATATGACCTCCCAAGTACAAAACCATGCTGATTATCCCTAATCAGCCCTTCCCATCCATATACCTGTATATACTATTCCTCAGAATACTCTCCAGTAACTTATCAACTACAGATGTTAAGCTCACCGTCCTATAATTCCCAACATTTTCCCTGCAGCCCTTCTTGAAAAGAGGCACAACATTTGCCACTTTACAGTCTTCCAGCACCTCTCCTGTATCTCCTCAACCGGGACTCCCACACTTTCCTCTCTAGTTTCCCACAATGTCCTTGGATATATCGGATCAGGCCCTGGAGATTTGTCTACCTTCAAACACGGCAGTACTTTCAGTACTTCTTCGACAGTAACCCAGACTGCACTCAAGTCACTTTCAGTGACTGCTCCAATTTCCTTTGTTCTACTGTCTTTCTCCTCAGTAAATACAGAGGAGAAATAGTCATTTAGGACCTTGCGCAACTCCTGTGGCTCCACACAGAAGCTCCACACAGAAGTTTGATTCCTGAGAGGTCCCACTCTCTCTCTGGTTACCCTTTCCCCCCTTATGTATTTATAAAATCTTTTGGGATTGTCCTTAATGCTACCCGCCAGAGCTATCTCCTGGCCCCCTTTTGCCCTTCTGATTTCATTTTTTAGTGTACTCCTTAGTTCCTAAAACTCCTCCAGAAACTCTATTTTCTGGTTAACTGAACTTTCATATCATATGAAACTACTTTCATATTGTCCCAGGGAATACTAAGAGCCTCATATGTCACTTCACCATATTGGGCAGCAAGGTGGCACAGTGGTTGAGTTGCTGCAGTTCTGGAGACATGGGCATGTTATACATCACCTATTGAGAGAGCATTATTATTAGGGCGGCACGGTGGCATAGCGGTAGAGGTACTGCCTTACAGCACCAAAGATCTGGGTTCGATCCTGAATACGGGCGCTTTTCTGTATGGAGTTTATACGTTCTCCCGGTGACTGCGTGGGTTTTCTCCGAGATCGTCGGTTTGCTCCCACACTCCAGAAATGGTCAGGTTTGTAGGTAAATTGGCTTGGTATTAGTGTAAATCGCCCCTAGTACGTAGGATAGTGTTAATGTGCGGGGATTGCTGGTTAGAGCAGACTCAGGGGGCCCGAAGGGCTTGTTTCTGCTCCGTATCTCTAAACTAAACTAAACCACGTTGTCAGTAAGATAAACAAAACGAGGTTAATATCAGGATGGTGGTGGTGTTTGTGTTGAGTGGTACCCGTTGGTTGTAGCTGGGTCTAAAACGGTCTTCACATGCACTTCTCAGCAGGGGTGACTAGCCAGCCATTTAGACCCAATATTATTACAGCAAAGCTAATTATTATGCACAGCATGATAGAGTTTAAGACAGGATGTGATCTAAATTTAATGGAATAAGAACATGGGTGCTGGAATCAAGAGAGTCAGTTTACCAAGCCTCTTGAACATTTACTAAACCTACATAAAATCCGTGCTGCAACCTCATTAAATATTATGATCATAGAAAGCAGCCAGCACTCTCCTGCCATTTACTGCCTTAATGTGTGACCACGGGGCTTAATTTAATGAGTGGCTGGCAACATTCAATCCGTCTTGCACCACTATTAAAGGCAGTTTGCAGCACTCTAAGGGGATGTATGCTGTGTCTGTGATCCTGGAATCTACTCCAGAGGATTCAGCAGCTTCTTCCAGGAAATGCGGTGTTTTGGGGAGAAGTGAGCATGCTGACATTCTGATGTGTTTCTGAAGTCCTTGAAGGGGGAGATGGGGAGGAGAGGTAGGTCAGGTGCGTGTCTCCAAAAACATCAGTAGGTACATTCGGATAGCAGTGGAGGCATCTGATGTGAATGATGGAAGCTTAAGGACAACAAAATCTGACACAAAATCTGTATCAAACAACAGTCAAGATCAGAGAATACATGATCGAATCCTAACTCTCATTACTCACACACATTACTCAGTCAAATAAAATCCTATCATTCATCAACATATAACCCTTCTCAAGTTGTTCTCATATCTAGCTATCATTCTGTCAGGATTCTTTCGAGATCGAAAGCATTTTATCGGGATGCATCACAGCATGTTTTTGGAACAGCTCCATCCAAGACCGCAAGAAATTGCAGAGAATTGTGCATGTGGCCCAGGCCATCACACAAACCAACCTCCCATCAATTGACTCCATCTACACTTTGCGCTGCCTCAGCAAGGCCACCAGCATAATCAAAGACCAGCTTCACGCCAGTCACTCCGTCTTCTTAGGAGGTCCAGAAGTTTTAAATAGCACAGCTCCAGATTCAGGGACATTTTTTTCCAACTATTATCAGGCAACTGAACTGTCCTCTCACCAGCTAGAGAACGGTTGTGACCTCCTATCTACCTCATCGGAGACCTTCGAACTATCGATAATTGGACCTTATTAGACTTCATCTTGCACTAAGCATTATATCCTAAATCCTATAATTGTACACTGTGGATGGTTTAATTGTATTCATATATGTAGTCTTTTTGCTGACTGTATATCATGCAACAAAAAGCCTTTCACTGTACCTTGGTATACACGACAATAATGTGTGAAAGATACATCTTCTAGATGCACTGGGACTCATCCTCAGTGATGTGACCTGGGGTCATCGGGTGTTTCGGGTCTCACAGCATAAAAATAGAGGAGGTGGAGAGGCTTTTCAGTAGACAGAAAAGCTGGAAATCTCCAGGACCGGACATTGTTTCCCCCCTTACTCTCAAGCTCTGTGCCAAACAACTGGCACTGGTCTACACAGACATTTTCAACCAGTCCCTGCAAACCTGTACTGTGCCTGCCTGCTTCAAAGTCTCCACTATTGTCCCTGTGCCCAAAAAGGCAAGGATCACTTGTCTTAATGACTACAGGCCTGTCGCACTGACCTCTGTAGTCATGAAGACCCTTGAAAGGCTTGTGCTGGCCAAGCTGATAAATATCACAAACCCCCTGCTGGACCCTCTGCGGTGAGCATATCGGGCCAATAGATCTAAGGATGATGCAGTTAACCTGGGCCTGCACTTCATCCTCCAGCACCTAGACCGCCAGGGGACCAATGCGAGGATTTTGTTTGGTGATTTTACTTCTGCATTCAACACCATTGTGCCAGATCTATTACACTCCAAACTTTCCAAGTTGACTGTGCCTGAACCCTTCTGTCGGTGGATCACCAGCTTACTGACAGACAGGAAGCAGTATGTGAGGCTGGGAAAGCACATCTCGGACCCGCACACCCTCAGCATAGGAGCACCGCAAGGCTGCGTACTCTCCCCTCTCCTCTACTCTCTCTACACCAATGACTGCACCTCCACTGACTCCTCTGTCAAGCTTCTCAAGTTTGCGGATGTTTTGTATGTGTTTGTTCCTTTGTGTCATCTGTGAAAACCCTACAAAGATTACTTTCACGAGAGAGGTACTGATTAGTGCTGATTGCACTAATCCAGGATGGGGAGGAATCTGCCTACAGACAGGAAGTGACACAGCTGCCATCCTGGTGCCATCGTAACAACCTGGAGCCCAATGCTCTTAAGACAATGGAATTGATTGTAGACTTTAGGAGAGCTCCCCCTCCCCTCACCCCACTCACCATCAACAACACCACAGTCACATCTGTGGAATCTTTTAAGTTCCTGGGAACGATCATCTCCAAGGACCTTAAGTGGGGGGCTGCCATCAACTCCAAAGTCAAAAAGACACAACAGAGGATGTACTTCCTGCGGCAGCTGAGGAAGCACAATCTACCACAGGCAATGATGGCCCAATTCTATACGGCCATCGTAGAGTCTGTCCTCATCTTCTCCATTATGGTCTGGTTTGGCTCAGCCACCAAGCACAACATCCGGAGGCTGCAGCGAATCGTCCGATCAGCTGAGAAGGTTATTGGCTGCAACCTTCCCTCCATTGACGAACTGTACACTGCAAGGGCCAGGAAGCGAGCGGGCAAGATCATCTCTGACCCCTCTAACCCTGGCCACAAACTCTTTGAATTATTTCCCTCTGGATGGTGACTCCGGACTGTCAAAGCTGTCACAGCCAGACATAAAAACAGTTTTTTTCCATGAGTAGTAGCTCTACTCAATAACCAAAAATCTGTAGCCTCCTTTTGCTCTGGTATTTTATTTAATTCATATGTTTAATCAATTTAATGTTTTATGTATCATTCTTAACAGTCACTGTATGTCATGTTGTCACTTGTGTGCGGAGCACCAAGGCACATTCCTTGTATGTGAATACTTGGCCAATAAACTTATTCATTCTTTCATTCAACTAAGGAACTGCACAATCCCTTCACACATTATAACTCCAAGCCTCATATCCACATGACATATACACATTCAACTATTCAAACATGGCAGGTACCAACTACTTTAATATAGTTCCAGGGAATACTAACAGCCTCATATGTCCATTCACCACATAATCAGTAAGATAAGCAACACAGGGTTAGTATCGAGGTGGTGGTGTATGTGTTGAGCCATACCCATTGGTTGCAGCTGGGACTATGGGCATAGACCCAAGGCGGTTCCAAGGGATGTGGGGGAAAAACTTGGAACGGCATACTGATTTTAGATGATCAGCAATGATCATATTGAATGGCGGTGCTGGCTCGAAGGGTCGAAGGGCTGAATGGCCTATTCCTGCACCTATTTTCTATGTCTCTACATCTAAAACAGTCTCTGCATGCACTTCTCAGCAGAGGTGACTAGCCAGCTATTTAGACCCAATATTATTACAACAAAGCTAATTACTACTGCATGGAATAATATAGAGTCTAAGACAGGATGGGATCTAAATTTAATGAAACAAGAACATGGGTGCTGTAATCAGGAGTGTCAGCTTACCCAAGCCTCGAACATTTTCTAAACCTACATAAAATCCGTGCTGCAACCTCATTAAGTATTATTATTCCAGAAAGCAGCCAGCACTCTCCTGCCATTTATTACCTTATTGTGTAACACACATCACTCTCTTTGTAGAAGACAGTGGTGCACAGTCACAACCACTAGTAACTAGTGGGGACAATTACCTTCCATTGTTCAAACCTCAAGAGGATAGTGGGTCACGTTGCAGTGGCTGTGACTATATCTCTAACCAGCGTCAGTGCCGAGTACAACAATATTATTGTAACTAATCTTCTTTCTTATATCGCTCTTCCTTCGATCCCAATCTCTTCTGATTTACAAGCTTCAGGCGATATAAACTTAAATTTCTTAAATGATTTCCCCTCACCTCATTACAAACTTTCAACCTTCGGTGAGCCGAGAGGTCCCAGCTTGCCCTGTTAGTAGCTGAGTGGCAGGAGTGGGGATGCTGCCACACCATCGCTTGATCAGACACTTAGATCCCCATAGCAGATGATGGCATGGGAGAGGTTACTATGGATACAAAATCTGCATCTGTTAAATTACTGGGCATGAATGGTTTCCAGCCAGCAAAACGTAAAAAGGCAAACCAGAAGATAAATCCAGAGATACCCTTTTAGTTTTACAGATATCTGCAATCTCCCTCTGCTTCGCTTCCATTGTAATGCCTATAACACAGTCTCATCAAGGTGATCAATCCCTTCCTGTTTTCAAGTTCTACCCATTAAGCCTCACTGGACAATTTCACACCAATATCCTCTCATGAGGATATGTCCTCCCTGAACAAAAAGACAAATCTACCTCCTCTCTTACCTGGATACCTGATATGCTTGTAAGTGTCTCTACAGAGAGGAGGGGGGGAGAGGTGGATGTGGGAGAGGAGGGGGGGGAGCCGAGTGAGTGAGGGTGCTGCGAAAAGTGGAGAGAACCTGGGGAGAGAGAGAGCGCTGTCGTATAGGGCCCGACAAAGCTCTCAGGTTCTCTCGGGAAACCCGAGCCGAGGCGCGAGCATACTGCGTGCGACATCATCACTAGGGTGCTCCTTAGCATCTCTCAGGTTCTCAATCTAGAGCCCTGGGGGGAGGGCTGCTGGGCTGCTGGGGTGTGGGCGGGGCATGGTGGAGCGCTATGGCTGGCCGCACTCGGGTGCTCCTACACATCTCTCTTGTTGGCCATCGGAGTGCGAGTTACACGGGGTGGGGGGGACGTAACTCACAGCTCGCGGAAAACAATGGCCAGCACTGAAAAATATGTGCTGCTCCCCGCGAGTAGCAGAGGCATGTGATGGCATCAGCCCGTTAGCTTTAGCTTCAGATTGGTGAAGAGTTTGAAGAAATTACTGAAGAAATAATGAACCAAATTTTCAGATGAGGCGATTTTTGACATCATGAGGTAAATCTCTACCGGAATATGTAAAAATTTCACAATTAGCGTGTCGGGTTTTCGAGAAGATGTGAATCACACACAAGCAAACAATTATACGATCAGAGTTTTATGTATACTAGACCAAGTGCAGACTCGTAGGGTCTGTTCCCCATCACGTGGTTGCGGGTGGGAGGGGGGGGGGGGGCATACGGCGTCACACACACTAACTACCACCCACACACACACACACTAACTACCCCCCCACACACACACACTAACTACCACCCACCACACATGCTAACCACCCCCCCCCCTTGATATTATATTAATATTATTAATTTGCTCCTTTTACCCCATAACTGCCCTATCCATTGACGTATAGCACCCAACTCGCAGGCGGGTCTAGAGAGGGGGGGGGGTGGGTAATACCCCCCTTGATATTATATTAATATTATTAATTTGCTCCTTTTAGAGAGCCCTATCCATTGATGGGGAACTCGCAGGGTCTAGAGAGGGGGGGTGGTGGGAGAGAGTGAGGGCAGAGAGAGAATGGGGAAAGAGAGAGAGAGAGAGAGAGGAGAGAGAGGGAGGGAAGGAGGGAGGGAGAGGGGGGGAGAGAGAGAGAGTGGGAGAGGGGAGAGAGAGAGAGGGGAGAGAGAGAGAGAGAGAGAGAGAGAGAGAGGAGAGAAAGAGAGCTTGCCGAGCTTGAGAAGAGCTTTTTCAGAGGAAGAGAGAGCGGCGCGACTGAGAGAGAGCGCTTTCGGAGAGCAGGAGAGAGGAGAGAGAGGAGAGAGAGGAGAGAGGAGAGAGAGGAGGGGGGAAGAGGGGAGGGAGAGGGGGAGAGAGAGGGGAGGGGGGGTCGCAAGGTATTTTTCAAAGCTCGCTTGCCCGCTTGCAAGGCTTTTTTCAAAGGAATTCCAAGTGGCGCGACTGGCAGCGCTTTTGGTTTGCAGCGGGAGGGAGGGACGTAACTTCACTCGCTGCGCCGGGGGCAGGTTTCTCTGAGGGAGTAATGGACGCGAGGGCCGTCTTCTCATCGCATGCCCCATGCGAGGTTAACGGCCACCATCGGGCGGGGTAGACGGAGAGGATTCAGAAGCAAACTGGTGACCTCCAGTAACCGGCGGTGACCGGCGGTCCACAAGCAAAAGCATTGTGAGGTCAGCAGCTGGGCAACCGTTATATTTTTGTAAAAATTTCATTGTTATTGTAATGTCAGCAGCTGGGTAGCAGTCGGATTTTAAAAAAAGGTCAGATTAGTCAACAATTTTTATAAAAAGTCTGGAAAATAATGTACCAAATGTCCAGAGGAGTGGATTTCTAAACTCGGCCCGCTTAACAGGCCGAGTTTTTTCCAGAATTTTCTGTTCGTGCGTCATGTTGCAAAACAGTTTGCAAAAGAGCAGAAGCTAAATGAACCAAAATAATCAAGATGTGTGGGATTATGAGAAAGTGGAAGGTTACGCACTCTGAAGTCCTGTAAAAATATAGACTGGATCAGAAGCTCAACTGGAAGCCTTTTGCCAAGTAGAAAACCAAGAGTGCATGTTTCACTCAGATTCCACACCATTTCACACACTTCCAGCGGCAACATCTGGTCCAGGCTAAGACAAGATTAATTTAATATTTTCACAAAGTCCACTATAGAGCCAAGTCAGCTATTTCCACTGCTGACCACATGAAATACTGACTTCATGACGCAACATAAGAGAAAAATAAATTCTATTACTGTTTAGACATTTTGATCAAGTAAGCAATGCATTCACCCAGTGGTTCTCCGAGTGTACAAAGATTGATGATTTACATTGATGACCGTATTATAAACTGCTCAATCAGATGATAGATGATTCAGATCATGCATTCAGTTTAGCTGGAGACAGAAAAGTACTGCATCAAAGTGGCTCCAGTTAACTACCTCTTGCAAAGCCAACAGATTATGCACAGCAATAGCATCTGCCAAATACAAACACAGTCTGCTCCTGTTCCACCATATTATAAGATCAATGGTTGATATGGTTGTAATTTGTTTATCTTCATTGAAGGTTCAGCCCCATATTCATCGTTTATCTAGCTACCTTAAAAGTATTCTTTCTACCTTAAAACTCTACCTCCACTGCTCTTTGCGAAAAAGTTCCAAAGACACAATTCTCTGAGGGAAAACATTTTGCACCATATGTCTTCCTCCCCTTTTCACCAGTGATCCCCTGTTCTAAATTCTCCTGAAAGAGGAAACATCATCTCTGCCTAAATCCCTGTCTTATCCATTAATATTTGTATCTGTTACCTGGGGATTGCAAATATTAATAAGGCAGAGGACATCAATTCCATGTAACTGCCATTGACATTTCCATTCATCAATCCCCTAACTTAAATATTCAGGGCAGGCCAAAAACCAGATTCATGAAACAGCCACCATGTTTTTGTGCTCTGTATTGGGAAATGTCACAGATAGACGAGAAGTGTTCAGGATATGCTCAAAATCTCCTTGGGAAAAAAAATGCAATATCACCACTGACTTCTTGGAATCCCTGGTTCATCATTGTTCAAAGTGGAGAAGGAGTATTGGGAATGGTGCAGCCAACCTCATGTCCAACCTCTGGCAGCACACAGAAAGAATGCCCTGCCTCACGGACCATAAATCCACCCTCCCCATCAGTCACCTCCTGCCCCACCTGAGGGGAGTCTGCAGTTCCCACCTTAATCTCATCATCGTCCTCAGAACCCATCAAATTAAAGTGGAGGCAAGTTATCTTTGATCCCAAGAACCTGCCTAAATAGAAAAAAAATGCAATGAAACAGGAGAACCATTTAGGCTTAACATATAAAATTCTTAAGGGATTGGACAGGTTAGATGCAGGAACAATGTTCCCGATGTTGGGGGAGTCCAGAACCAGGGGTCACAGTTTAAGAATAAGGGGTAGGACATTTAGGAATTAGATGAGGAAAAAAGTATTCACACAGATAGTTGTGAATCCCTGGAATTCTCTGACCCAGTAGGCAGTGAGGTCAATTCACTGGATGTATTCAAGAGATATATATATATATATATATGGCTCTTAGAGTTAACAGAATCAAGGGATATGGGGAGAAAGCAAGAATGGGGTACTGATTTTGGATGATCAGCCATGATCATATTGAATGGCAGTGCTGGCTCGAATGGCTGACTCATGCACCTATTTTCTATGTTTCTATATTTCTATGTTTCTAACCCCATTTGGCGGGTTGAGATATTGATTTCCAGTGTCACACCCTGAAATCCATCCTGTAATCTCACTCACACACTACTGCAGTACTATTGTTATCCCGTATCCAGTGTTAATCCTGTGATATTCTTGTCCCTCTCACAATTCTATTCACGCTTTGTTCATTCTCTTTTGTAACTATTCAGTTTCTCCCACTTCAACGCCTAGTTGGTGAAATTTGATCGAATCATGCAATGTTGTTTTTCAGGGTCATCTGGAAATATTAAAAAACTGTCAAAGGAACAAGTAGAAAAAGACAGCGAGCAACAGAAGTAATGACACCTTCGATGGCAGGACCTTGGAATCTGGAAACTAGCTGGATCTCATCCAGGACGGTAGCGTTTAGCATTTAGCATAGAAAAGTACAGAGCACGAACAGGCCCTTTGGCCCTCAATGTCCGGGCCCGATATGATGCCAAGATCACATCTGCTCGCACATGATCCAGATCCGTCTATTTCCTACTTATCCATATACCCATCAAAAAGCCTCAAACACCACTACCCTATCTACGACCACCATCAGCCCAGGCAGTACTTTATGTTTTCCATGTGCCAGGGAAAGGAAAAGTCAATCAATCTCAGTGAATAACCCACTGTAAAAATGATCTCCTTCAGATATGGGCTATTGGATAAATTTACTATAATTTTAAACCATACGTTTCTAAAAACATTGGAATGATCAACATAAACCGAGATGTTTGCAGATTTAGCCAAACAAGCCAAAGGAAGAGGATTCCAGAAAGTGGTCTGAAACTGTTTCAGAGCTCCTTAGAGTTGCAAATCGTATTTATCCCGCAGAGAGTGTGATGATTCATTCTTCACGGGTCCCATAAAGCTCCAAATCCTTGTTCAGCTGGTTTCTGATTAAAATATCCGGCAGGCTGCAATCCCATTTCAACAAATGGAGCAAATGCATCACACTTCAAATCAAAATGAGTAATTCTCCCAAATTTAAAAAAAAAAGTGACTGGGACATTTTATGGCCAGCATGTGAGAATAAGGGATGACTACCAGGGGCGCCGCCGGGGCGATGGCTGCCTTGCCAGCAGTCTGTTCGTATTTTCTTTCTTTTTGTTATTTTTTAGTGCGTTAAAAGTTTGTTTCAATGTTCTTTGGTTTGTTTTATGTGGGGGGAGGGGGGAAGGGATCGGGGGAACTTTTTTTCCAGGTTCTTACCTTCCCGGAGATGTGATTAATTTTCGGATCACATTCTTCGGGCTTTGCAGCCTACCATCGATGGAGCTGGAAACCTCCTCGGACTGTTGTGAGCCATACCCCTGCGCGTGGACTTAATATTGGAGCTAATCCCTTGCATGGGTCCACCGCGGAATCACCGTTTAGGGCTCGCAGTCTCGGGTGAGGTCGAGCCGGGAGCTCCAACGTCGCAGAAGGTTCAACCAGCCCCGACGTGAGGTTTGATCTCCCGGCACAGGGGAGCTGACATTCCCCCCGATGTGGGAGCTTGATTGTCACGATGCGGAGGGCCCAAGCGACGCCGGCTACGGGAGTCAAGATCATCCCATCAACGGGGGCTCGAGGCTCACGAATGAGGAAGAACAAACGGAAGAGACAAACTTTATTTTGCCTTCCATCACAGTGAGGAATTTGTAGGAGTCACTGTGGTAGATGTTCATGCTAAAATGTTTTTTGAGTGATCTGTTGCTTTTAATTGTATGACTGACCTGGCCAATGAAATTCCTCATATGTTGCAAAACATACTTGTCAAATAAAGTGTGATTCTGATTCTGATTGGAGAAGTCTATGAAGTCATGAAGGCATAGATAAGGTGAATAGCCATTGTCCTTCCCCAGGATAGGAGAGTGTGTAAAACTAAAGGGCATAGGTTTAGGGTGATTGAGATGCATGGGAATCCTTGTCGGGGAGCAGCCTTGTCGAGGGAAGTGCCTTGAGAGAAAAGTGCGAGTCTTTGGCTGAAGAGTCTGCGGCGTGGAGGTTGAGGAGAGGAGACCACGCCAAAAGTTGTAGAGGATGGGACGCCGTGAAGATATGACGGGTAAGCTGATTCAGTGTGAGGCTTGCAGGATGTGGGCGGCCAGAGACAATGATGGTGCCTCTGGCTGTTACAACTGTGTCCAGGTTCAATTCCTGAAGGACTGTGTTGGGGCAACTTGATGACCTCAGGATCATTCAGGAAAACAAGAGTTTCCTGGACAGGACCTACAGTAAGATCGTTATACTGAAGATACCCGAAAAGAGACGGCGGGTGATGATGGGGAAGGGATGGAAGATTGGAGTACAGGAGACCTGGGGGGGAGTGTACCTCTTGAAACCAGGTTCACCTCCTTGGAAGCTGTCAAGACAGAAGACACTGCCATTATAAGCGGGGGACAGGTCTGCGAGTCAAAATGTGGCGCTGAGGCAAAACCGAAGAGAGATGCCAGGCAGAGATTCAAGATTCAAGAGAGTTTATTGTCATGTGTCCAAGATAGGACAATGAAATTCTTGCTTTGCTTCAGCACAACAGAATATTGTAGGCATAAATAAATACAGAACAGAACAAATCCGGTGTGGCCTTTAGTTGGCTCCAAATCCGGTGATTTATCGAACACAACATTGGCTAAGAATGACACATGATTGTGGCCAGCCCCAATAGCTTCTCCATACAAACTGCAGCCATTCAAGAGCAGTTTAAAGGCAAACAGATAAGGGCATTTGATTTGGTCTTGCAACATCTCATGAGAGAATACAAAACCGATCAAAGTGTCGCATGATGCTCACACAAATTATTTGATGGCTAAGGCATAAGTGAATGTCTGTTATACAAAAAATCATGCTTTCTGTTCTTAAAGATGTATGAGCTTATAATACTACACAGGATTAATTAGAGGTCAGAAAATAGACTACGGGGAAAAATATTTTTCGGTGAAGTTTCGGGTCGGACGACCCTTGAGTCTGAAGGAGGGTTCTGATCCGTAACTTCACCTATACCTTTTCTCCAGAGATGCTGCCTGGCCCTCTGACCAGCATTATGTGTCTATCTTCAGTATAAACTAGCATCTGCAGTTCCTTCCTACACAAAAATATTTGAAGTGTTGGGAGATCTATCAGAGGAGTGTCATCAGTATTTCTACTGCGGCCATCAACATTAATGGCCTCAAACACATTCACCTTTTGTCAGGATTTTCACAAGGACCACTTTGTTGGCTCACCTTTGACTTCTACAACCAGCTGATGAGCTGAGGTGAGATGCTGGTGAATGGAGTAGCTACCTGCTTTCATAGGGATCTTGCATTGTTTCCTCAGCTTTATGGTTGGGCATGGAACTATTCATTAAATAGAGCTAAGGTACACAAAAAAGCTGTAGAAACTCAGCAGGTGCAGCAGCATCTATGGAGCGAAGGAAATAGGCAACGTTTCGGGCCGAAACCCTTCTTCAATCTGAAGAAGTCCAGGTGGACATGCGTCATATCGTCATACGCATTGCGCTGCAACCGTGGTAGGAGGTGCAGAGCCCTCCAAGCGGTGAGTGGAAGAAAAAACTTGAAGGTAAGTACTTTTACATTCACTTTCAGGCTGCTTTTCCTCCGTGGAGACAGCGTGCAGAGAACACAGGCAAGTCTTATTATGGAGAAAAGTGAGAGAAATAAGGGAAAGCGCGCCACAGTAAGTACTCAAGAGGACAAAATGCCTGAGAGTAGCGGGCGCCCGACGAAAAAGTCGGCGGTAGAAAATCCAGCAACTTCTAAAACGGGAGAAAAAAGCCCCGTTGAAACACCCAAAAAGAAAACAAGGCCAAAAAGAAAACAAACAGGCCAGTGGACTCAGACGAGTCGGAACCAGAGGTCATGTCAGACCGAGTTGCACAATTGGAATTCCTCATGGGGAAAATGATATATTAAGGCAAACTCCAGAAGGAGTATAAAAAACGCGGGCCTACAGGAGAGCCAGCGTATGGAACACCCAAGAGAGATCCCGGGAAACGTTGGTCTATAAGTGAGCCAGCGCCCGAAATGCCTGATTATGATGAATATGTATGTTGGCCTAGCAGAGAATGTCTGAAAGACAATACAGACGTTGGTCTACAGGACAATATGGTTCTATGGAAGAGCCTCAAACACCCAAAAAAGGGTTGACTAAGCATAGGCCTATCAAAGAGCCAGCGCATGAAATACCTGAAGAGGAAATGCCAGGTGAACCCTATTATGAGGAGGAATATCCAGAAGATTCAAACAATGAATCATATGAGGACAAGAGCCCAATACAAAAATGCAAAGTACCAGGGCTGGCCCAAAAATTCTATAGTCCCAGACACAAGGGACAACATCTGCTAGAGGATATAGCAGAAAGTATAATTACCTGCTTTCCCATCACTTGGAAGAACCAACGATGGATGAGATTGTGAACAAATACGAAATCCCGCAGAATTGCGCTCTGCTAGGAGTCCCAGCACTAAACAGTGAAATATGGGGTTATATGGGCACCGCAGTATGCGCACAAGAAATGAGGTTACAGCGGGTACTAAGGTTACTGAGGTCAAGCATTACGGCGTTTGCCAGAGACCTGGAAGAAGGAAATGTGACAACGTCACAACAGGATGTTATGGGGATGATGTGTAATGCACACTTTGAAATAAACTGTATTCGTAAAACTGCTATGTAAAACCTAACATACATCCTAAGTTTGCAGGGCTCTGTAAACCATCTAATATACAATTGCCAAACTTACTCTTTGGAGAAGATCTTGCCAAAAAGCTGAAAGTTTTAAACGAAGAAGCAAAAACGATGGGTATGATGAAACCACCGATGTTTGGCAGAACAGTTCAAAGGCAATTTCCATACTGAAGGGTGGCTGGAGCTGGTGAAGGAACAAGTCGCTCGTACCCGTATACGCGCTATTTGCGCACGACCCCAGGACATGGAGGACATGGTATTCCCACAAGGGGCAAGGTACAAAAGGTGACACCAGTAAACCCTGAGGTAGGTGGTTCTGGTTCTGATAGAAACATATTTCAGATGTTTCATATTCACAAATTGGGGGAAGGTTACAATTCTTCCTAAAAGAATGGCGTAAAATAACATCTGACGCTTATATACTGTGCAGTATAATGGGGTTTAGAATTGAATTCTACCAACATGATAATCCCCCTACTCAACATATCCCAAAACGAGTATATTCTTTCTCTAGAGAAGAGAATAGAATCATTCAAGTAGAACTTGACAATTTGAGTAAAAAAGGGGTGATTGAGAAAACAGTGTATCAAAACCACCAATTTATATCTAGTATTTTTTCTAGACCAAACAAGGATGGTGGCTGTAGAATCATTTTAGATTTAACAAGTCTCAACCCTTTTGTACTATATAAACATTTCAAAATGGAGACATTTACTAATGCTTTGCATCTAATTTCAACAGGATGCTATATGGCAAGCATAGATCTCCAAGATGCATATTACTCTGTGGCTGTGCATGTTAACGATCGTAGATATTTGAAATTTATCTGGATGAAGCAATTGTGGCAATTCAAAGCATTGCCTAATGGTTTCACCTCAGCTCCTAGATTGTTTACAAAACTGCTAAAACCAACTTTAGCATTATTAAGAGCCCAGGGCCATTTGATAATGGCTTATTTGGATGATATTTTAATTGTGGGAGACACTGAAGCCACAACAACAGCATCAGTTTTAGAAGTCAAACTAACATTTCAAAATCTGGGCTTTCTTATCCATCCAGATCAATCTAGACTATCACCTAATAAAATAATTGATTACTTGGGGTTCACTATTAATTCAGAACACATGACAGTGACCTTACCCAATGACAAAACGCTGCAACTAAGTGAAGGTTGTAACAAATTAATTTTAGATCAACAACCATCAATCAGGCAAGTGGTAAGCCTACTTGGCAAACTAATTGCTTCTTACTAATTGCTTCCTTTCCAGCTATTCAGTTTGGTCCATTGCATTACCAACAACTGCAGCGAGCAAAGGTCCCAGCATTGAAAAGACATTCCGGGCATTTTGATAGATCCATGCAACTACCCAAAACAGCAATTGATGATATACAATGGTGGATTAAGAATGTTCATTATTCTTACAGGAAAATTCTGGTTGAATCACCAGCTATCATTCTACAAACTGATGCAAGTGCACTAGGTTGGGGAACTGCTGATACCATCTCGAGCTGTGGAGGTAGATGGAATGCTGAGGAAGAACCTTTGCTCGAGGCACATGGCATTAACTATCTTGAATTATTAAGTACATTTCATGGGCTTAAAGCCCTTTGCGCTAAGGTGCAAAATTTGCATGTGCAGGTTCAGCTTGACAACACTACGGCAGTAGCATATGCCAATCATATGAGTGGAATCAAGTCAGACGCATGTGACAGATTGGCAAACAAGATCTGGCACTGGTGCATTACAAGAGTCATTTGGCTTTCTGCAATTTACCTCCCAGGTAAATTCAATATAATTGCAGACAATAGGTCACGGAAATTTAATGACAATACAGAATGGATGTTAAATCATGACATTTTCCATAACATTGTTCAAAAATTTGGGAAACCAGAAATTGACTTGTTTGCATCCAGATTGAACCATCGACTCTTACCTCAGCATATGTTTCAATGGCAACCACATCGGCCAGGTGCACGGCACAGGGGTAGATGCATTCTTGTTGCGGCCTCAAAATTGGGGTGGAGAGAATGTTTTTATATAAAAACGCGGGACAGGCTGCAGAGGCCGCTGCTGGCCAGAGCCGCGCCGCCTACGGGATGAATTCAATATAATTGCAGACACTAGGTCACGGAAATTTAATGACAATACAGAATGGATGTTAAATCATGACATTTTCCATAACATTGACTTGTCTGCATCCAGATTGAACCATCAGTTATCTCAATATGTTTCATGGCAACCAGATCCAGGTGCAACAGGGGTAGATGCATTCTCGTTAAATTGGGGTGGAATGTTTTTATATGCATTTCCTCCTTTTTGTCTTATCAGTAGGTCTACAAAAGATCAAACAAGATAAGGCTTCAGGATTACTGGTTGTCCCAGATTGGCCCACACAACCATGGTATCCACTAGTTAAAAATGGTGACAGAACCCTTAATGCATATCTCAAGACAAGAAAACCTACTCGTGTACCCTGTAACTGGTGATTTTCATCCTTTACATGATCATTTTGATTTGTTGATTTTCAGATTCTTTTCAGCATATCCTACAGATCAAAGACTTTGTGTAGTGACATCTTTGAAACACTACATTGAGACCACTAAGCACCTTAGAGGTGTAGAATCCGCATTATTTATCAGCATTAAAAAAAAACACACAAAAAAGTGTCAACACAAACAATTTCCAGATGGCTGAAGCAGGTGTTATTGGATGCAGGAATTGATACTGACAAATTTAAATCTCATTCCACCAGGGTGGCGGCAACATCGGCAATCAAGGATTTGGACGTTCCTATAGACCATATCCTCGCGGCCGCAGGATGGGCAAATGAAAAGATGTTTTACAAGTATTACCACAAAGAGATTGCAGACCCTGGTGTATTTGGTGGTCCTGTTTTGGATTCAGTATTAAATGTTCCCAGTAATTAAAAGGGGACATAAAATGTTTATCATAAAATAAACCATTGACTGATTACATAAATATTGTGGTTGCATGTTATTGACTGTTTTCACTCATAGAATCAATCACTGCAGTGATTCGCCGGAAATTGAATCTACGGCCTGAAATCACAGAATCTTTAAAACCTTCACGTAGTCACTCACGTGACTCCGAAGTAAAATAGTAAGATTAAACGAGAACTTACCATTTTGAAGTTTGATCTTTATTTTATGAGGGGTTATGTTGAGGGACTACGTGTCCTCCGCTCCCACCCTAATAAAGATCAAAGGTAAGTTAAGTTGGTATCACGTAGCTTACTATTTTCCTTCGGTATGTATCATCTGTGATTTCACACCACTGCTTTGAAAATTGACGCATGTGCGCCTGGACGAGTCTTCTTCACATAGTCCCTCAACGTAACTCCTCATAAAATAAAGATCAAACTTCAAACTGGTACGTTCTCATTTAATCTTAGCTATTACTATTAGCCTTCTTTTCATTATTTGCTGCACACTTCTCGTTTACATAATGTGGCTTTGCTTCAAATAAAGTTATTATTTTTAACTTTTTAATTACATAAATCTTTTTTAACTGGTTTTAGAAACATTTAATATCAATGTAAAGGTCTTTGACAGCAACAAGCAGTCAAAAAACCAACACAGCCACTGAAGATGAGGCCTCAGGATCCAATACCAGAAGCGTAGTCACTGCTTTTTGCCCAATTCGCCCTGTGCCATGGTTGGACCTCTGGGACCAGAAACATATGAAGAGTGGAGTCCAGATCGAGAGCTGGGTCCAGCAAGGTGCCACCCATCTAAAGAAGGGTCTCGACCTGAAACGTCACCTATTACTTTTCTCCAGACATGCTGCCTGATCCGTTGAGTATTCCAGCATTTTATGTCTATCTTCGATGTAAACCAGCATCTGCGATTCCTTTCTACACATTTTGGCCACTCATTGACTTGGATGAATACTGGGCATAACTAGACTAGGTCGCAAAAATGGAAAATGCATATTCAATAGAGAGAACAGAAAAAAAGAGACAGAAGAATATAAAAAACTGAAAAAAAACTACACTATGGATGGAGATAAGTCATGCAAGCGACAAAGAAGGTGGCAGATTAAATAAAATGAGAGAAGAAGATAAGATTATTTGATTTGCTGGGAGCAATGGAAAGAGAGATATATTTTAAATCAGTAGGAAACTAGTGAATGTTTGCACGTATAAGGCTGAAGGTATATGGTCTCTGAAAAAGTGACATTAACAAGTTGTACAACAAGTAGTCAGAAAGAAAAATATGTTAATTGCCTTTATTGAAAATCCAGAATATTACATTGAAATAAAGAATTGGCCACGAGACACAAATGAATACTTAGATACCTCCATGTTTATCCCCTACAATCCTATCTCAGAATTACTAAGACTATGTCTGCATGCAAAGGCTTCATGACAAGGCAGTAGATGATTGAGGCTCGATCACATTCATGTCACTTGCATTAATAGTTTAACAATAGCAACATGTGGGTGACACAGTGGCACAGGAGTAGAGTTGCTGCCCTACAGCGCCAGACACTGAATTTGATCCAGACTATGGATGTTGCCTGTATGGAGTTTTTATGTTCTCCCTGTGATGACGTGGGTTTTCTCCAGGTGCCCCGGTTTCCCCCCCACATTCCAAAAGGACGTTCAGGTTTGGCATGTGGAAGGAAATCAGGTTTATACGTTATTTGACTTCTGTAAATTGCTCCTAGTTTCTAGGTTAGAACTAGTATGGGTGATCGCTGACCGCCGTAGACCTGATGGGCTGAAGGATTTGTTTTCACACTGTATCTCTAAACTAAACATGCAGCTCCTCTGGCTAGTTCAACCTTTGCGTTCACAACAAACTCAGGTGACTTCACCTCAGAAGATGTTTATTTTGAGTGGACAATTCCGTATCAACAACATATCCATCATATTCTGTTGAAAATATTTGAAGTGATCATATAAAATATTGGACCTCCTGTAACACCAGAACCATTTTGAATGCAAGGCAAATGCCATGCACCCAGAATGTGTTCAGTGGTCTCAGAGTTTATAACATTAGTTTCACTTGTAGCCACACAAAACAAACGATCACTTTCCTCAGTCACTTGGATGCACAGCTTTCCTCGAAATTTTACATCCAATGTGAAGGAAAGTGTCCAATTAATTTCAGTTTCAGAGATAAAGAGATAGTAAGGAAACAGGCCCTTCAGCCCAACGAGTCCACGCCAACCAGCCATCCCCGCTCACCAACACTATCCTACATACACTTGGGACAATTTACAATTTTACCAAGCCAATTAGTGTACAAACCTGTACGTCCTTGGCATGTGGGAGGAAACCAGAGCAGCCGGAGAAAGCCCACGCAGTTCATGGGGAGAATGTACAAACTCCATACAGACAGCACCCATAGTCAGGATCGAACGCAGGTCTCTGGCGCTATAAGACAGCAATTTTGGGCACTACATCTGAGAAAGGATGTGCTGGCTCTGGAGAGGGTCCAGAGGAGATTTACAAGAATGGTCCCAGGAATGAGTAGGTTAACATATGATGAGCGCTTGACGGCAAGGGGCCTATACTCGCTGGAGTTTAGAAGCATGCGGAGGGACTGCATTGAAACGTACAGGATAGTGAAATGCTTGGATAGAGTAGATGTGGAGAGGATGTTTCTACCAGAGGGAGAGTCTAGGACCAGAGGTCATAGCCTCAGAATTAAAGGATTTTTTTTTAGGGAAGGGGATGAGGAGGAATTTCTTTAGTCAGAGGGTGGTGAATCTGTGGAATTCTTTGCCATAGAAGGCTGTGGAGGCAAAGTCTGTGGGTATATTTAACGCAGAGATCATTCTTGATTAATACGGGTGTCAGAGGTTATGGGGAGAAGGCAGGAGAATGGGGTTAGGAGGTAGAGATAGATCGGCAATGTTTGAATGATGGAGTAGACTTGATGGGCCAAATGGCCTAATTCTGCGCCTATCACATGATCTTATGAACTCTCCTGCTGCGCCACAGTGCCACACAATTATAACATAAAATCAGTAAGGATGAAAAAAAACAAAGGTCAATGAACAATCCATTTCAATATAAATACTGGCAGAAGGAAGGATAACTATTGCCAACAACTGCTGCTCAGTCTTTAATGCCTTGGGAAGCGAACTGATTGTGTAACTCATTCCAGTCAAGCAGTAATATTCAAGCTTTTATTATACTGATTTTCTCACTGTTCATATTAAGTATTAACGTAATACTTTGCTTTCTCCCTTATACCTTCCAACGGTGAATAAGTGCAGCACTTTCTCACATTAGTTAATGATTGCAAGTAATTGGATGCTGGTTATGCTGGATTCCATTCTCTAATGTAGAATCGTAATTGCTGTAAAAAGTGCGCAAAACGTGAGATCAGCTTTTCATTTTTATTAAAAAGATTTCCTAATCTTTTCTATGCATTTTCTCACTCATATTTCATGGGCATTCATATTTGGAGCAACAACGAGCAAATAGAACCTCTTGATGGTCTGAAGAATGGTCCCGAACCGAAACGTCACATTCATTTTCTCCAGAGATATTACTTGACCCATTGAGTTACTCCAGCATTTTGTGTCTATCTTTAGAACCCCTTGCATTGATTACACTTTAGAATATATCAGAACCCATTATACTGCCATTGAATTCACACACAGAGATGGTATAAGAACTTTGCTCACGCTACAACCCTACCATTGATGGTCTGGTCAATAGCAAGTGATATAAAATACCTTTTGGCGGGGAGAATTGTACACAGTGCAATCATGCACTCGTCGGATTTACTATTATCTAGATGGGTATAATGAGTAAAGCTTTTAAATTATAACATTTCAACATTACTAATGTTTCCATTTCCACGAATTTCCGATACTATTATGCACTAAGTAGAATCTACAAGTAATGAAATTAAAAGTTTTATTAGCTTTCTTTATCAACAAGGTCAAACCACGTAATATCACGCAAAATTAAAGGCAGTTTTATATTTAGCTCAGCAGAACTGCATACTCAGATCCAGAAAAATATAAATACATTCACATAGAATTGACATAAAGATGGTAATCATTTTGCAGTAACAAAACTTAACAGCACAAACTAATCTTACAGCAGTAAGGGTAACTCCAAAGAATAGATTTCAGGCAAGTTATCCAAGTAAACAATAAAACAAGACAGTTGCAATGCTTTCATCAGTACTTACTGTGATATTTGTAGCTGTATCTAATGTCCGTATCTGAGATGCCGTAAACAGTTCACACAAAATGCCTCAACTCTCTTGCTATCTCTGAGAAATTTTCATCGATCAGAATGCATATAGAACTCATTGACACATTTGCTGCTCAGAGCTGCAGTTGCAATTGTGTGGGTTTGTGTGTGTGAGTGAGATGGAAAAGCTGCAGAGAAATTACCCCTAATGCTGTTTCCATTGCATTCATCCCTGATGTTTACACAAGCTGGGAATGTGACCAACTTCCCTTCCAAATGTAGGAGTTTCAGAGTCTTGCCAAAAAAATCATACTCCAGTTGGACAGACACGTAGAACATGACAATTGTACAAGTATATTGTGGGAGAGGGAGAGAGAGAGAGAGAGGGAGAGAGGGAGAGAGGGGGAGGAGAGAGAGAGAGAAAGAGAGAACAATAACAGTATCTCGTTAAACAATGCCCTGACGGGAAAGCAAGCTGCTGTGGGTTTATATTACAAATTACACGAAACATTATCTCATACGTAACAGTGTCAGCAATAGGACGCTGGAATAATGCTCTTATTATTTCATTTTCCAGAGCTGTTATATGCAGCTTTACAGTGGCTACAATAGTCGACAGTTAAAGTGATCTCTTCACCAGTGCTTTACAGTTACAAAACCTCAGATAGATGGAATGAGTATTGAAGTTGGAGAATGCCGAGCACTCATGTCTTACAGCAGACTCAGCCTCAATCACTCAAACTAAAAGCCACACAAAGCAATTAAGCTTTTAAGTGACATTTACGCCATTTTTAAATATCTGAGTAATAAATAAATTATTTCAATTAAAGTCAAATCACAGTGAAGCTGAACTCATCCAGGCAGCAATAGAGTCATTTAAATTTGCCGCCTCATCTCTAAAATCTGCAATGTAAAATCAGCTGTAGTTCTTGTTCCCGATTGTTGTCCAGTGTAAGAAGATGAACTTACTTGGATATTGTTTGAACAGAGTTTGGGTTTGGCTATCATTCCCTCATCTTCTCATTCTCTTCTCTTGTCAGAATTCATTCCCTGTAACCAGCTATGAAGACTGACCAGTGGGAGGTTCCACACATAGTCATAGAGCCATACAGCATGGAAACAGCCCTTTAGCCCAACTTGCCCATGTTGATTAAGATGCCCCATCTACACTAGTCCCACCTGCTCGCGTTTGGCCCCGATCCCTCTAATCCTATCCATTTACCTTTTAAAATGTCTTTTAAATGTTGTTATAGTACCTGCCTCAGTGACGATGCTGGTAGAGCTGCTGCCTTGGAACACCAGAGACCCAGGTTTGATCTTGACCTCAGGTGCTGCCTGTGTGGAGTTTGCACATTCTCCCCGTGACCAAGTGGGTTTCCTCCAGTTACTCAGGTTTCCTCCCAACTAGCAAAGATGTGCAAGTTTCTTGGTTGATTGGCCGCCATAAATTCCCCCTAGTATGTAGGGAGTGCATGAGAGGGGTACAACATCGAACTAGCATGAATGGGTGATTGATGGTTAGCGTGGACTAAGTGGGCCTAAGGGCCTGTTTCCATGCTGTATCTCTGAACTAAACTAAAACTAGACTAAACTAAATCATACTTCCACAGGAATACTTCTTTTTGTGAGTGGTATGGAAAAATCAGAAATAAATTTGAACTTACTTAGGTTTAGATTTATTATTGTCATGTGTACTGAGATGCGATGAAAAGCTTTGTTTGGTTCTTCATTTCCCTACCCTGGGTGACAAACTTTGTGCATTCACCCTATCAATTCTCCATTATGATTTTATACACCTCTGGAAGATCACCCCTCAGCTTCCTGTGTTCCAAGGCATAAAGTCCCAGCCTGCCCAATCTCTCCCTATAGCGAAGGCTCTTTAGTCCTGGCAATATTCTCATAACCGTCTATAACCATATAACCATATAACAATTACAGCACGGAAACAGGTCATCTCGGCCCTACAAGTCCGTGCCGAACAACTTTTTTCCCTTAGTCCCACCTGCCTGCACTCATACCATAACCCTCCATTCCCTTCTCGTCTAGATTTCTACAGAGTTATTATATGATGATGCTTGGAAAATATGACCAAAGATCTGTTTCCGATTTCCTTCCACATCCTAACGATAAGCAGGTAAGTTAATCTGCTGCTTTAAATTGTCCTTTAGTGTAGGTATGTAACCAAAAGAACCAATGGAGAGTTGATGGGCACAAAGAGAGAATAAGTTGTAGGAAAAAGGGGTGCATATTACTGCTGGGGTTACCAAGCTGACACTAGAATGAACTTTCAGCCTGAAAAATGGTCCCGACCCGAAATGTCACCCATCCTTTTTCTCCAGAGATGCTGCCTGACCCGCTGAGTTACTCCACACCTTGTGTCTATCTTCAGTGTAAATCAGCATCTGCATTTCCTTTCTACCCACTAGAATGGAACCATTGTACTGAGTGGTCTTCTTCCGTGATGTAATACAAAACTAAACATTATGCTAAGTACACTATCAATATCAATCTACAGAATAATTGAGATGGTTTAGGAAAATCAGGGAATTTTCTTCAGGATACAAGGAGTGCAAGCATTAAAGCTGCATCATTATCTCTTCCAATTGATTCGGTAAATGTAGTGGTCAGAGCTGAGCTATGCTGAGTGGGAAAGATCCAATGTTAATTTAATTGTTTACATGTGCAGCTCAGCTGAGCAAAGTTAAACAACAGCCCATATTTATATCCTGAATGTTTTTCAGCAAGGTTTGGTTGTTGTTCCCGTGTAAGTCAGGAGAAGGATCCCAACCTAAAATGTCACCCATCCATGTTCTCCAGATATGTTGCCTGATTTACTGCAGCACTTTGTGTCCTTTTTCTTGTAAACTAGCATCTGCAGTTCCTCGTTTCTTCGTGTGTGGATCTTACTTCAAATTAAAGTTAGCATTTTTATTCAGACTGTTTTAAAGACCCTCTTCTTAGTCTGCTGTTTCTCAGCATATTTTGCACATAATACCTGGTATTATTTTCAAATGATAAATGGAGCTAAAGTGCCAGAAAATGTTATTGAAAAGGAGTTGCAAAGCCACAGAAATATGTAACAGGATCTACTGATCAAATCAATTCCTTAGCCGGCGATCCAGAGTATTCTCTCGGTAATAGCAGCTTGTATTTCAGATCAGTAAGCTGAATTAAAAAGATTGGCTCCATATTCAAAGAACAAAGAGAAACGTCAAAGCCTCACATATCTTGATTTGGTATTGTGAATAAATAAGTATATTTCCTTTTGAACTCGTTTTATAACATTTTATATTGATCTAAAATGGAGAACCAATGTTCTCAGATTCTCCTGACAAAATGCTGTAATTTAAGTGGGAACAGTGTGATGATTCTAGAAAACCTGAACATTGGGATTTTCATGACTTCCTAACAAAAAGGCAGCAGCTGATTAGGATAACATCTCAGGAAGTTCCCCTTGGTGAAATAAAGGCAAGTCTGGCAATCTTCAATGGAGGTTTAGAGCCTTGCATGTAAAATTCATGTAAACTGGTATTCTGTAATGAGCAGACAAGTTGCTATGCCAGTTTATTTTCACATTATGAGACTAAAAATTGTCACCACTGTTTCAGAGTTAAAATAATATTTTGTGATTAAATTCATGTATTCATGGATCATGTTGTTCCTCTCCTGAAATCTCAACCCTTGGGTCTCTCTAAGGAAGACACAAACAATCTTCCAGATCTACTAGAGGACAGAGTATCTAGGGAGACAGAGGAAATTAGTATTAGACGAGAAATAGTTTTGGGTAGACTGATGGGACTGAAGGATGATAAATCCCCAGGGCCTGATGGTCTGCATCCCAGGGTACTCAAGGAGGTGGCCCTTGAAATAGTGGATGCATTGGTGGTCATTTTCCAATGTTCTATAGATTCCTGATCTGTTCCTGTGGATTGGAGGATAACATTATCCCACTTTTCAAGAAAACAGCGAGAGAGAAAATGGGGAATTAGAGACCAGTTAGCCTGACAGCGGTGGTGGGAAAGATGCTGGAGTCAATTATTAAAGAAGTAATAACGGCGAATTTGGAATAACAGGATTGGTCCAAGTCAGCATGGATTTATGAAGGATAAATCCTGCTTGACTAATCTTTTGAGAATTTTTGAGAGTATGACAAGTAAAATGGATGAAGGAGAGCCAGTGAATGTAGTGCATCTGGACTTTCAGAAAGCCTCATAAGGTCCCACACAGAAGATTAGTGGGCAAAATTAGAGCACATGCTATTGGGGTAGGGTATTGACATGGATAGAGAATTGTTTGGCAGACAGGAAACAAGGAGTAGGAATACACGGCCGCAGCTATTTACAATATATATTGATAATTTAGATGATGGAAGTAAAAGTAACACTAGGAAATTTGCAGATGACACAATGCTGGGTGGCAGTGTGACTGCAAGAGGATGCTAGGAGGTTGCAGGGTGGCTTGGACAGGTTGAGTGAGTGAGCAGATGCATGGCAGATGCAGTATAATGTAGATAAATGTGAGGTCATCCACTTTGGCGGCAAGAACAAGGAGGCAGATTATTATCTCAATGGTGTCAGATTGAGAAAAGGGAAGTGTAACAAGACCTTGGTGTCCGTTACAGTCACTGAACGTAAACATGCAGGTATAGCAGGCAGTGAAGAAAGCTAATGGCATGTTGGCCTTCATAACAAGAGGATTTGATTATACGAGTAAAGAAGTCCTTCTGCAGTTGTACAGGGCCCTGGTGAGACCACATCTGGAGTATTTTGTGCAGGTTTGGTCTACTCATTTGAGGAAGGACATTTGAAGGAAAAATGTTCCCAATGTTGGGGTAGTCCAGAACCAGGGGCCACAGTCTAAAAATAAAGGGGAGGCCATTTAAAACTGAGATGAGAAAAAACTTTTTCACCCAGAGCGGTGTGAATTTGTGGAATTCTCTGCCACAGAAGGCAGTAGAGGCCAATTCACTGGATGAATTTAAAAGAGAGTTAGATAGAGCTTTAGGGGCTATTGGAATCAAGCGGTATAGGGAGAAGGCAGGCATGGGTTATTGATTGTGGATGATCAGCCATGATCACAATGAATGGCGGTGCTGGCTCGAAGGGCCAAATGGCCTCCTCTTGTACCTATTTTCTGTGTTTCTATGTTAACCGGCAACGTCACCCATTCCTTCTTTCCAGAGATGCAGCCTGTCCCGCTGAGTTACTCCAGCATTTTGTATCTATCTACCACTGACTATGTAGGTTTCTGCCAGGTGATGAAATGAAGAATGTCCGAAAATATGGCGAGAGAGCTACTTTATTTCCAGAAGCCGTTACCTGAAGGTATAAGGCAACTGTATATCGTTGGCAGCTTCTGTCATTTGCCTCTGCACTTGTATCTAGACGTGAAGTGTGCAGGGTTTAATAATGGCTTTCACTCAAGGTCATTGTTGCTTTTGGTGACTATCCTCAAATGGAATTATGTAAGAGATAAAGATGCACTTTCATCCATCTGCCATGAATGCTCCAATCCTTCTCCTGAGAACTGTGGAGTGCTTGAAAGAAAACCGGAAAGTTAATATCAACGAGATTCCTAGCAACAGTAGCTGGAGTGCCACTGGTAAGGGGCACAGCACATCTCCAGGAAGCTATCAGGAAGCCTCCAACAACTTTCAATAATTTTATTTGTTCAACAGGAAAGTGGATAACCCAGAAACAATCAGTGGCAGGGAATCATGCAATAACAAAAATGTTGCACAAACAATAAGGAAGGTAGACAAAATTGTTGGAGAAACTCAGCGGGTGCAGCAGCATCTATGGAGCGAAGGAAATAGGCAATGTTTCGGGCAAAAAAAACCCTTCTTCAGACCATAGATCCTTCGCTCAATAGATGTTCCTGCACCCGCAGAGTTACTCCAGCATCTACCTTCGATTTTCCAGCATTGCTATTCTCTAACAATAAGGGTGCAGCTTTCAGGGCAGGCTTGTCATACAGCGGCTATTTCACACAGACATTCATACAGCAGTGCTGTTCTGTTTCCAAACCTCAATCACATTACAGGTCATATATTTCATTTAAATAATTTAATTCAATAATATTAAATTGCTGATCTTTGACACTGCTTGTTTGTGCATGCTTACAGAGCTGAAAGGGAACTCCAATGGCTTTATCTTTTTTATTAGTTATTTGCTTTTTATCTGAGATTCAGCGATAGCGAACATGGCCAGAATATATTGTCCGTTTCGGATTGACAATGGCGATCCATGTTCTTGATCTGATACTGTCTGCTGCACGTATCATGCGCAGGCTCACTCTCAAAATCAAATAATCCAATGATCAAAATGTTTGGACACTTGAGGCATTCAATACTAAGTAGTGGCCCTACAGAATACCTAATCATAACTAGTTCTTAATTTATAGCATCCTTCTTCTATGTGGAAACAAGTTTCGAATTAAAATATAATGGTTTGATTTATTATAATGATATAAACTCATAAATGAGGTATAAATAAATCATGAGCCAGAAAGTTTGGTATGGACAGGATAGCTTTAGAGAAATTATGCAAATGCAGGCAGGTGGAACGAGTGGAGATGGGGCACATTGGTCAGCGCGGGCAAGTTACGAAGGGCCTGTTTCTATGCTATTTGACTCCATGGCTCTAAAGATGAATGGAAAAGATAATAGGATTAAAAAGCCTAGGGGATTTACGGTAAGAATAAGAAAAAAGAAAGCAAATGAGTAAGTTTCTTAAAAATTAGAGGGACGTAGGAGAAATTTAATAAATAAGTTAGAAAAAGGTCCTCAGGAATATCCTTGGCAAGTAAAATTAAAGCAAATCTCAAGATATTTTATACATCGGGTATAGTACATCGGAATACAGGGAAAAAAATGTAGTCCCTTTGGGACCAAAAAGTAATTTATGAGTGCAGTTACATGATATGGGCAAACTTTTAAATGGATATGACTTCGTTTGTTTCAGTTTTAGAAATCCAGTGTGTAAACTGGCCCTTCGACACACCAAGTCCATGCTGACCAGCGATCGCCCTAGTTCTATCCTACACACTAGGGACAATTTACAGAATCCGTTTATCGTACAACCCTGCACATCTTTGGAAAGTGGTAAGAAATCAGAACACCTGGAGGAAATGGACGTGGTCACAAAGCCAACATACAGACTCTGTACAGACAGCACCTGCATTCAGGATTGAAATCGGGTCTCTAACGCTATAATGCAGTAGCTCTACTGCTGAGCCACTGCCACCCATCTCATCCGTATTAATCTAGAAGAATGTGGAAATTATGTTTATGGTCAGGAGCATATTAATATTAGAAATAAAGGTGTTAGATGACATGAAGTATATAATATTGATAAACTCTTCAAGACTGGGTGAGATTTATCCCAAGACACTATCCCAGGAGATAACTGGAGCCCTGACAGAGATTTGCTTCTTTGTTAGCCATAGGTGAGGTCCCAGAGGACTTCAGCAGAGCCATTGTTATTCCTTTATTTAAGGAGAGCAGGTAATTACACCAGGTAATTACATGTCAGCAATACTTATATTAGCAGTGAGAAATTATTGGAGAAAATTCAAAGAGATGGGATTAACGTACATTTGAAAAGGCAGGGAAAATTCAGGGAAAGCTAGCATGGCTTTGTGTGAGGGATGTACTCACATGTGAATTAAGTAAACACGGATAATCACAACATTTAGTATTCTGACCATGTGTTGGGGCTCCATGAGGGGGTTTGAGGGAAAGCATCTGGACAACAGTGACTTCAACATTAGAAATGTGGTAGAAGTCTGCAATACAAAGAAGATTTTAAAATGTACCATTTTGTTAAAATGAAGGATGCCTGTAAATACAGTGCATTCCATTCAGATCACTTTCTCCACATTTTGTTACGTTACAGCCATATTATAAAATTGATTAAATTATTTTCTTTTTCTATCATTAAACTGCACAATACCCCATAATAAAAAAACAAAAAAGGTGTTTAGAAATTCTTGCAAAGTAATTGAAAAGAAATAACTGAAATATCACATTTACATTAGTATTCAGATTCTTTACTTAGTACTTTGTTGAGGCACCTTTGGCAGTGATTACAGCCTCAAGTCTTCTTGAGTTTGATGCTACAAGCTTGGTACACTTGTATTTGGGTAATTTCTGCCATTCTTCTCTGCAGATCCCCTCAAGCTCTGTCAGGTTGGATGGGGAGCATCGATACACAGCTATTTTCAGGTCCCTCCAGTGATGTTTGATCGGGTTCAAGTCCGGGCTCTGGCTGGGCCACTCAAGGACATTCACAGACTTGTCACTAAGCCACTCCTGCATTGTCTTGGCTGTGTGCTTAGGGCAGTTGGCCTGTTGAAAAGTGAACCTCCGCCCCAGTCTGAGGTCCAGAATGCTCTGGAGCAGGTTTTCATCAAGGAACTCTCTGTACTTTTCTCCATTCATTTTACCCTCGATCCCGAATAGTCTTCCAGTTCCTGCCGCTGAAAAACATCCCTATAGCATGATGCTGCCACCACCATGCATCACTGTAGGTATGGTATTGGCCAGGTGATGAGCGGTACCTGGTTTCCTCCAGACGTGACGCTTGGCATTCAGGCCAAAGAGTTCAATCTTGGATTCATCACACCAGAGAATCTTATTTCCCTTGGTCTGAGAGTCCTGTAGGTGCCTTTTGGCAAACTCCAACCGGGCTATCATGTGCCTTTTACTGAGGAGTGTCTTCCGTCTGGCCACTCTACCATAAAGGCCTGATTGGTGGATTGCTGTAGATATGGTTGTCCTTCTGGAAGGTTCTCCCATCTCCACAGAGGAACTCTGCAGCTTTGTCAGAGTGACCATCGGGTTCTTGGTTACCTCCCTGGCCAAGGCCCTTCTCCCCCAATGTTGTGGCGGAGGTTGGAGAAAATTGGGAGAAAGGAGAGGCAGGGCAAAGTATAGCAGGTGACAGGTAGACATAGGCTAGAGGTGTTTTGATAAACAGATGGTTTGTACAAAGGCCAGAGATTAAAACCATAGGTGAGTGCAGGAGAGCTGCAGGTATCACAGAGGGTGAACACGGAGAAAGGTTCTCACAGTACAGAAGGTTTTGGATAATGTAGACTTGTGTTGGAAGGATGCTGGTTTAAATTGAAGATAGACACAAAATGCTGGAGTAACTTAGCGGGGCAGGCAGCATTTCTGGAGAGAAGGAATGGGTGACGTTTCAGGTCGAGACCCTTCTTCATCCGGCCAAGGATTTCCAGAAACTCGTGTCTTGCCAGTTGTTTGCTCATGTTTGTAACGGTTTGCATGTGCTTCAGGCAGTTCTTGCAAACCCAAAGGATTTCCAGTCTGACAACTCAGACCTTGTTTGGTTGATGTGATTAATGAGAAATCAATAGGCTTGTGGGTCACGTCGCGGCCCTATCTTCACCAATTTTTCCACCACCACGCACATTAAGCACAAGAAGCGCAAGACAGACAACATTGTATGCAGATGACGAGAAGTGTGTTCAGCTCTGGTTGAACAACTTCTAATCTTGTGTGTGGACTCGATAAGAAGAAGAATAGACTTGCAAAGCATGATTATTGGTGGGGTTTAGGGGATTTTGAGCACGTCTTTTCAAAAATGATCGTCCAAAATTATTTATATACAGTATTTATTCAAGGCACTTCACTGTTGACAGGACAAGTGCAATAGACATCAACTTGTCAAGCTATCAATCTCTCCGACAAAGTGCGAGATGAAAAGCTTCTCCACATAAGTTATTTTATAATAACCTTTCCAGCATTATTTTGAAAACACAGAGATTATAAATTATTTTAAAGCAACTTAGAGACTTGTCCACAATCATGCACCCTTGGGGATCAATGTTTCATCACACCATTCTTTAAAACCTTGAATAATAATTTTAATTTCAACGTTGTGGCCACAGTCTCAAGATATGCATAGAAAATGTCTATTCTGTCTGCTCTGTGGACAATGGATGGTGCTTGATTGCTTCAGTAGATCTTGACTTTGAGGTTTAGGCTATGGAATGGCGTCTCCATTGTGCCGACTCTATGTTCAAAATGGATACGGATTGATCTATCAATATCAACGCAGGGGTCCAATAAAATGAAGCTAATATTTCTTATTTTGTGATGATTTACATCTTATTGAGTTGAATGGTTATGGAAGGAGTGACACGATGACTCTAATAATCTCACTGTTGTTACCTTATAAGTTTAACCCTACATATCCATTGTCACCTCGGTGGTAAATCAGCCAACAAATAGTGATGTACATTTTCTGGTGACTAACCAGGTCATGGCTGGAAGATTGTTATTTTAGGGCCTTCTTTGTTACCCATCATCAGTTGCCTCCACAGATTCCAACTAAGGTCAGTGTAAATTCTCCTTCCTCTTGTTACCAGGCTGGAAACTATCTATGCCCGGTTTTCAGGCCACATAACTTTACGTAGGCAGGGATCCAACCCAAAGGGAATCATCTCATCTGCCTGACTTCAACTCGTCTTATTTTAATTCAACATATTACAGGCTTAAAACATAGTTACATTTCATGTGGAAAAATACACTGTGATTCAGCATGTCCATTTGGTATGTAGCTAATTTCTCTGCCAGTGAAGCCACCCCAACTTTGATTGCATAAACTCCATCATGTGCATTCTTTCTAAGGCCTTGAGTCATTCAATTGTCCTTATGAAATTGTCAGTCTGCTTGATGTTTGACCACTGTCATGCAAAAATGTTTTGCTGGGAAATTCCCTACATCTTGAGTTGCTGATGAATAACTTTCACTTTAGCGTTACTATTTCTACCATTTTTTTGGAAATGTGTCAGGATTCTTGGAGCTGCTATTATTTCATGAGTCTTGTAGACAGGTAAACTACAGGGATTCAGAGAAGAAAATAAATAACTATTCTTCTGCAAAGTTTTATCAGTGGCAACACAGTGGCGCAGCTGGTGCAGCTGGTGCAGCTGCCTCACAGTGCAAGAGACCCGGTTTTGATCCTGATCTCGGGTGCTGTCTGCATGGAGTTTGCACGTTGTGCCTGTGACAGCGTGGATTTCATCTGGGTGCTTTGGTGTCCTCCCACATCCCAGACGTACAGGTTTGTGGGTTAATTGGATGGAAAGTGGGATCGCATGGTGTGGGTGGGTGATCGATCTTGGCGTGGATTCAGTGCGTCGAAGGGCCTGTTTCCATGCTGTATCTTTCAATCAATTCAAACTAAAAATCAGCCCCTGCCACTTTCCTTTCACTCACCATTTCTTTAGAAATTAATTACAAAGATTTGTTGTTCCTTTCAGTATGATGGGAACTGGTTTTGTCAGTTAGTATAGATGTGGGCCAAGTAACTGTCTTTATACAACTGCTGTCTGATCCCCTTAATATAGAGATAGTTAAATGTGCATGCACTTCAGGTTTGGCTACAAGGCTCTTGAATGATGAATAGAATAGCATTCATCATGTAGATGGTGAGGCCATAAATCTTACAGAGAAAATATTGTAGAAGGTGCATTCGCTGCGTAGATCTGGAGAATTCCAGACCCAAATCTCTGGAGTGATAGTTAGGGAGGAGTTGGAGCACACCCACAGAATAATTGATTTCCAGACAAGGCACAATTTGTTTTTCTCTAAAATCTTGATCAGGCAGCACTTGGAACACAGCTTTGGTCTTTTTACCAGATGGTTGCCTCTCTGCCTCAGAGGGCGGTGGAGGCAGGTTCTCTGGATGCTTTCAAGAGTGAGCTAGATAGGGCTCTTAAAAATAGCGGAGTCAGGGGATATGGGGAGAAGGCAGGAACGGGATACTGATTGGGGATGATCAGTCATGATCACATTGAATGGCGGTGCTGGCTCGAAGGGCCGAATAGCCTACTCCTGCACCTATTGTCTATTGTCTATTATTGTTGATGTTGGACTTTGGGAAGGATGCTGGAATCAGTCCCTCTATTAAGAGTAATATTGGTTATGACGATGGTCTTAAAACAAATTTGCACCCTGTTCTATAGAATAGCACAGATTTAGATCAGATCAAAATCCATTAAATGATAGATATTTTTTTATTGAAACAGTTCCAATTAGATAGATTGGAGAGTTCGGAGAGTCATGGTTATTCTACAATATGTAATCAGATTTATACTTTAGACTTTAGACTTTAGAGATACAGCACGGAAACAGGCCCTTCGGCCCACTGAGTCCATGCCGACCAGCAATCACTCCAGATGTCGGGATAGTCCTTTTCGAGGAGCTGACTCTTTACTGTGTATACAGTGAACATCAATTTGCTAAATCCCTTCAATAGAGAGCTGTACTTATTCCCAGCAGATGAAGATTCCCTCACATGAAGAGGTGACTGCCAGGAATTCAGAGTTGGAGAGTTCTCCAGGGGCTGGAGAGAATTTTAAACCTATATGCTTGGGTTATATGTATATATTTTGTTCTTTCTCTCTGGCAATCAAATGGTTTATTGTTGGTGGGGAGTGCATATAGTATTGCACACTCCATCAAATGTGTGCAGGGCCATGGTTCCTGTTTCTTTCCATCACAGCATGTGTGTTTCACCGTGGGGGAGATATTAAACCATGTTTGAAATAGTAGTTTGCAACCCTGACCACCAATAAAAATCGATTGTTTCCCTCCCTAGCACTCTAGACGTTCAATAGAGATAAAGGCATAAGCTGACAGTGAGCATGGAAACTGTTCTTTATTAAGCAACACTGGAAAAACAAGACTAACGTCAGCTGGAAATAAAAGTACATACCTAGACTACTTCCCAAAAGAGCCGAGGCTTGACTCATTAAAAGCACATTCATTACATGAGGGGAAGGGGGACGGTGGGGGAGTAGTGACCCACAAGAGCCATTAGTATTGAAGTGGTGTATTTGAAATAAAAAAACATGTTTTGGGGAAGTTGGGAAATTTATATCCCCCAATGCTAATTTTTTATAATCATGCAAAACATTATCTTTTCAATACACTTTGGGATTCGCTGAGGTTGGTTTATCTGACAGATGACAATTATGAAGGTTTCCTGGAACAACAATAACCAGATGATTTAATTTAGTCTAAGTGCTTGCAAATCCAGGATAGACAAATCCTTCCATCACAGTGAGGAATGTAGAGTCCACTGTGATAGATGTTTATGGTAACTTTTATGTGGTTGTGTGTCTTGTTGCTTTTCACTTGGTATATCTGCATGGTAACTCAAATTTCACTGTACCTTAATTGGTACATGTGACAATAAACTGACCTTGAAACCTTGATGACATCAAAGGTTTAAAATCTAATGTTACACTTTCATTGACGTTTCTAGTCGGTTTGTGTGTACTTTCCAGATGTTATTAATCATCATTTCTCAGAACTGAACTCAGCTAGTGTGACATTGTCATTTACCACAGTTTGTCAAAATGTTGGGAGTACTGAACAAAGCAGCTCACACATCATTTAACCTTAATAATAATAATAATAATAATACATTTTATTTATGGGCGCCTTTCAAGAATCTCAAGGACACCTTACAAAATTTAGCAAATAGAGTAAAAAACATGTAAGCGGAATGAAATAAATAGTAAAGACATCACCAGCACACAAATTAAAGACAGTATTCAATCCAAAGCCAAAAATCAAAAACACAATATGAAGAGAGAGCAGCGGCAGCTAAAGCGCGCCAGCGTTCACTCTCCCTTCCGGCAGCCATCTTGGACACAGAATAAAATAATAATTTACACACAAAAAAACATCCGCCCACAATGGTTACCACTGTGGGGGAAGGCACAATGTTCAGTCCCCATCCCCAGTTCTCCCATAGTTAGGCCCATTGATGCCTCCACAGTTGCCTCTACGGAGGCCCGATGTTCCTGGCCGTTCTCGCCAGGTGGTGTTGCTCCGGCGCCAGGAGAGTCCTCACAGCGGCTGGAACGGCCGATTCCCTACCGGAGTCCGTGGCATTCCGAAGCCGACAGGGCCGCGTCGGTTGGTGCTCCGAGGCTCCCGATGTTAAAGTCGGCGCCTCCGCCCACGGCTGGCCACTCCACAGTCCCGCAGCTCGACGGTGTTAATCACGGCGGTCTCAGCATACTGGAGCTCCAGCGCAGCGACCCAGGCAAGGCATCGCCCGCTCCGCTCCGCAATAGCGCTCCAGCGCTGGCCGCCACCGAAGCTGAAGGTGCTGGGCGGTCCCCGCCAGGAAAACGCCGCACCACTCCCACTGGAAGGCCGCAAGGACGGGTCGACGGTGCAGCCCGGGGAAAAAGCTGCCTCACCGACCAGGCAGGGACCTAGAAAATAGTTTTCCCCTTCCCCCCCACATAAAAAAGTCAAATTCCCCAACAAACATAGGACAACATTCACTAAAAACTAATTAAAAAAAGTGAATTGAACGGACAGCTGCTGGTTAGCAGCCGTTCCCCACGATGGCTCCTCCTCCTTTGATCTTGAGTGGAATTAAGTCCTGAGCTTGCCTCAAATCAGCCTTATTCCCACAAGCAGGCTAAAAATCTAAGTTTTGAGCAATTGCCTGGATTCTCATGGCCTTTTGTACATAGAACATAGAAAAGTATCGCAAGGGAACAGACCATTTGGCCCACAAAGTCTATGCTGCACATGATGCCAAGACCAACTTTTATCTGCCTCCATATCCCTCCACTTCCTGTACATCTATATGCCCACTGCCCATCATGTTTGTTCCAGGCACTCACCACCCTCTGTGCAAAAGAAATGCACATCTCTTTAAAACTTTGTCCCACTCACCTTGAAGCTATGCCCTTTAGTATTCGATATCCCCATCATGGGAAAAAGATTTTGACTGTCTACCCTTGTAATTCTGTATTGACCAAATTAATCAATGCAGTAATCCTTTGTTTTAACAGTCCTCTTTATAACGGATTTCAGTTATAGACCGTAGGTAGACAAAAATGCTGGAGAAACTCAGCGGGTGAGGCAGCATCTATGGAGCAAAGGAAATAGGCGACGTTTTGGATCGAGACCCTTCTTCAGACTGATGTGAAGGTTGGGGGGGGGGGGGGGGGGGGGGGGGGGGGGGGAAGAAGAAAGGAAGAGGTGGAGACAGTGGGCTGTGGGAGAGCTGGGAAGAGGAGGTGAAAGAAGGAGAAAGTAGGGACTACATGAAATTGTAGCAGTCAATGTTCATACCGCAGGGGTGCAAACTGCCCAAGCGAAATATGAGGAGCTGCTCCTCCAATTTATGGTGGGCCTCACTCTAGCCATGGAGGAGGCCCAGGACAGAAAGGTCGGATTCGGAATGGGAGGGGGAGTTGAAGTGCTGAGCCACCGGGAGATCAGGTTGGTTATTACGAACTGAGCAGAGGTGTTGGGCGAAGCGATCGCCAAGCCTACGCTTGGTCTCACCGATGTAGAGCAGCGGACACCTAGAGCAGCAGATGCAATTGGTGAGGTTGGAAGAGGTGCAGGTGAACCTCTGCCACACCTGGAAAGACTGCTTGGGTCCTTTAATGGAGTCAAGGGGGGAGGTAAAGTGACAAGTGTAGCATTTACTGCGGTTGCTAAAGTGACAAGTGTTATAAGTATATGGTTATCGACTGAATCGTTTGTGAAATGAAATCGTGTTTCATGGAATGACCACTGGGTGGTTTTGAACCGTTTCAGCTTAGCTTAGTTCAGAGACAGCGAGGAAACACTGAGTCCGTGCCGACCAGTGATCACCCACATGAAGAAACAAAGAACTGCAGGTGCTGGTTTATGCCAAAGATAGGCACAAAGTGCTGGAGTAACACCACGGGTCAGGCAGCATCTCTGGAGGAAAAGGAATAGGGGATGTTTTGGGTCGAGAGACTTTCTCAGGCTGAAGAAACGTCACCTATAGATTTTGCTCCAGTGATGCTGCCTGACCCACTGAGTTACTTCAGCGCTTTGTGTCTATCTTGTGCCCTTCCTTATGTATCTTATGTTTATTGGCTGTTTTTCCATTAATACTATACATATTCACCCCCTTATTCCGTTACAGCGGACAATCGGTAATAACAGAACCATCTCCCACAGTGACCCTGTTAGAGCAAGGGTTTATTAGAATTAAATAAAATAAATTGTTCTTCAGTGTCTTGGTCGCCTGCAAGTACCAAAAAAGTGTATTTTAGTTTTTAACTAATGATGTTGTGACTTTAGTTTGTTTAACTGAGGGAATTAAATATTTTCTTTGAACATTCTTCTACTTTCTAAACAGGCATGAAGACAAAGCTTTGCCAGGGGAATATCAACTGAAACGGGAAATTGCCACATAATGGCAGTATCTGTACGTATCTTTTAATGTTCCAACGCAAAGAGAGGGGGAGCAGCATCAGGTTTTAAGCACTTTCCAGAATTGCTTCAGATTACTCCTCTGGAATGAAAATGACTCACGCTGGTGAGGAGGTGGAACAGTTGAAACAGTTGCTGGGCTTTGTTACTTTCCTTGATATGTATGTAATTGTTTCATGGGCTTCTGCAGTGGCATTGAGTACACTTAACAATTTAATATACTAATGGCCCTTTTCTTGCCTTCTGTCATATAGAATCTTATTGTGCCTCTCCCATTTGTGCCACAACAACAAGGAACAGAATAGTGGCATCCTGACAGATGTTGAGTAGATCACCTTGACAGATGTACAGTAGTGTGTAGGTTAAGTTACTGGACTAACAGCTGGAGATACGAGTTCAAACACCATATCTGTTGGATTCAATTTAGTTTATTGTCACGTGTACCGAGGTACAGCAAAAAACCTTTGTTGTGTGCTATCCAGTCAGCAGAAAGACCAGACAAGATTACAATCGAACCATTTACAGTGTATAGATACATGATAAGGGAATAACATTTAGTGCAAAGTAAAGCCAGCAAAGTCTGATCAAGGTAGTCCGAGGTAGACAGAAATGCTGGAGAAAATCAGTGGGTGAGGCAGCATCTAAGGAGCGAAGGAATAGGTGACGTTTAGGGTCGAGACCCTTCTTCAGACTGAATCACCTATTCCTTCACTCCAGAGATGCTGCCTCACCCACTGAGTTTCTCCAGCATTTTTGTCTTCCTTTAATTTTTCCAGTATCTATCCGCAGTTCTTTCTTAAAGGATAGTCCGAGGGTCACCAATGAAGTAGATAGTAGTTCAGCACTGCTGAATTACTATTACACTGGAGAATTCAAGCTCAAGCAATTGAACTATGAAACTGCTATTTGGTGAACCATATTCTTCAATGATTTATAGCTGGATAGGATATCTGTCATCCTTATCCAGTCCAGTTTGTGAGTTAGTGCAACCTGTCAATGCAGTGATTCTTCAATTCAGGAGCAATTGGACTCTGCAGAGAAGTCAATAAATTTGAAAAATGAATAAATAGATAATAGTAAATGCATCTCACTGCTCCGGACAATCTAGTGGCAACAGTTCACAGACAGCTTGCCTGTAAAACGTATGCAATTTCAAATCACCTGCCAAGCTGGTAAAGGGCCTGTCCCACTTGGGCATAATTTGCGTGTCATTTACGCGACATCATTTACGCATCACGACGCACAACGAGCATTGCGTACATGACGTGCGCATGGAGCGTGGTGAGGCGTGGTGGTGTATGCAGTGAAGCGTGGTAGCGCGCGGCGCCCCAGGATTTTGGGATGCTCAAAATCCTCGCGCGCCACTTGCGTGATGCGCAAATGACGCCCAAGTGGAACAGGCCCTTAAGACTCTGAAAATGGAAACGTGCTCCAACCTGGAACTTCGAAGTACACCCTATTGCTCTCTCAACTCAGCAAAATACTTTGTGCCAAAGCCCACTGCTGGATCTGAGCATAACCTCTCAGCTAACACATCAGTACCAGGCTTAGGAAGTGCTGCACAGATGAAGATGATTCCCTACGATAAAATGTTATATGCATATTGACTGCTTTAATTACCAATACACTTATAGAGACTGCACTTCCAATAGAGTCCATTGATTACTTTTGGTGTTCTGATGGGGGTGAAAAGCACAATAACTACAATATTCTGCTATTTTACTTATTAAAGCAAATGATAAACCTGATTTCCTTTTAAAAACTCATGTTGACATTGCCTAATCCTATTATTATGTCACCATTAGATACAAAATCCTGGAGTAACTGCAGGTCAGGCAGCATCTCTGAAGAAAAGGAATAGCCATCTGAAGAAGGGTCTCGACCCAAAATATCACCTTTTCCTTTTCCTCCAGAGATGCTTCCTGACCTGCTGAGTTACTCCAGCTTTTTGTGTCTATCTTTGGATTAAACCAGCATCTGCAGTTTCTTTCTACACATTTCATCTGCAGTTCCTCCCCACACATGCTACCGCTAGCTTATTAAAAGATTCCAGCTCAAATTCTCTGTAACTGACGCTGGGCTAATTGGTTTGTAGTTCTATATCTTTTCTCTCCTTTTCTAAAATGGCCATTTTGCAGTTTATGGGAACAATTCTCGACTCTATGGAATTTGGAAGGTTCCTCTGTGCACCCTTTAACCCCCTTGCCATTTCTCTAGTATATTTGAGGATTAGCAGTTCCAAGCAAGTATTTGTTTTTCAATCTCACCATTTTTTAAAATAATTTTTGTTTTTACTAATGCTAATTTCCTTTTGTTCCTTGTTCACTGTTCTCCATTATTCTAAAATGATTTTTGTGTCTTCTATTTCCTAATTGCCCATGTATTTTTTATCAACCCGAATCCTTAAACAACCTGCCTTAGCTGGTAGACAAAGATGTTGTAGAAACTCAGCGGGGTGGGTGGGGGGGGGGGGGGGGGGGCAGCATCTATGGAGAGAAGGAATGGGGCAACATTTCTGGTAGAGACCATTAGCTAATAATTTATTTGTGTATATATACAGAGGTGTTTTTACAGCCTGTTTTGTGCCTCTGGCAGATTACTCTTGTATTCTATATTTCCTTTTCTTATGAATATGTTGTTTCTTCTTTAATGGAGTGTGACATTTTCTCAATGTTTACCACTTACTCCCTTAACCTAACAGTTTCTCTGGGTTCCCTTGACAGGCTGGGTCATTTTGCTTGGTGGATTTCTGTACTTTAAAAGGATATATGATTATTGTAAATAGACACAAAATGCTGGAGTAACTCAGCGGGACAGGCAGCACCTATGAAGAGAAGGAATGGGTGACGTTTCGGGTCGAGACCCTTCTTCAAAACTATTAATTATTTTGAAATTATCCATTACTTGTTTAGTGGCATTCTTTTTAGTGTAATTTCCCATTGGTCCCAATCTAATTCAAGTAATGCTAATCCCAGTGGAATGGCTCCCTCTTTCTTATTATAGGCGTGAGTTGATTTGAAACTCATTTCTCCTTCAGTTTATTGGTCACTTATTCATCTGAGCTTAACAACGTCAATATTCACGTGACTCAGGAAGTAATCCAGACATGATTAAACTTGTGGCCCTGCTTTAAAATTTAGACCCCAGCTGCTCATACTCTTTCAGTGTAACCTCCTCTGTGGCGCTATTTATGTCATTTATTCCTACATGGATCATGACTGGTTTGTCCACTTGCATTCTGAACTCCTCTTGAACCTCAAAGAAGTGTCCCAAAGCCTGACACTAACCTTCAGGACTCACATTCACAACTTCAGAGAGTAGCGTCTATCCCTCTTGTAATGCCTATTCTCCCAACATGAATGACTCCCCGTTCTCTGGTGCTATAATCAGCTTGCTGTTTCACCTTTCAGTCTACACTCTCATCCCCATATAACCCCCACCAGGACTCACACTCTCCTGACTGACCAGTACCGCAGTAATTATTGTAAGGCACTTTACTGTCTTTTGAAACTGGAAACTCTCCTTTCACATCACAGTATTTGAATCTTATGGGCCTGTCCCACTTAGGCGATCGCCTGAAAAAGTGGCAACTGGAACGGCGACTGTCAGAGTGGAACACACACACATCACTTCCTGCACCAGCCCGTTATGCAGGAGGGGACAGGGCAAGCGGGGGAGCGCTGTCTGAGTGAAATGCAAGGTGCAAAGCCAAGGTGATGCAGACACATACCGCGATGAACAGGAAGGTTGGTTCTGGAATTAAGACGGCTAAAGCACAATGCACGGTATGTCCTTTAAAAAAGGGAGGGGGAGAAGGAGGGAGGAGGAGTGGAGACAACTTTTAAGAAGCCAGAGATACACGGCTGTGAAGCTCGGCGGACTATTAACATTACCGGTTATCCTTGGTTCTGAAAACTACTGCTTAAGTTTATTTTTCCCAATGAGCCAATGAAATTCACCGGTCTGCACCGGCTACAACCTACAAGAACCTTTTACCTCCTGGCAAACGACCAGGACATCCTGGCGACCCATCTACAGCACGAGAATTCTTGCTACTCTCCATACAATACAATACAATACAACGGTTTATTTGTCACATTGCACAAAAAGTGCAAGTGAAATGATACGTCAGCAGCGATACAATGATAAAGGGCACACACAAAAACACAATAAATTTTTAACATAAACATGGCGGCTTCATTCTAGTCGCCTCTAATGTTTCAACACGTTGAAAAATTTGCGGCGACTATAATGAGGCCATAACTAGTTCCCAGAATGCGGGAACTCCTCACAACCATGAAGGCGACTCCCTGGCAACTACCCGCGAACATGTGGCAACCATGTGGTGACTGCATAGTCCCTGCGGTAGGTAAAATCGAAGATAAACAAAAATGCTGGAGCAACTCAGCGGGTGTGGCAGCATCTATGCAGCAATTCCTCAGTCTGAAGGGTCTCGACCCAAAACTTCAGCTATTCCTTCGCTCTATTCACATCTATTCCACAGATGCTGCCTCACCCGCTGAGTTGCTCCAGCATTTTTGTTTACCTTCGATTTTTTCCAGCATCTGCAGTTCTTTTTTAAGCTGTTTCCTAAAGTCGACTAAAAAGTGGGACAGGTCCATTAGAGTCCGGCATTCAATTCTGAAATAAATTTACAAACACTTACTACAGTAATAGTTATGAGGGTTCTCAGTGCCTTCCATCTGTTCTCATATCATAAAGCAACACATCACCTCCCTGCCTTACCTCTCTTTAATTAATTTAAAACTATACCTTGTCCCAGTGAAGATCCTTACTTATTAATACCCACATTCCATAGACTCTGGATTGAGTGGGAACTACATGCTGTGCTAAGTTACACTATGAACTAGCAGGACGGTCACGGTGGCGCAGCGGTAGAGTTGCTGCCTTACAGCAAATGCAGCGACGGAGACCCTGTTTCGATCCCGATTACGGGTGCTGTCTGTACGGAGTTTGTACGTTCTCCCCGTGACCTGCGTGGATTTTCTCCAATTAAAAACATCTTGACAATAGTCTATCACAACCAAAACATTAAAAATTGATGTTCCATTATTAAAACCTTAATAATTGCCCAAAAGGAAATTTTAAGAATTTATTGACAGTTTTGATATGTTTAACCATCTAAATTGTTTAGCTGTTTGTGGCAGAGGTTCAGAGCCTCGTGGGCTTATTTTAGGAAAGAGTGAATATTGGTTTAAAGTAAATGCTGTGGTAAAACAACGTATCTATCTGAAAGTTAGTACACTGTAGCAATGTTACAAAATTTTGAGATTTTAAAAATCAAGTCTGCAATTTATCCCATCAGATAAAGCATAACAATAAGTTTAATTTGACACCAAATTCACTTTCATATCTCAAGTATTAAAAAAGTTATGGCCATTTTCATACTCGGAAATTAGCATCTTGTTCCCTATTGATTTTCAATGGACATTACAAAAAAGCTGTGATCTTGGATAGTCAAAAGCCCATTTCTTAAGGAAAGATTAACATTTTTAAATAGCCTAAGTGTCCAAAGATTATTCACAAATAATTCACATTATAACATGATTTTTATATCTAATTTACATTAATTTATAGGCCAAATGGACGGAATTTAGTGTTCAATTGCTGTAAATAAATGCCCATTTAAATCGGCTTTCTAGTGGGTTCATGTGAACGCACTGGTTTAGAACGTTCACATCGCGCTGGATTAGTGCCCTCAAATGCCGAGCTGCCAAAAAATACTGCGGGATATAAAAAGCCCAAAATGAACTACTCGCTATAGATAACTTGATATACAGGGTTATATATATGCCCCATTTAATGTAAAAATAAGGTACATACCTTTAATTGTTTGCTTTATAAAACCCTGGGGCTGCGAGAGGTTGCGGAATGAGAGAGTAATTTTAAAACTATTATAACTATATTATCGAGGCCTATAAAACTAATAATACCTTCTGCGACCGGGTCTTGCAGCGATTTTTCGTTAATGATTTACTAGGCTGAACATCTGCAATTAGTACAGCCTAGTAAAAATCGCGTTTTAAACCCGCCCCCTCCAAACAGCGCCAAAATCGCGGACATGGCTGAGGGCAGATTCCCAATGACGATTCAGGTAGGTTTTGTAACATACCTATACACTGTCTCTGTGCGAATTGCAGAAGACAATGATTTCAGAGCCACTAAACATGTACATGTTGGCCAAACTGGAGTTGGATGGAAGGAATTATCTCAAAGTGGGATATTTAGTGAGAACACTTGGATTGAAGGTTTAGTTTAGAAATACAGCATGGACACATGCCCTTCGGCCCACTTGAGTCCACGCCGATCTTCGATCACCGGCTACGACATTAGTTCTATGCTATCCCACTGCCTACACATTAGGAGAAATTTTAGAGGCTGATTAACCTACAAATCCGAACATCTTTGAGATGTGGGAAGCAACCGGCGCACCCGGTGGAAACCCATGCGATCACAGGGAGAACATGCAAACTCCACAGAGACAGCACCCAAGGTCAGTATCGACCCCGAGTTCTTGGCGCTGTGAGGCAGCAGCTTGATCAGCTGCACCACAACACCCTGATGTGATCAAAATTTCTCAAACTTCGAGCAACACTTTGTGAAATGTAAAGGCTGGGCACATCTTTGTGATTCTCAGTGATTGCTTATTCATTCCCAATTCATTGTTGGACACGGGCATTGTTGGAAAGACTGGCACATTTTGGCCCTCTTTAGACGAGATGATAATGCAACTTTCCTTGAGTTAAGAGTCAATAGATCAGTTTGAACCCTGGGTAAGGAGAGACAGTTTGCTCCCAAAAGGACATTTGTCCAACAATTACTTGGACATTTTAACGGAGACCAGGATTTTACAGTCAGGATGGGATTTGCACATGAATTCTCTGGTTTGATGATCTCTAATGCTACATTTAATAACAGAAGAAGTCCCCATACCAGGATTAATGAGAAAATAGTGGAGATTGGAATTATTCTGTGAACCAACATAGACACAAAAGGCTGAAATTGTATAATTTTATGCCACGAGGAATGTCAACTATAGTCCAGCAAAGATGTAGATTAGTTTTGTTGAAGTAAAGCTCCGATTCATCTAGATGCTGTTCAGAGAAAACAACACAAGACACCACATGTTGCACAATTTCCTTGACTTGTCTAGGAAAGAATTTCATGCACAATCATGCCCTTTTTATTGACAAACCTCGAGACATCCTTCAAATCTGTCAAACCTCCTTGCTCCTGCACTAACACCTATACCAACGTGGTAACTTGCATGGAACATAATTTAAACTGGCATAAGTCCTTTGAACATGACCCCACGATAGATTTGTGACATAAATTATTTGAGAAAGTGCTTTGGTTCAAAGGCTCCTTTATTATCATATGTACCAAGGTACAGTGTAAATCTTTTATTTCTTACAGATCAGTAAGATTATTGCCATACATAAGTACAATCCCCGGTTAAGTACATAATGCATAGAATTGGCTTACTGAGCCTACATGCAAGAGTCGCCAAGTTCTGGCACCATTTCACTGTGCCAACTGCAGCTGGCCATAAAGGCACATCGCCTCCACCTGGTCAATCCGCGAACCTTCGTCTCTCTTCCTAATTTTCACGTTTCTTAGTTGCTGGCTGCGCCCATTTCTGCCTGACTTTGGTCAGCTGAGGTCTACTTTGAGCAGTTTCTCTGAAATCATCACTCTCTGCATTCCAGCCAGCGATCAGAGCAATCTATTCTGAAATTTGAATCAGCATGCAACAACCAGAACCAAATATTTATTCTCTGGGTAAGCCGTTCTTGCCTGCTTTTATGCCAAGCAGACACAATTTGTCATTCAAATTGAAATGTCATTTCAGGCATCCTGGAGATATTTACTATTACACCACTCAAAGGAGCCAAACATTACAAAACAGAAAACCTAACCGTTTATAGCCAATTGCCGTCAGTTTTGTTGACTTTACGAGCTTATCTTACTAAGATAAAACAAAAATTCACATTCCATTTGCCAATATACGAAGTGTCCAGCAAGGATGAGGAGAGAAAGAAAGGAGGGGTAACAATATTGATTAAAGAGGGAGAATCATGAAAGACAGAATCTGATTAATTGGAGCTAGAAAACAGTAACTGGAATATTAAACTGTTGACTGCTGATTATACTGGAATAGAAATACCATTAAGAGCATAAAGGTCATAAGATTATAAGACATAGGAGCAGAATTAGGCCATTCAGCACATCGAGTCTATGCCACAGGATGAAGAGTTTCTCCAATGTGTGCAGGACAAATTTGTACAGCTGTTTTTTTTAGGTCGAATGGGAAAGGAGACAGCAAAGGATCTGGTTCCAGGGAATGAGGTGGGTGAAGTCGACCAATGAGTTGTAGGACTCTAGAAAGCATTAGCTGTGGTAATGTGTGGAGGTCCATGGTGACGAATGTGCTGGAGGTCATTCAGGGCCGCGGTGGGTGATGGAGGTCGCACAGGGACGCGTCACTGAGAACAACGGAGCACACGGTGTGGCGGGGACAACTGAGAACAAAGTGGGACATGGCGTGGGGGGGACCACCGAGAACAAAGGGGGTCACGGTGCACGGTGTGGGGGGGACCGGACCACTGAGTATAAAGGGGGTCCATTGGGACTATAACGAATACTTTGTAACCTTGTTGGTGCCCTATACATGGCAACTCTTTGCATACCTCGTGTATGGTGTGCATAAACAAAGAAATTCACTGTGCCATGCCACATGTGATAATAAAGTATCAATCAATCAATGTGCACAAATTAAATCCCTTGAATGAACCAGGCTATCCCATGTGTTGTATATCTTTAGTATTTTCTTCTGCAGCTGACTGAGAAACTGGAGAGCATGTGGATCAGCAGGAGATTGATCTTGAGGCAAATGATCAGCCATGACCTTAATGATGGATGTAGCTGGTTTATGTCAATCTCATTCCTGAGCCTATTACTTATTTTCTTAATATCACTGACGAGTTGAGTCATCCAACATCCTATTAAAAATTCCAATATCCTGTGCCAAATAGCCTAATTCTGCTCCTAGGAAGGAACTGCAGATGCTGGTTTAAACAGAAGATAGACACAAAAAGCTGGAGTAACTCAGCGGGAGAGACAGCAGTCTGAAGAAGAGTCTCGACCCAAAACATTACCCATTCCTTCTCTCCAGAGATGCTGCCCGTCCAACTGAATTACTCCAGCTTTTTGTGTCCATCTTCAATATCCTTTAGTGTTTTATAGTAGCAGATTTTCATCAATAATTTGAGCAATCTCAATCACTCTCTACATAATCTATTTGATTTAACAGTCACAAATTTTATATTATCAGTGAATGAAATTAAAAGAATAATATTGTAGTGGCACCTGCTGGTGCCTTGGGGGTAGTCAAACCCTCGGATTGGCTGCTCCAGTCACGTGGGCGCGGGGAGCATTATTCGCGTGCTTTTACAGAGTTAATTCATTCTTGAACCACACTTGTGGATGCAACATAATTTTGTTGGCTGTCTTATCGGGACTCGAGTTTATTCATCGTTTTACTGTTCAAAATAAAACACGTTGAATTCACTCGCTGTCTCGACTCGCCAAAATATTTTCATTAGAGATTCAGTCACACTGCAACTCTACCTTGCCCAATCAATAAGCATTGATGATATATGTGTGTCTTTTTCAACAAAAGCACTGAACTTGCCAATTAGACCATATTTTTTTTTAAATTCCGGTTAATTTATCACAAACAAATAATATTTACCAATAAACAGCACCCGATAGTCTTAATTGTAAACTGTCAATTTATTTAACATACAAGATATTTCAATTTTTATGATAAATTATTCAGGATGGCAATTTGTCAAACTCTATTTAATATTGCATTGCCAGCTTGTTGTGCCAGCAGGATGATAATTATGCAGATTAGACTGACACTCTGTAGTTACTCCATGAGTAATCTTCATTGGTATTCCATGCCCAATAATCCTCACCCTGTTGAATAAACAAGAATTTATTTACTGTTTGTACTGTGACTTAACCCTTGAACTGCTGAACCAACTCTGTTTCTCACCTACAATAAAACCCAATTTAACCATATAACCATATAACAATTACAGCACAGAAACAGGCCATCTCGACCCTTCTAGTCCATGCCGAACACGTATTCTCCCCTAGTCCCATATACCTGTGTTCAGACCATAACCCTCCATTCCTTTCCCGTCCATATAACTATCCAATTTATTTTTAAATGATAAAAACGAACCTGCCTCCACCACCTTCACTGGAAGCTAATTCCACACAGCCACCACTCTCTGAGTAAAGAAGTTCCCCCTCATGTTACCCCTAAACTTCAGTCCCTTAATTCTCAAGTCATGTCCCCTTGTTTGAATCTTCCCTACTCTCAGTGGGAAAAGCTTATCCACGTCAACTCTGTCTATCCCTCTCATCATTTTAAAGACCTCTATCAAGTCCCCCCTTAACCTTCTGCTCTCCAAAGAATAAAGCCCCAACTTGTTCAACCTTTCTCTGTAACTTATTTGCTGAAACCCAGGCAACATTCTAGTAAATTTAAAACCTATTTCTTTTCTTTTTTTTTTGGCTCTTGGAGCAGAGGTCAAAGCCAAAACTGACCTGCTTCCTGCTCAAGATAGACACAAAATGCTGGAACTTAGCGGAACAGGCAGAATCTCTGGATAGAAGGATCGGGTGATGTTTCGAGCTGAGAGCCTTCCTCAGACTGAGAGCAGGAGGAATCACAGAGGGGGAGCAGCGAGAGGATGTTGCAGAACTCTCGTCGGAGAGAAGAGGAGAACTTCTTCAAAGTAGACGTAACTTGAGGAGATTTTGCAGTAGAGCAGATGAAATGTGTAGGAAGGAACTGCAGATGCTGGTTTACACTTTAAGATAGACAAAATGCTGGGTATCTCAGCAGAGCAGGCAGCATCTCTGGATAGAAGGAAAGGGTGACATTTCACTTCTTCTGAAGGGTCTTAATCCAAAACGTCATCCATTCCTTTCATCCTGAGATGCTGTCTGTTTCGCTGAGTTACTCCAGCATGTTATGCCTATCTTTGGTGTAAACCAGCATCTGTAGTTCCTTCCTACACATGTCTTCCTACTCGGCATTCTTCAACTCCTTTTAGGTTTAGGTCTAGTTTCATTATTGTCACCAAGGCATTGTGATAAGCTTTGCTTTGCTGCTATTCAATTAAATCAATTAATATCATACATAAATACAATCAAACCAAACTCAAAGACAATAGAAAGAACAAAGGGAAAGATACAAAGTGCAGAATATAGTTCACAGCATTGTAGTGTAACAGTTCAAGAGACAACGTATAATGTCTGCGTGAGGACTGTACCCTAACTTATGGAAGTAGCCAGCTCAGAAACCTGATAACAGAGGGGTCGAAGCTGTTCCTGTATCTGGTGATGCTTCTGCATCCTCTGCCTGACTGAAGTGGGCAGAAGAAGAAATAACCATGGTAGGAAAGGTTACGTTTTGGATCTCGACCCGAAACATCATCCATTCCTTCTACCCAGAGATGCCTGTCCCTATTTGTTCAGAATGCAGCAGTTCCTTCCTACACATGGTAGGAAAGGTCTTTGATTATGATGGTTCCTTTCCAAGGCAGCGTATATTGTAGGAGGAATCATTGGTCGAGAGTTAAGTCTGTGTGATGGACTGGGCAACATTCGCAACTGTTGCAATTTCATGCAGTCGTGGGCAGGCTGTTCCTAACCAAGCCGTGACACTATATGCTTTCTATGGTGCATCTATAGAAGATTTGTCCGTTTTTACTCTCCATCTCATTGATCAGATAGCCTTGTTTCCAGGTTATGATGACAGGTTTTACCCTGTCAGAGAGATTGCTCCTCCCCGACCTTCCTTGTAGCTTCAAAAGCTTTTCTCTCATTACCAGATCTGATAAAGAGTCTTTGATCGGAAATGCTAACACCCTTTCTTTTCCCATAGATGTGGCCTAATCTGCTGAGCATTTCCAAAATTGTCTGTTTTAATGTCTACGAGACCAGAGAGGGAAGTGGGATTTAGATACTCAATTTTGATTTTGATGCCTACATTACAAGACGGATGCCTCTGAAGAGGACCCGTGACCTGAGGAACAGAGATGATGGGGTGAAATGTGGACAAGAGAACCAGTAGCTCACCACATAGTGGTTAGAACAAGTTTGGAGGGATATGGACCAAGCGCAGGCAGGACTAGTGTAGACAGGACATGTTGACTGGTGTGGGCAAGTTGGGCCTGTTTCCACACTGTATCATTCTATGACTATAACATGCATGCCATGCCTTCCTTCCTTCCTTCCTGTGACGAGTCTGCACTTCCCACAAACACCTTAGAATACACAGAACCGGAGCAGAAGCACATCATATTTGGCCCCACAGGGATTACCGAGATTCAGCTGTACTTCAGTAGTATCATGATTAGCTGTCAGGTTCTGATAAGACTTTGAGAGATCAGTGATTACAATTGAAATAAGGTCCTTCCTCTCTCACAGGTCATCAATACTGCTGACAGCAATTGCTGGCACTATGGAGCTTTTAAATTGGAGTATTTTCACACCTCATTACCTACAGTAAGTGCTTCAATGCTATGAGCTCCAATTCTGAAGCCAGCAGCACCTTGGTGCCCTCATTACGGTGCCCCAGGCTCATCAGAAGCAAGTTTACATTGCTGCTCAGTTCCATGGGACTGACACTGGGAAGCCATCACTGAATGTTCTTGACTAAACTAAACTGTAGTCAATGATGTTTTATCACCCTTCGGCGGGTCATGAAGTTCATCCCATTTATTTGGATCTTGTCTCACGTAGCCATACTGCACGAATAGAAAGCAGCTCAAATAAATACTGTAGTTAGGAAAGGCCACGGGAAAAGAGTCCAAGGTGCAACTCCATCACAGTGTGGAAATCAAAAAAACTGCAGATGTTGGAAATCTAATCTAATAATAGGAAATGCTGGAAATACTCAGCAGGTTATGCTGCATGCACGGGAAGAGAGATAAATTTAATGTGTCAGAGGGAAGACCATTTGTCAGAAGTGAAAGTGAGACAAAAGACACTTGTAAAGCTGCTGGTGGGGGAGGGGGTGGGGGATGTTTCTGATGGGGCACTGCCATGGGAACAATGCGGATATGCTACAAACAAGGTTGTCTGGTCAGCAAATAAATGCGAGCTGCCAGAGAGGGAGAACATGGAGAAACTAACGTGAATAGACAAATGGTGGTGTTGTGAAATGCAGAGCAGGAGACAAGGCCAGAAGGTCAGGCTAGGCATGCCCTTCATTCCCATAGTGAAAAATAAGAAGTGTAGGAAAGAACTTCTGTAGGAAAGACAGGCAGTCCCACTGAGTTACTCCAGCGTTTTGTATCTATCTTCGTGAAAATCAAGAAGCGGAGCTAATATCATAGATGGACGATAGATAGTAGATGGACTGACAGACAAGCAGGCAGGCAGATAATTTGACGGATAGTTACACGGTATTGTGCTGAGCCAGGCCAACATCTACTTCATCGATTCGATATCACTAGGAAACCAGTCCTTACAATGAGAAAATAGGAAATTGCAATATGGCGTTCAGCTAAAATCAGACTTTTCAGAGACTTGCGACTTGGAAGTTGCAATAAGATGGCAAAACGTGACAATTCGTCATGCTGTTCCAGAAGAGGAAAAGCTTAAAATTGTGTGTAGGAATAAACTGTAGATGCTGGTTTACATCTAAGATAGACACAAAATGTTGGACAGGCAGCATCTCAAATGGGTGACGTTTCAGGAAGAAGGGTCTCGACCCAAAAACATTACCCATTCCTTCCATTCAGAGATGTTGCCTGACCCGCTGAGTTGCTCCAGCATTTTGTGTCTATCTTCAGCTTAAAAATGTTTCTCTCTTTGACTTGTATATGATTGTATTCATCATGTACAGTATGACTTGACTGGATAAGATGCAGAACAAGCTTTTCACTGTATCCTGATGAACTTGACAATAATAAATTTAACTAACGTAAACTAAGATAAAATTGAGAGAGTTGATCCAGCAAGGACCGGGTTAATGGATCACTGGAACAAAGAGCAAGTGGTGGTGTTACATGTAAACTGATTAATTTAGAAATCAGGCAACAACAAGCCTGTGATTGACAATGTTAACCTTTAACAAATGTTTTTCTTACTACAGCTAAAAGCATAAAGCATTATATAAAAGCACCTGAGCCAGGTTTGTATTGAGGCTGGGAACCAGCTGTTCTATAATAAACACTTGAATTGCTCTGGTTTGGCTGACACATTGTATGCCTGGGGTGACATCTTTTGACAGTATAAAAGCGCTGTCTCTCACACTGATTTTCTTGCTATGGTAAAAATAGATCACCGTCTTTCACATAATGCTGTATGACAAAATTATTAAATGACTCATAAATCCCATTAATGCTGGAACTTTTCCATGGGATTGGTAAACTAGCCACTGTTGGTATGGATCAGCCATCCACCACGTAACTCAGGGTGCCTTTATCCACCCAAGAAATGGCTGAGAGTAGCAGCACCTTTCTTTTCCACCTCACCCTATTCCACAGTCTCCCCGTCTTCCTCACACTTCAGCAGTTCATGCTGATATAATGTACCCAGAGCTGTATCCCTGTGATGGACAGATTTGATTTTGTACAACTGATGATAACAAACAACTAACACTTTCTTATGATTAATACCTCTACACGGACCTGGCACCCAAAATCAGTAGAGCAAGTAACAATATATTCTATTCCGCTGTATTCCACAATATAATCTGCTGAACACCTTTGCTCAGTCCGCCTTTGATCAGGCCTACCCGATTTTCCTGGTGCCAAACACTTTAATTCACCTTCCAATTCCCACACGTTCTGTCCTGGACCTCCTCCATTGTCAGACTGAGGCCAAATGCAAATTGGAGGAACAGCACCTCATATTTCGCTTGGGCAGTTTACAACCCAATGGTATGAATATTGATTTCTCTAACTTCTCTAAGTAACACCTGGATCCCCTCCCTCTCCATCCCCCCACACCCAAGTCGTTGGAGTAACTTCAAAGGCATCTTGTTGAGACTCATTGTCTGTATCTCGTTCTCTCCTAGATCACAGCCAACAATGTCCTGTTCCTTTATTGTCATTACTTTTTTGCATACTTTCTTTTAGCATTTAGCATTACTTTTTTTCATTCATTTGTTCTACAACTCTCTCTATCGCTGTCTATATCTCTTGTTGCACTTTTCCCTGACTCTCAGTCTGAAAAAGGGTCTCACCCCGAAACGTCACCTATTCTATTTCTCCAGAGATGCTGTCTGACCCGTTGAGTTACTCCTGCTTTTTGTGTCTATCTTTGGTTTAAGCCAGCATCTGTAATTCCTTCCTACATAATATATTATAAGCATTTGGAGATATTTCATTACTAAGTCTGAAGAAGGATTTTGGCCCGAAATGTTGCCTATTTCCTTCGCTCCATAGATGCTGCTGCACCCACTGAGTTTCTCCAGCATTTCTGTCTACCTTCTATTTCATTATTAATGTGTCTGGCATTGTAACACGAGCTATAACATCTGACATTCAAAGTTAAAAACTTTACTTGTCCTGTGTAATATCGTGGGGAATTAAAGTCATCTCCATATAGCTCCAGGGCAGGAGAGTGAAATGGGCAGTTTAATTTCTTACCCAAGGAACATATGGGGAGTGGCATTATATTCCACTAGGCTTAATTTTTCAGTCTTCCAAAAGCTCAGAGCCACTTAATAGCCCAATTAATTTATTTTCATGGATTCAAACACAGAGTGATACAGCGTGGAAATAGGCCCTGCGGCACAACTTGCCCACACCAGCCAACATGCCCCAATTACACTAGTCCCACCTGCCTGCATTTGGTCCATATCACTCCAAACCTGTCCTGTCCATGTACCTGTCTAACTATTTCTTACAAGTTGGGATAGTCCCTGCCTCAACTACCTCCTCTGGCAGCTTGTTCCATACACCCACCACTCTTTGTGTGAAAAGGTTACCGCTCAGATTCCTATTCAATCTTTTCCACTTCACCTTAAACCTATGTTCTCTGGTCTTCAATTCACCTACTCTGGGAAAGAGACTGTGCAATTACCCGATCTATTACTCTCATGATTTTAAAACACCTATATAAGATCAATGTTCTGGTATGAGACAATTTAGATAAGTAATTTAATAGAAAATACAGAAGCACAGCACAGGAACAGGCCCTTCGTCCCACAGTGTCCATGCTAAACTTAATGCCAAGATAAACTTCACCTATTTTGCTCTAACAGAATATAAATACTGTACTTGTAATACCTTTGATAATATGGACAGTGAAGAATGTCTACCAGAAAAAGAGTCAGAGTTTCTCATTGATTCAAGAAGAAAAATTGGCAGCATTAAGATCCCAGGGACTTTACATCGCTAACCCAAGCATTCAGATCACGGACTGAAATAATCTTTGCAGCTTGCACAATTGCCAATTTTTCTGGCTCCAGGTGCTTTGAATGCAACAGGGTATAATGTGGAGAGATAATGAACCGACAATTTGGGAATCTAGGAGAAAACACAAAATGCAGAAGAACTCAACGGCAAAATCTGTGGAGGAAATGGGCAGATGACATTTCGGGTTGTTTGCAGAAATGTGTTTGATGTAATATTTCATTAATTTACCTATTCTCTGAACTTCCTAAACAATGGTTCATGGGCATGATAGATTCAACAGTTGGCACAATTAAAAAAAAAAATTGGAAGAGCATCCACACGATAAGGTCTGAGGCAGCAAATCAAAGGCTACATTTTTAATTGCATGTTTAATGAACCACAAGGACCAAATATCCAAATTAAATGCTGTACAGTTTATCAAACATCCTAATTAAGTCTTACGTGGAATGATTTTTCTCTGAGTGTTTAGAACCCAGAAATGCAGTACCAAAATAAATCAGCTAGAGTAGTTACTTTTACCCTAGTCTGGAATTTATCAGAACTGTAAATAAGCAGGAATGCAATTCATGGCTGGATTATGAGATACAATACAGTACAATACCGTTTATTTGTCATTTGAACCTCACATGAAGTTCAAACAAAATTTGGTTTCTGCAGCCATACAAGAAAAGAACCAAGACACACACCAACACAATTTACACAAACATCCATCACAGTGAATCTCCTCCTCACTGTGATGGAAGGCAAAGTCTTGTCTCTCCCCTGCTCTCCATTCCTCTCCCGAAGTCAAAGTCAAAGCCCCCGGCGGGCGCTAGCAAGTCCCACGGCCACTTAAAGCCGCGCCGGGCGATGTAAGGCCCTGCCCCGGGTCTTGATGTTGGAGCCCCCGGCGGGCGCTAGCAAGTCCGTGGCCATTTAAAGCCGCGCCGGGCGATGTAAAGCCCCGCTCCAGGTCACTTGAGAAGGTGGATTGCAGTGTTCCGTTGTCAAGATAGAATTATAGTTGAGCAAGTTGGTTCAAGAACGTGATATTTGTAGGAAAGCAGCTGTTCTTGAACCTGGTGTGGAATAATAGCCTTCTATACATCCTGCCCAATGGTGGCAGTGAGTAGATGGCATGGCCTGGATGAAGGGGATCCTTGATGATAGATGCCAACTGCTTGAGGTAGCACCTCAAGTAGATGCTTTCAATGGAGGAAAGGCTTGAGCTCATGATGGGTCAGGCTGGGTCCATGCACTCTGCTGTATGTCTGGCTTCCTTCATTTCTCAGTTCATATACAACATGTCATTTGCCTAAAGCCTCAATAGGTTCCTTTGGTTTCAACATGCTCTCTTTCATTCACAATCTCTTTGGTTGCAAGAACTGATGGCACGTTGAAAGACAGAGATGTGAGGCAGTGCATTTGCTTCCCCGTCCACATGGAGCAGTTTGCACAGGAACTCCTTGTCTGAATCCATCCATTCAGGCTTCTGCTCCAGCCTCAATTCTGAAAAAGTTTTGATCAATTCATGATATCTTTTGTGGATAGGACAATCCCCCCTTGTCCCTCTTGACCAGAGCAGGATTTTGCTACAGTCCTCTCCAATGCCTTCCTACAGTTATTCAACTGTTTGCAACTGCACCACATTTATCTATTCATTCATTTCTGGAGAATCAATTAAAATGGCTTCTAGTCGTGTGATTACAGAATTGTCTCTGGTATAAAGCAGGGATCTCTGGTGACTCTTTCCTGTTTTCATCTCCATGTTAGCCCTTGGCAAAAGCATCTGAATATGCGGCATTAGCTTCTGCATGTTTAGTTTAGTTTAGCTTAGAGATACAGAGCAGAAACAGGCCCTTCGGCCCATTGAGTCCACACCAACCAGAGATCCCTGCACACTAACACTATCCTACACGCAGCCGAGGGACAATTTAAGGTAGACACAAAACGCTGTTGTAACTCAGCAGGCCAGGCAACACCGCTGGAGAGAAGGAATGGGTGACGTTTCGGGTTGAGATCCTTCTTCAGACTGAATTGTTTAAGGACAATTTACAGTGCATTCAGAAATTATCCACACCCCTTCACTTTTTCCACATTTTGTTACGTACAGCCTTATTTTAAAATGGATTAAATGTTTTATTTTTTTTAAATCACCAATCTACACACAATACCCCAGAATGAAGAAGCGTAAACAGGTGTATAGAAAACATTGCAAAGTAATTAAAAAGAAATAACTGAAATATCACATTTACATAAGTATTCAGACCCTTTACTCAATACTTTGTTGAGGCACCTTTGGCAGCGATCACAGCCTAAATTTTTCTTGGGTATGGTCGTACAAGTGTGGTACACCTGTATTTGGGTAATATCTCCCCGTGGACAGGGTCGAACCCGGGTTTGATGTAAGCGCTGTATGGCAGCAACTCTACCGCTGCACTACCATGACTCTCAACTCTATATCATCACCGTTTAAATTAACACCTTCGCTGCTCACAAATTTTCTGACTTTTGACCAGCAATAGTGAAGCATTGAAGGGCAAACAAAAACTTAATTACACATCACATACTTTGTATCTTCCACTGAAAGCACTCGCTAGTAACTTTACCAGTGTGTTCACAATCTCAATGCCTTTTCTAGGTATTTGTCTACCTGCCCGAGCAGCACAAATTTGACACTTGATTTGAAAATGTTTGCTTGGTATTGATTCTGTTGCCATGCAATCAGGAGGGAGTTGGAACAGATTCAAAAGATAAACGTTGGTTCAGTGAGTAATAATCATGATACATATTCCAATTTGGAACATATGCTGGGTCTCTCATGTGAAATCGAAATAGCCTTTCCCTGCCCATGACATTTAATGGCAGTGTTTGGATAGCATCCACAAATATTAAATGTACTTGATGGTCAAGGATTACTCTGGTTTTGAACTGATCGTTATATGCAAAAAATACAGTTATGCAGTCATAGTCATACAGTGTGGAAACAGGCTCTTCAGCCCAACTCGCCCACACCGGCCAACAATGTTGCAGCTACAATGGTCCCACTTGCCTGCGCTTGGTCCATAACCCTCCAAACCTGTTCTATCCATGTACCTGTCCAACTATTTCTTAAGATAGCCTCAACTACCTCCTCGAGCAGCTTGTTCCATACACCCACCACCCTGTGTGAAAAAGTAACCCATCGGATTCCTATTAAATCTTTTCCTCTTCACCTTGAACCTATGTTCTCTGCTCCTTGATATCCGTTACTCTGGGTAAAAGACTCTACCCGATCTATTCCTCTCATGATTTTGTGGACCTCTATAAAATCTCCACTCATCCTCCTGCATTCCGTGGAATAGAGACCTAGCAACTCTACCTCTCCCTATAGCTCACGCCCTCTAGTCCTGGCAACATCTTCGTAAATCGTTTCTGAACCCTTTCAAGCTTGACAATACCTTTCCTATAACATGGTGCCCATAACTGAACCCAATATTCCAAATGCGGTCTCACCAATGTCTTATACAACTGCAACATGACCTCCCAACTTCTATACTCAATACTGAATGATGAAGGCCAAAGCTCCAAAAGCCTTTTTGACCACCTTATCTACTTGCAACTCGACCTTCAAGGAAACATGCACCTGTACTCCTCGATCCCTCTGCTCTACAACACTACCCATAGGCCTAGCATTTACTGTGTAGGTCCTGCCCTTGTTTAACATCCCAAAATGCAACACCTCACACTTCTCTGCATTAAATTCCATCAACCATTCTTCTGCCCACCTGGCCAATCGATCCAGATCCTGCTGCAATCATTCACAACCTTCTTCACTATCTGCAAAACCACTAACCTTTGTATCATCATCAAACTTGCTCATCTTGCCCTGTATGTTCTTATCCAAATCATTGATTTGGGTGACAATCAGTAACGGGCCCAGCACTGAACCCTGAGGCACACCACTAGTCACAGGCCTCCCTTCTGAGTAGCAATCTTCCACCATCACCCTCTGGTTCCTTCCATGGAGCCAATTTGCTATCCATTCAGCTCCTTGGATCTCCTTGGATCCCATGAGATCTAACCTTCCAGAGCAGCCTACCATGCGGAACCTTGTCGAACGCCTTACTAAAGTCCATGTACTCAACAGCTACAGCTCTGCCCTCATCAACCTTTTTGCTCACGTCTTCAAAAAAAAATCAATCATATTTGTGAGACACGACCTTCCACATACAAAACCCTGCTGACTGTCTCTAGTCAACCCATGCCCATCAAAATGCCTGTATAACCTATCCCTCAGAATACTCTCCAGTAACGATGTTAAGCTCACCGGCATATAGTTCCTAGCATTTTCCCTGCAGCCCTTCTTGAAAAGAGGCACAACATTGCCACCCTCCAATCCTCATGCACCTCTCCTGTATTTAAGGACGACTCATAAATTTCAACCAGGGCTCCCGCAATTTCCTCTCTAGTTTCCCGCAATGTCCTCGAATATATCTGATCAGGCCCCGAAGATTTGTCTACTTTCAAACACGACAGTACCTTCAGTACTTCCTTGACGGTAACCCTGACTGCTCTCATGATATTTCCAGTGACTGCTCCAATTTCCTCCGTCCTACTGTCTTTCTCCTTGGTGAAACAGAGGGGAAATACTCATTGAGGACCTTGCCCATCTCCTGTGGTTCCACACAGAGGTGACCGCTTTTAGTCCTGAGATGTCCCACTCTCTCTCTAGATACCCTTTTTCCCTTTATGTATTTATATACAATCTTTTCGGATTGTCTTTTCTGCCACCTGCCAGAGCCTGGTGCCTTTTTGCCCTTCCTGGCCCCCTTTATCCTGGCCCCTTTTTGTCCTTCTGATCTTTTTTATTTGCTCTTTAGTTCCCAAAACTCCTCTAGGGATGCATTTGAATCCCAGCTGCCTATACTTGAAATCAAAGTTTAATTAAAATACCACCTGACTGTCTACATCTCAGCTTTATGACAAAATGCCATAAAGCTTTTATCTTTATATGTGGCACAGTGGCACAGCTGTTGCCTCACAGCTTCAGAGACCCTGGTTCAATCCTGACCACGGATGTTGTCTGTGTGGAGTTGTACACTCTTCTTGTCTCCCTTGGCTTCCTCCGGGCGCTCCGGTTTCCTGCCACATCCCAAAGACGTGCGGGTTTGTAGGTTAATTGGCTTCTGTAAATTGCCTCTAGTGTGTAGGATGCAAAGGTGAGATAACATAGAACTAGTGTAGGGGTGATCAATGGTTGGCGCGGACTTGGGGGGCCGAGGGGCCTGTTTCCACAGGGAATCTCTAAACTGAACAAACTAAGGATTGTCTAGGCCCAGTTTGATTTATTATCTATTCTTAAAATACAATCCAGAAGCCACTGGATGTGAATGTTATGAATCTCTATGACAAAGCATTTGCATGGTTCACAATGCACAAATCACCCTATCAGTGAAGAAAATACCACCACTGGCTGCCTCCCTGCTACCTGCTCACTGAAATGGTTTCAGTATTCATCTCTTACAACATCATTGACTGGATGAATCCGTGGGAAGCCAGCAGCAAGCGTGGCCAGGCTATGGGTAAAAGTGGGACTGCATTGCTTAAAGCCAACTTGCAAGAGTGCATTGTGACTAGAACAAGTGTTGTCAGTTCTTATACAAGAGAACCTAACTTTGGAATCAGCCTTTCTTTCATTTCCTAGTTCAACAAAATTACTTTTGCATGATTCACTGTTATCTGTCTGATTATTTCTCGTGAATAATTGGTATTGGCTTTTCTTCTCACTTGTGGTCTGTTATCTCCAAAGTTAATTCATCTGACTTTGGAAACATTGAGGAATGGCAGAGCATGAAAAAGAGTGTCCCTCGCTATCGTCCTTACTAACTCTCTGAGATACTGGAAATAGTTGGCAATAACTATCAACAGAGATATTTATGCATGAGTTTACCAAGATAACTAGCATTCCTACAGCTGTCCTGAATCCAAGAGCCTGCTTGTGGAATATTCACTGACACAGTGTTGCAACACTAGTCTGCAGTACTGAAGACCTCGGCCCCAGAATAAGTAGGGTTTGAACTAGATCTCTAGACTACATGTGCTAGGTTTATACGTTTTCTTATGTCAGTGGGTGTATTCCCTAGATGTCCTTGTTTCCTCCCAAATCCCAAAGATGTGTTGGTTGATTAGACACTGTAAGATAGGTGGATGGTGGGAGAATCAGGGTGGAGTTGAGCATATGAGAAGGGAATGAATGGGAGAATGGTTCTAAGGGAATTATTCTAAGAGCCCACAGGCAAGAGGTACAGAAGTGTGAATATGCACATCTCCAGATTCAGGGATAATTTCTTCCCAGCTGTTATCAGGCAACTGAACCATCCTATCACCAACTAGAGAGGAGTCACCTCACTGGAGACCCTCAGACTATCTTTAATCAGGCTAACCAGGACTTTTCTTGCACTAAATACTAGTCCTTTTATCCCGTATCTGTACACTGTGGACAGTTTGATTGCAATCATGTCTAGTCTTTTTGCTGACTGGATAGCACGCAACAAAAAAAAAAGCTTTTCACCGTACGTCGATTCACGTGTCGATACTAAGCTAAACTCTAAACTCTATCTGTGGCGCTAAAACAAAATATGGGATTTTTTTTCTTTTATCTTAACGAACAAAGCATGCATGAATCTCATTTAAATAGTGCTCTTAAATTCAATTGCCTGTTTTTATGTCTCTGTTCCTGTGTTGATAAAACATTGCAAGTAGCTAACAATTCATTAGCAAAATTTCAGTGCACTGTTCATGGTTTTCATGTAAACCACAGACATTGCAGTTGTGGTGTTTTTAACCTAGTATAAGTATTCACTTTAATGTATTACAAAGAACTGCAACGTATATTTTCTCAATGAAAAATACACAGGGTAAGATATAAGAGTTATAAGAGCCAAGTTTAAAACGCCGACTAACAATTGTAATTTGGCATCCATATTTCCACAGGACAATTGTACAGGAAGTCATGCTGCAAGCTGAGGCAGGCAGGAAGGTATTGTTTATGCCAGTGCCTGATGTGGAAATTTGTTGAGCAATCACAGTGTTTTCCAGTGAACTGAGGCAATTTAGTTCATCGTTGTAAAACTAACAGAAATGCAGGGAGCAAATATGCAAGGAGCTCTTTAAAATAATATTTTGCAATTAGTTCTGAAAAAGACAAAACAAAGAATGAAACTGTAGCAGGGAGATAAAATGGGGTAAGAAGATTTAGAAACTGTTCCCCTTCCTTCTCAGATTTTGTAGGTCAAATTTACACAAACTGTCTTTAGAATATGGAACAGCACAGGAATGGGGCCCTTCAGTCCATAATGTTTGTGCCGAACATTATGCCATGTTAAACTGATCTCATCCGCATGTACATGATCCATATCCCTCTTATAAAGATATCCCTCTTATAAAGATATCCCTCTTTCCCTGCACTTCCATGTACTTATCTAAACGCTCTTAAACACCACTATCCTACTTGCCTCCACCAACACCCTTGCCAATGCATTCCACTACTCTCTGTATAAAAACTTGCTCCACACATCCCCATTATACTTTCCCCATCTCACCTTATAGCTATGCCCTCTAGTGTAGGATATTTCCACCCTGGGGAAAAAGGTTCTAACTGTCTACACTATCCATGCCTCTCATAATTTTATATACGGTAAACCCTTATTATAATGGACCATAGTGGGGGAATGGTGTCCATTATTGCCGATTGTCTGCTCTAATAGAGTAGGGCATTACATAATAATATAGTAGTCAAGAGTGCTTTATTGTCATATGTCCCAGAGCATGGAAGCTGGCCTGGAATCCAGGTGAGCTGAATGCCCCGGCCCACCAGAGGCCAGGTGAGAGGCAAGGATCGGCGGAGTTATTGTTCGCGGCCCACGGGCGGCCAGAGTCCAAATAAGGCTCAGCAATAACAGGGGCAAGCGTGGCCCGGAAATGAAGAGGCGGTTTCCATTAGTTTCGACTAGTGGGAGAATCTAGAACTAGAGGTCACAGCCTCAGAATTAAAGGACATTCTTTTAGGAAGGAGATGAGAGTAAATTTCTTTCGTCAGAGGGTGATGAAATTCTTTGCTGCAGAAGGCTGTGGAGGTCAAGTCAGTGGATATTTTTAAGGCAGAGATTCTTGATTAGTACAGGTAGGTATGTTGCAAAGCGTACCTGAAGCGTCGCTGAAAATCTGTCGCTGCGGGTGTGCGCGATTTTGACGCCGTTTAGAGGGGGGCGGGTTTAAAACGCGATTTTCTCTAGGCTGTTCAAATCGAAGATGTTCAGCCTAGTTAATTATTAACGAAAAATCGCTGGAAGACCCCGTCGCAAAAGCTATTATTAGTTTTAAAGGCCTCGTATAATAGTTATAGTAGTTTAAAAATCAATCTCTAAACCCGCGACCACCGGCAGCTGTCAGGGTCGCATAGAGCAAATAACAGAAGGTAGGCTGCTTATTTTTACATTAAAAAAGGGCTTCTTAAGATCCCTTTATACAAAGTTTAATATTGCGAGTAGCTCATTTTGGGCCCATTATATCCCGCAGTATTTTTCTGGGCATTTGAGGCACAAATCTACCGCAATGTGAACGTTCTAAACCAGCGCGTTCACAGGAACCCACTAGAAAGCTGATTTAAATGGACTTTAATTTACAGCAATTGAACACTAAATTCCTTCCATTTGGCCTACAAATTAATGTAAATGAGATTTTAAAATCATGTTTTATTGTGAATTATTTATGAATATTATTTGGACACTTAGGCTATTTAAAAATGTTAATCATTTATTAAGAAATGGATAGATGTTTAGATCTAGTAATTGAAGTTTGAAATTAGCTGCAATTGGGTAACTAACTAATTATATGCTTTAATTTCAGGTCATCCAAGTAAGATTATTTTATATTTGTTTCAGAATGGTTCAATCTATGATAACTGAAAATTTCATTCAGTTCTCTTAATTTTTTAGAAGGTTATGGGCTTTTGACTGCACACGATCACAGCTTTTTTGTTATGTCCATAGAAAATCAATAGGGAACAAGATGCTAATTTCCGAGTATGAAAATGGCCATAACGTTTTAAATACTTGAGATATGAAAGTGAATTAGGTGTCAAATTAAACTTCTTTTCATGCTTTATCTGATGGGATAAATTACGGACTTGATTT